>NW_020799110.1:24841049-24864959 GCF_003259725.1 Athene cunicularia
CATTGCCCCCCTTCCCCCTCCCCCCAATATACATACTTACATTTTAACATTAGTGTCATTTACAGCCACCCACACTCTAAAGAAATGGGATAATTACCCACACCTTACACCTACTCAACTCTTTTCCTTCTGGGGAACATTCAGAACACCGATTTATAACAGCTTTCTGCTCAAGGCTTGTCACCTCTGAAACAGCACTGATTTGGTATCAAGTAAACGCTAAAGCATTGTGAAATTTTCCATCTATTCCATTTTCTTTAAGTTATTTTATAAATTAATAAAAATCTCAAACCCCAGGAAATGTCCCAAAATGGCGTGAGGCAGGGTTGCCCCATCTCTACCATGCTCTCAGACAGGGCAGCTTATTCCCTGTGTTTTGTTAGACATTAAGAAACTTTACTGAGAAAAGTCACTTAACCAAACCACACTGCTATCCAGCAACAGAATCTTTTCTAAAGGATGTCACCAAAGACAGGAGGAAAAAAAACCCCCACAATAAGCAACACAAGTCAATCTTTATTGAAAACTGAAGTATTAATACATAACAATTCTTGTTACAATAAACGTGCTTTTAAGAATTTAAATCTGAGCTCATCTACTCATTGAATTGCATAAAAAATAAAAAAGTATGAATTTTCACAATTGAACTGGCTCAGAATGGAATCTCCACTCTTTGTGTTGATATGATAGTTCAATGCAGGAGTGAGTGATGCCTTAAAACTTATTCTGGAAGACAACATTGACCTAAACTTAAAAAAAGTACCAATACAACTGTTTGTAAGACAGTTTTAAAAAAAGTCATAAAAAGGAAACCTGTGTCTATTCATAACAAACATGGAGAACTATTACTGGGGCCTCTTGTACTTCCATTGCATGCACTCACTTTTTCAAATCTCAGACAGGAGGGCAGCCAATAATAGCATTACAATAAAAAAACCCCACTAACAAATCCATTCTACTTAAAACAAGTCTGTACAGCAGCCAGCTAAAAAAGCTTTCCCAGTTTGCCTGCTAAGTGCCCAAAAGTCACAACTGTTTAGAAAAGTCATATTCACGTTCTTGATGTTGAAACTTCAGAGCCCATAAATCGTTTAGAATATTTTAAAAAATCCCAAATGGACCCTTACTACCTGTGGAATTCAGATGTTTTGGTGTTCTATTCAACCCACACAAGAAAAGGTTTCCTTGTCCCCAGATAAGCACTGTTCCTCTTCTGTCTCCAAAACACACCTTATTTTCTCAACACCCTCCCAAACAAGAGGTGTACACAGCCTGCTAAGAGTCCTCACTACTTCAAAGGAGATCTCAGAATGAACTTGGTTCTTGGCGAGGCTTGATGCACAAAACTATCCTAACTTTGTTGTTCCTGTTAATTGGCATTCTACCTCATCAAATCTGAGGGTCTCTGCAGGAAGCTTAGAGTTGATAAAATACAGGATTAGAAAGCTGAAACTTATTAATGAGAACAACCTGAATGAGTTTAAATCTTTGTGTCTTTTGACCAGGTGTTCACACACACTTGTACATGCCCCCGTGCATGCTAGGGCCAGCCAGGGACACCTGCAGGAGGCAGCAGGATCCAGCTCCTGACTAGTTCCCACCGGTGGCTGCACAAACCACATCCTGGGCAATGGCAAAGAGCCCTTCAACAACCACAGCATCCGGTCTCTTTCCCACAAGATCCAGCTGAAGCATCACTACTGTTCACGTTCCTAAGATGAGAGGTTTCACATACATGGTTATTTACTACTCTCTGCTATGAATTTAAGCCTACAGTTAAGTGGTGGTATCAGATCACTGTGCTCACCTATTCAAGCAAAAGTATGTTCTAAACCCAAATGAATGGTGTATAATGCTCTGTTTAAGCACTGGGGAGTGATTCCAAGTCAATTCTAACTCTTGCTCAGATACCTTGAGTGGCCTTACTACCCAAGTAGCAGTGAAGCCAGAACGCTTCAATGAACAGTAGTCAACGTTGAGTACCCTGGTATAACAACTCTGTACCATGAACTATTCTCAGACAACACTAAGACATGGTGGTACTTACGGGTGGTGGTGGTGGTTTGTTGTTCAGGGTTTTTTTTCAGTGGATGAAGCAATACAAGGAAGGACTTCAACTAAAAAGAAGGATTTTTTTTTCCATCTACCACAGCATCTAAGCATTTAACTTGCATAGTACACTCAAAAAAAAAAAAAGCTTTCTTGAACAGCATTCCTGCACATCTCCTAGAAACTTCAAACAGGCGATGGTTACAACAAGCACAAGTAAGATCTAGTAGTAGGTTCTCTGGTTTCCTTCCTGGTGTTTCAGTAATAACCACCACGCCACTGACTAGGGCTACACAGTTTTGGTGCCAATTATTAGCCATTTTTCTTTTGCTGCTGCTACATTTAAAAGACATTTTCATCAGTTGTTACTGACATAGGGAATACCTCAGTTTTTAAAAAATATCTAAACTCAACACCTGAAATTTGAATTAAAAAAAAATAAAAAATCTTTCTTGGACTTCTCTTTGTTATTGCTGCAACAGTTATTTTCGGTTCCAGGTTTAAAGTAGTACTTTGTTTTTAATCATATAAAGCTGCCATAAAAGTGTTTGTTGGTTTTTTTTTTGTTTTGTTTTTTTTTTTTTTTTTAAAGAGAAGCTTGATCTGAAATGTCTCTACTGCACTAGCTCTTTTCATTTGCTGAGGAGCTCTAGTGCAAACACATACTGTGTATTTATTTATAAAGGAATTCTAAATAGGGAATGTTATATAAAAAGCAGGAGAGAATGTTTCATAAGACCCTCACTGTGTAAACGCCTATTTAATGATGTACAGTTTCCCCTGCTGCAGTTTTATAACCATGCTTTCTACTATTTGCAACAAAATACCATTAAGATAGTTATATATACACATATTTCCCCCGTCCCCCTGCACTGTGCTTTTGGTTACTTTCCTTATCATGGAGACATGCTCCACCCTCCCAGTAGATTATAATCCATCGAAACTGGAAGGTGTAGTACCTTTTAAAAAAGGTAGTTTCCCCCTCGTGGATGAATCCCATAATGCAACTTAGAAAAAAAAGTGCTCAAGTAAGTGAGACTGCCTAAATGTTATGGAATATTATACAGAGACCAATTCCAAGATGACATTTAGGAATCTGAAGTTAGAGCAAATATCTAGGAAGTCATATTCATTCCTTAACTATTTATCTATTGCAGCATTCATGAAAGTTCTTTCCTATGATTTTCAAAGCTTTAGTTTGTTGGGTAATGAAACAGGAGACAGCAAAGCTTTGAGCTTGTTCTTTACAGCTTCTCCCCAATAAAGCACTGTTTCATGCCTCAGCTCTTTGTTAAAATCATGCTAAGACAACAAAATGTCACACTCTACCAGCTAAAATGGACAAATGGCCTGTATTAATGCTCACTGTACTCTGGCACACCTGACTAATCAAAGCTGCAAATCTACTACACAAATGGAATTGTTAAACAGACTTGAACGAAGCAGTACAGATTCAAATAAATTTGTCTGGGGTAATTTTCTGCTCCATATAAAAACATATGGAAATCCCTAAGCTGCAGTAAGTGCTCATGAGTAAGGTTTAAAGTACTTATTTCAACAACATAGTTATGTTCATGGCATCAGAAATAAGGGGGCTGTCCACTGACAGTGATTCATGCAAAATAACCTAAACTTTATTAAACAAACAAAAAAAAAGAAAGTACAAAATATGGGAGTGCTTATTGTAAAAAATAAAGTTACTGAAGGCTCTTAACAACCAACGGGTTATGAAGGTACATAAGCCTCCCACCAGGGCAGATACTGGAATGGCAGCATTAAGTCAGCACTGATGCTACCCTGAGGTAGCTGCCAAATCTCTACAGGAGCAGAACACCCCAAAACAAAGCATAACTAGATATACAACTGAGAAAATTTACTTCTGAATGGAAGTTAACCTACAAGAACAATACAGCCTGATATACCTCTGTGTAAACACTTAAAAGGGAACAACATTTTATAAACCATTTACTGCATAATTTATTGCAGGCAGAATGTATCAAACAAAAGAAAATCGCATCTTTTGGGAATCATAAGTCAGGCAGGTTTAAGAAAAACCTTGACTTTATGTGCAATATTCAAATTTAAAAATTTAAAATCTCCCCCATAACAATTTTGGTATACAAATGGGTTCTAAGGCTAGCCCTTTGTCCCACAGCATTTGCTTTGAGGTACTTTTTAAAAATTGAAGTTGCAAAAAAGAATATCAGAAATGACTCATTGCAATGAAATGCTAATCTGCAGTCAAGTCTTATTTTACGTGCTTCCAAGTGCAATTTAGGAAGTTAAAAAAAAGAAAATACTAAGAAAACAATTGTTGTAACTAACAAATGGCTCCTACATCAATTACAAATATTTTCAGGAAAAAAAAAGAGCTATTTGAAATCTCTGTATTCTGGCAGCCCTCATACAGCATATCCATAGTCCATACTGCAAGTAGCTAATAAGGAAATCGTGTTAAAATGATTTGTTCCCCTTTAACATACTCATCAGGCACACAAGCTTTCCTCAGAATAACATGCAGCTGAACTCCTGTTTGTTGTAGAAAGCCCTAGCATTTCTTAAGTTTCAGGAAAGCAAGCTGGATGAACTGCACATACATTTTCAACTGACTACAACATTCTTTAGGAAAAACAGCATGAATTTCCTGAACTGAGAACTAAAAGAAAGTGTTTTTCTATCAGTCTGTGTGGCAGTCTCACTTTGACACATCTTGCATCATATGAAAGATAGTACTGAATATATATCTCCCCAGGACATGCAATTCCTTATGCAGGTGATGTCACCTCCTACTATTCCTAAGAGCCAGTTTTGCCTCAAGGAAGTTTGCTTTATTTACTGGCACACACAGCTTTACCTTTGTCATTTCATTCTGATCCTTAAGAACATCTGTATAACACTGAATCCGTATAATGAGAATGAAAAGGTATGAAGTCAACTAATTGTGTGCGGGATTTCTACAGTTTGTCTGACTCATTTTCCAGTCACTCCAATTTAGTAGTTGAATTTGAAAAGAATACATGACTTAAATAAAAATATGCCCCTTTTAAACTGGCAACTTCATCAACCTGAAAAAGGCTGAAGCACTAAACTAATGTATATTATGGTATTCTATAAAGAAACTCACTTTCATGATTCTACCTTTTAAGACCCTGCATACATTACAACAGTGCATTAGTGATACAAGTTGTAAAATACTTTCCGGTTCCTTTGGATTTGCATATGATGGTTTTTGCATCAGTCACTGCAGGTAGATTGAGCAAGCTTTGTTTTTGTGTTTTAACATGCATTCAACTAGATATGGATCAGAATAAATTTATACTCCCTTTTTATCATTATAATTAGCTAAAAAATTGCAAGACAGTCCACAAAACAGGATTTGCTTTAAGACTAACTGCTGGAGTTCCAAGATGTAAGATATGCAGCACTGGAAAATCTTCAGTGATCAGGAATTAGTAGTGTTTAGCCAAGTGTTGAAAGCATTCAGAAGAAAAGTCCTGGTTGGAGGCATGAGGGCTTCAGCACCAACTTTTAAACCTCAATTTCTTGATTGCATATCTCCCATCTTCAAACCTACGTTAAGAGGGGGAAAAAATAGGAAATACTCTCAATTATGTGGAATACTATTTGAGTGTAGCAGAACATTCTAACATTTCATGCACCACATGGATATGCACACACAACAGACGTTAAGTATTACATAATGCTATCTAGCACTTCTCCAGACAACTGAAATCTATAGGCTTCTAGGTTAAAAATTCACTATATTGATTTTTCTCCCATCCTGTCCATTCCGGCTTTCCATCATCACTAACAGATTTGTCTTAAGTAGAAGGTGTAATATTAGAAAGTTATTTTATGCTAGATTTAATAATCAGCAGTTCTGAGTTTAGTCACAGCAGAACTCTCACTTTTTATACACATGTAATATGCTACTCTCAGATGAAATACTGTATGTGAAACATTTTGGATCTGTAGACCAATATGTAGCATCACAGCAAAATAAGAAATGGCTGTTGCTTTACCAACTCAAAGGTAACAGTCACCTGTAATCACAGAACTCTGGACTCCTAACTGCTGAAACAGAAATCCTGAGAAAGTTAAAGTTAACTTTGTCATAAACCAAATGGGCTAAAAATTTCTAGTTCAGTTGGTCTGACGAGTCCTTATTTCGAATGAAGCTGTTCTGAATTTATGCTAAAAAAAAAACCCCAAAAACCAGGAACAGAAGGGAGGATCCCAAAAACATTCGGCTTTGTGTCAGTTTGACACACATTACGCCCCCAAAATCCATCCCACCTTAGCAGATTTCAAAATTAAACTCCTTTTCTTGAAACCCATGATATAAATGTTGGTCCACACTAGAAACGATTTTTCCATGCTGACTGCAAGGTGTATGAACTGGTACTTACCTGAAACAGTGAATATATGAAATTAACCCAAGGTTGTGTATTTGTTTCAGCAGATTGTAAAAAAGATTCACCTTCAGAACAAGGCAACACACTTACTTTCTCTACATATTTCACCAATCAAAAATAAGACTACGAAGTTCCACACATTGCTTCCTTCAGGAATCACAGTACTGCTGAATTCAACAACTACCAACGAATCCAAAATATTGAATACACTTAGACGCGATGTATTGTATAATAAGGCAGACTCGAGGCTCGTTCTGTCATACTCAACAATCATAGACCATGAAAATGATTCATCATTTCTGCAGATACAGACCACTGAAGAAGTCCCACTAGGCTTCTCTCCTTTGCAGGGAACAGCTATTACATAAGCAATAATTTTTGTGTATTCTTACTCAATTAGAATACTGTAGAAGTACCCCAAACTGCTTACCTTCTGAAAAATCTCCCCAAAAGAACCTGCAATGCTGTCATTTATCAGAAAGATTAACTGCTTTCAGTCTCAATTGGTAACTTACACTGACTGCCAGGATGATCACCACTGTGGGGGCACATAACTATAGGTTGGTGTTCCTGGAGCCCGATATGTGGGCATAGTAACTGGATGAGGGGCTACTGGAGTTGGGGAATGAGTTGTCAACAAAGTACCTAGGAGGAAGAGAACAATTTTTTTAGTAAGCACAAATTCCAGTACAGAGGAAAGAAAAATAAAAAAAAAAGGGGGGGGAGGGGGGAGAGAGTTAATTTTAAAAACAATTGCAGCATGCTCATCTTCCGATCTAAAATTACCAGTATCATTTTGCACTTCAGCCCCAATCTTCCTTCAAACATTTGTGCAAGGGGATCATTTTGATGTTTAGTCCAATGCACACAAAGATACTCATTACTCAAAAATAGCTCTAGCAGAAACCCTGCAACATAAGCATTATTCATTGCAAAACTTTTTTCCCACAGCAGGCTTTATATGCCGTAAGAATATCTGATGGTAGAGATAACTTGACTGATAAATCAGAATAAATTAGTTCTTGTTTGCATTATTACAGATAGGTTTTTACAGACTAAGAGGCTTCAGAAACAAACAGGCTGAGATAGCAGGATTTTAACAGTCCTACTCTAGAGCACTTTATAGAAACAGTAACAAGCACCTGGGACAAGCTTGCCCACATACAAAACTCCAATGTTTGCTCAGTTTGTGACACAACTTCTCTTGTTTTCACGTTCTTCAAACTAAATGATAAATTTGACAATATAAAAACAGACTCTGAAAGCAAGCATGGTGTTTGTTTTTTATATTACTGAACTGAGTGCCCTTTGAATATGGAATTTCTTTGAGTTAAGACCCACTGAGTAACAAAGTATGATGCTACCTCAGTAAACACTCACAGATGAGTCTATATGATTGGTTAAATATTCTCTCCAAAAGTCTATCATTAAGAGTGTGGCATTAGGAAGCAGACATCCCTAATCACTGCCTATGACACAGAAAACTTACAAGTAGTACCAATACATAAAAAGTTAGATCCAACATAAAGTCAGTGACATGAGGGGTGGGCTGAAAATACTGTTTGTTCCTCAGCCTTAAGTGGCTGCTGTTTTCAACTAGGCATAGAGAAATGTATTGAGAAAAGGAAGTCAGTCTCTTGATGCTGGTGAGAAGCAAATGATGCAACAGTAAGTGAAATTCCATACAGATATAAAGAAAAAATATTTTACCATAATACTAATAGCTGGAAAGGGGTGTGATATCTCCATCCTTAGAGATGATCACATTATTATCACTGAACAAGTACTGATCTATCTGGACCCACTCTGAAGATGCTGGACTAGATGACCTACATAAGTCCCTTCTAATCTGAACAATTCTGTGATTCTGCCAAGTACACCCCTGGCATCACATTTTTGTAATGCAGCTGCGTTCTGTCTCGAACTAAAAGGGGAGCTTCATCAAGAAAGCATCAGGGTTATAAATTCACGTACCTGCTGACATTGCCATAGTAGTCCCAGCCACCATCCCCATGGTCACACCATTTCCCCTTGGTGGTGGAATGGGAGCAGGATACATAGTTGCTGGCATGCCATTAGGCTGCACAACTGTGGTGTGGTGAATTACGTGGGGTGGTGCTGCATATAAAGGCTGCGTATAGTAAGTGCCTTGCTGTTGGAGACAAAAAAAAAAAGTAAATTAAGTAGTTAAGAGTACATCTGATGAGGAAGATAAATGACATCTTCTTTCATGAATATACCGTGAAATAAAAGCACTGCCCTAAAGATGCAGCGTATTTCCAGAGCAGAAGCCAAAACATTCATTTCAACTATCCCAACTACATTTCACCAGACAACTTTTTAACATTTATCCTCTTTTTACGGAATATATCCTATCTAGATAAACCTCATTACATGCTCATTAATCAATTCCCTTCAACTACTTTGTACATGCCAGGCAAGTTTCTTCTATGCAAAAAGAGGGCCAACATTTCCACAAAATATGCTTAATTGTACAATTTCTAACAGTTTTTAACAATTTGCCTAGTATGAGACTTGGTAACTCCCTGAATCACCAGAGGCCTTTGACAAAATTAAATCAGCATGTGGTAGTTCTAGCTTCCAGCACACATTTTTAAAACTACTGAATCTAATGTCTCTTCAAAGACTGAACACATTATCAGTAAGTGCAGAGTAACTGTCATGTGAGAGAGAGAATGTAAGAGTGCACACACACTCTGTAAATTACTGGTTTAAGAACTCTTACTATAGGCAGCTAAAAATTCTCTCCATCCATGAAGAAATAAGTATGACATAAAGTTAAGAGTTCAAGCAGGTATTCAAGGTAAACAAAACACTACCCGAACAGGCAGGTTTTTTGTTTTGTTCATTTACCTGTGCATACGGATTCTGCTGTGGATAGGCACTTCGAACTGGGTACACAGCAGTCTGATAGGGATTCGGTGATGAAGAATATGGTGGCACTGCTCCACTAGTGGGTGAACAAGATACTTTATATGGGGTGCCTGGTGTATAACCTGAAACAAAGGTAAATCTGCATTAAAAACATGAAAAACAA
The DNA here is from genome assembly GCF_003259725.1 of Athene cunicularia. Lineage (NCBI taxonomy): Eukaryota > Metazoa > Chordata > Aves > Strigiformes > Strigidae > Athene > Athene cunicularia. The sequence continues at coordinate 24,850,572 of NW_020799110.1, forward strand.
GTGTCAGTACACCGCTTACTGAAGTCAGGGATAACAAGTTTCTTTACTTCCAAATTCCTTTATCTTCATGTGAGTATTCAATGTGACTATCAATATCCAACCACAAGTCCTACCGTTTACATAATACCGATCACAGTCTGAAAATAATACTTGACTGCGTCAATTACACATGAAAAGTTAACTGGATTTTTGCTCAATATGCTTTTCAAATCTATGGATATGGGATTAAAAGAAGGATTTGTATTTTTGTAGTAATATCATTAAAAACTTGTATTTGGCATATTAGGCAGCATTCCTACACAGGAGGATTTGGTACATGTCAGTATCAGCCCACTTTTCAATGCACCCCAAATTGTACCAGCAACACAGCAACAGTTAACTAACCTGCAGCTGCCTTCTGCAGATGACAACACAGCACAAGAATAACAACTTCAAAAGTCAGAATCATGTAGAGAGCTCACAATGGATTTTCAGAGAACAGAGATACAACCTGTAACCTCTACTCAACTTACATTTACTCTCTCTCATTTGTTTTCTGACATTTTCTGAACTGGCTAAAATAAACACAAAAGGCCATACCTTTAAAACGTAAGCACTGTAGAGTTCATTGCAACTACAAAGTAGACTTTGAAGGCACTTTAAATCATCTTTTTGTGTATCAGACATACTCTTAATCATCACTTAAGAATTATTTTCATATGTTAGAGTAAGACTTCAGATGCCATCAGGAAGAATTTTGCATTCCTATTACAAGGTCCTCAAAATCAGTCTCCCTTGTAAATGTTCAATTTTTACAGGGATAAGTAGCAACTGCTGGCTCAGACCCTGCCTAAAGACAGTTCTTCTGCAATTTCTCCTGCCCTCATCAGACAAGGTCTCAAGATAACAGAACAAGGGCTTGATGACACATGGGGGAGATCTATAAAAGTACTGTTGCGTGCTACACTCCCAACATTATACTACGGCTTAATGGCCAGAGTGAGAATAGAAATACCTTAGCAGCAGCAGCCACCAGTAATGACGTTTAGGGTAGCAAACAACAGGCATAATTCTATTCTGGAGAAAGAATCAAGGCCCCTAGTCTGTGCTATGCTGAAAAGATCTTGGGTCTCATGCAGGTCCACCACACTAGGAGACACAACATCTAGAGATACAATTTCTATGTAACTGGATTTGTACAAACTAGTACTAGAGCAACACAAGAAATAAAAAAAACCTTGGTAATTACAGAAAAAAAAAGAGACTATCAGAATAGAGATTAGGTTGACTTTAAAAACTGTCTAGAATGTGCTGACTTCAATACAGAGAACAGATCTGAAGCCATATAGCAGAGAGAACACTGGCAATTGTGTTGTGAAAAATCAGTCTGTGCAGACAGCATGATGACAGATGACCTTTCCTCTTTTTGCAGAAGTCTGAGTTTCTTTTCAATTTCATTCCACCCTTCAAACTCAAAATTGTTATGTTAACAAACAAGTAAGTTTACTTTGGTTTGGTTCTTTAATAGAATTTAACACCTTTAGAGACACTAAAGAAAGCTACCACAGCACTTACTCTGAACCCCTGTTTTTAGAGATCCTAAATTTTTGACAAATAGAGCATGTTGAGGAAGTAACTAACTTCTATTTCTAGTATGGACCACTACAAAACCCAAACATGTAGCATCACTACAGAACTACAACTACACCCTCAGTCAAGTCCACTCTCATTCTAAAAACCCACTGATACAGTCATACAGGCAATTTAACTTTCATCCTTGCCAAGTGGTACATCCATATAAGAGGTATTCTGCTTTCCCATTTGATTTTTTTCCTCTCTTTCAAGGCATAAAAACCTTAAAAGGTAAGCCACATGGTTATTCAAAACCACAGAAATTTAAGAAAGATACCTTTAAAAAAGGTATCCTTTCTGAACAGCAGTGGCACAGCACATTTAAACACTGCTGTGTGATGTGAATTTAGAAAAGCTTTGATTCTACAAACAAGCAGTTACATCAGAAAATTTATTTTTAAAATTATTTTAAAATCCCAGCTACCAGTAGTAGTATTATTTTCAAGTTGTTATCTGCCTGAATTAGAAAATCTGGACATTCTGAACTTCAGTTCATAGCTTAAAGAGTAACTAAAAATTAAAGCTATTCTTAGTTTTGAAATCAAAGCTTATTTTCTATTCAACTGCAATAAAGACTCTAATAGTACTAGCTTTAAAAAAAATTAAGGACAGTTGAAGATGGTATACAACTTCTGTATGTTCTCATTCCTTTTTCACACAAAAGTAAAACATTTCTTACTCTAACTTTGGTATGTAGCATGAGATGTATTCCAAGATTAATCAATGAAAACTAATCTTACAACATGATTAAATTTAACAGGTCAAGAATCTTCCCCAGAAAACATAGCGTTTTGTTATAACATAACTGACATGGAGGGGAAAAAACCAATCAACTGGATAAAAACATCAGTCTTATGATTTGGTAAATTGATTTCATGCAATTTATCTTCATCTTCCTGCAGCAGGATTTGCTAACTGCAACCAGTAATAAGACTGGAACTTTCAGTTATCTGATCCTAAGATGAAAAACTACAGCTACTCCTCAGCATAGTTGCAGGAATCCTGATGATATATACAGTGTGATGATATATACAGCGGAGCACAGAAGGCAGTGACACATCACCAGGGTAATCTCAACCATGAAACTGAAGGGCCTATTAGCAATACAAGCTGATAATAAAAGCCCATATAGGGCTTTGATTCCCATGCTGAGTTATACCCTTGACGGGAACTGCTATCCCTTGAACATCACTTTCAAAAATGTTCTTGAACAACCCAGTGCAAGTACAAGCTGGTACTTCCAGATACAATACTTTCACAGAGGCAATATTGTATCCAAAGGATAGATATATCTTTTATTTAATTACTGGAACTTACAATACCCATCCACTTCCCTACCTTAAATTCAAGACTGAAAACAAGTCAAGATCAGTTCTGCACTCACCATGCCTCTAAGCAGCAAACTGAACAGAGACACAGGTTGTACCAACTAGAATACTCCACAGTTCTAAGGAAAGCTACACAGCTACACACTTCTAACAGGTTCTGCAGCCAAACGTTTTAGATCACATACCCTTGCCTCAGTAATTGTTGCCATGCCCTTTTTAGAGTCTCCTGGTAGTTAATGAAATGCCATACATGACAAACATTGAACTTCAACATCACAAGCAGGCTTCCACAACATAAGCTTCCCAATTTCAAGCAGCATCCTTTACTAGACCTGTAAGTTACACATGGGCATTCAGTGACAAATTTGGTTATGTCACATGTATCTCTGAAAAAAAATGGCATACTAAATGCAAGTGAAAGAGTTCCTGAAGATGGCCCAGCTCTACATTAACAAAGTGGTGTAAGGATTTCCTTACTATGCAGAATAACCACAGGGAGAACACTGTTCCATCAGATGTATGTTCCTGGTTTAAGTGGAAATTAAATGCTAACAGTTTCTGGTTTGTTTCAAGCATTAGCACATCAAAATCATCTTCTACCAGTGAAAACACAACTACATGAAAACAACTTGAGTGAGTGCTTTGGTTTCTCTCATGTCTGTTATTCCTTTTCCTTGGCTCATCACATTCCCTTTCTCTTAAATGACCAGCATGAAAGTGCAGTTACCTAAATCCTCCCCCAGTATCTACTATGGACAAAACAGTTTTACCCAGCAACCAGGCTTTCCAGACAATTAGTTCTTGCAGGACAATCTTAAGGGCAGAAAAAAGGCAGCAAGGTGAGCTTGGAAAGATACAATTTAAGAGAAGGATGAAAAAGAAGAATTTTGAAGACCACAGACAGAAGGAAAACCAGAAATCTGGAAACAATCAGTAGGATGCAAAGCAAGCAGAATCATGAAGGCGGTAGTGAAGGCAAACACGATGCAATCCTCAAGTATCAGCCTGAAATACAGAAACAACAGCTAAAACCTCAGCTTTTCCCTTCTCTGAAGGTGAAAGCAGTATGACAATACAAGATTATACTAATTTTAATTTATCAGATGATTCCTTATGAGTCATATTCAAAGTAATGTAACACTTATCCCACAGTATAAGTGTTATTGTAAGCCCCTACAGCTTTTCCTCATTCTTAGTTCTATCAACTTCTGAACTTTGGGTTACTGCTTGGACATACCTATTACACATACCTGTTTGGAAGGTAGGATTTGCTCCAGGATACATATTAGGGGAATAGGCAGGCGCAGCCGCTGCATAGCCCATGGGGAAGCCAGCTAGAAGAAAGAACATGTCAAAGTTATTTTCTAGACTGATTGCAGAGTCTAACCAGATTTTACTCTCAAAGATTTTTCGCTGTACATCTTTTGAGATAAGCTAACAGATGGCCTTCAATCACACCTCCTCAACTGAAACACTGGACTCCTCTTCTCCCAAGCCACCTGAAGCTGAATACTAGATGAAGGGAACTAGCTAAGGAGTCACAAGTGCCATTCTCCCTTACATCCCTGTTTCAGCAAATCTCAAAGTTGACCAAGTAACTCTTCAGCTAGTTGGACAACAAAGTTTCATGCAACTATCCAACCTTCCTCCCCTCTGAGTTTTAAGACCTGATGTACAAAAAATATTTATCTGAAGAAAAGGGACTTTTTCCACAGAAAAAAATCCCCAAGTCAGAGTGATTCTGACTCTCCAGATACAGAGGTATCACAAATGGAGAGTACAAAGCAACCTTAGGTAGTCCAAAGCATTTGTTGCATCTGACACAGTTATCAAACAAGCTCACGAGTTTCAGGCACGTACTATGACAGTTAACAGTAACAAGTGATTCACTGTGGTATCAGCAAAATGACAGGTAAATGCTTCTATACCAGAATGTAAGAACCACTACGGCTGAATTAACATTGCAATACACTGACCTCCAACATAAGGCAAAAAAGAGCATTTAGCAAAAGCTACAGTTACTTGAAAGATACGAAGTTTAATTAGATCATAACAAGTGAAATTTCTGAATTAATCATAGCTGTTATTTTTCCAGAAATTATTTACATTATTACAAACTTTAAAACTGAGTAATGTTTGTATTTAGAAAGACAGAGTTACCATCACATTTTGTTATCAACATACAAAGATTTCAACTTCTCCAGATAAAAGGCAATTATTATTTGTATATTCACCATCAGGCTTAAAGCTGCTAGTTTTAAACTGCTATTCTAATCTGAAGAGCTTCTAGTTCACTATAAATCCCAAAGGCCTTAGCAATTACTTCTAACAATAAAAATTCCTTAGCTCGGTGCTATATTTGCCAACCTAGTTTTGTAAAGAACTCTGTAAACATATCAAGTGACATACACTTGGTACTACTATTAGGTGGTCAGCATGGATAAGACTAAGAAAAGCATTAGGCTTAAAAATCAAAGGTAAAAATAACATATCCAATTCAAAACAACTTTTTAGAGTGTAAATACCTCTTAAATTTTCAAATTCACAAGCTGCTAGCAAAAAGCTTTAGTAGAGCTTGACACCTTACTCAAAACTGACTACAGATCTGCAACATTAATGTTGTCTACATTTTCATTCCTCTATTCTTTCTTCACAGGTTTAGCTCCACAGTAGACCACTATGAGCTGCTCAAGAAACAAGTAATTTGTGAAAAATATAACTATGACAAGCAGCAATTTTGACTTCTACACAGAACTTTTATCCATATGAGAACATCTGGATATTGATTCCTTGGTACTGTAAACCCAATCAACAACCTCAAATAGATGCAGCATAATATAAACAGCTATTAAATATGCAACAGCTTTAGAAACACAGTGTCTTTAAATAACACGTTCCACCTAACGATATGTTCATTACTTTCTATTACCATGAAATCCATGTAAATGCAATGATTCTGAATGGAGAATCTGTAGGTTTTAAATTAGGAGATGCAAAGAAGGGAGACTTAGTCATGTAACAGTTGGTTTTTTTTTTAAAAAAATATCTTAAAATGCAAATCTACCTTTCATTTTAGAGAATGTTTTTTGTTTATCCCACAATCTTTTAAGCCTGAACCAGGCACATGAGCAAACTATCTGTAACACCATAACACTGTAGACCTTATTGCTGAATTTAAGGGTCACGGTTGTGTTAACCAACTGACTGACTGCTATAAGAAAGAATTCTGAGTGATCAACTTATAGCATGACATGTGAGGCACTTCTGTAACAACTGTACTTCAACTCCATATATTTTAGTTATGCTAATTTATAACCAAGTAAAGACTGGTGCAAATATACAGTACTTGCACAATTTAATATGTAGTCTAATATGTATAACAGTAGAATAAAAAAAAGATTATAAGTTGTAATGTTGTTTCAACTGCTATTTATAAATATACAATAGTATATCTTCCTAAGTAAATTAAGGTGCCACTTAGATTAGTATAAGCAAGAGCTTCAGTGCAACGTGTAAATGGTTAAGTACAAATGAAACCCTGGTTAATAAAAATCTTTGTTTAGAAAGTTAATAGAGATAAAAATACAAAGTCATTTAAATAATTCATAAGAATCTTTACCTAAAGTAAAAGAAAGCCTTGAAAAAGTAATTACAAATATAGAAATAATTGTACTGTAACAGATATTAATTAGTAAACCACTGCTGCTTCCCTTATTATAAAATTATTGTAGCCCATATAACTAAGACAGTTACAGAGAATAAAACCATCCTGAGGGACTTATGGTTACACGGCATCAGCTTTACAATTTATTAATGCACCATTTCAGTCACTCAGACTTGTAATACTGCAACACAGTTTGTTTTTCCCTTATAAACACTGTGGAAATCAAGAAATGTACACTAGTTTGAGGAAAAAAATACAAGTACCTGAAAAGCAAAAATAAAAATGAAAATGTTTTTGAAGCAATCAAGTCAACAGTAAAGAAAATTCATTTATGAACCAGTATTTAGAAGAAGGAAAAGTGGAACAGGAAAACAGGAACTCCAGTATACTACCTAAACTGAAAAGCAAATTTAAAAACTGTAAATACCAGTAGGAAAATGTAGTACAGCTACAAAGCATATAAACAGTAACGACACAGAACGATTTCTAGTTCCCAACACAGATGCCAACTAAATCACAAAACAGCTTCCCTGTAAAAGCTACAAGAGTTTAATTGGTTATGATACATAAAATGTGAGCTGAAAGACCCTCCAGCCTCCCCCAGGACAGAATAATTCCATTACCCCACATATATCAGAAAAAAAGACTGCATCAAGACATACTGCTTGAAATGCCTTACAGAGACATACAGCCCTTCTCTTTAGCCTTCCTGGGAAGTTCTGTTCACATCTAATTATTGCCTTATCCAAATTCTGAACTATGGCAACATCAGAAATGAAGCCTGCTCACACATATGTTAAGAGGTGAAGGGAAAAAGCCCTGGTGCAAAATTTGAAGCCAAATGAGAAGCAGAGAAACCAAGAAATACATTTAATTTCTATTTTAAAACCATTTTTTGGCCATTTTCTTCATCTCACCTTTGTTGCTATGCTTTGGGCAGTCATAAAACAGACAGCATGAACAAGAATTAAAGGCTAGAAAGGTTAACAGTGCCAGACAACTAACCGCAGAAATAGACTGATTCCTCTTCTTGCAGGGCGTAATTATTAGAGCCCCTATAAAATAAGCTGCTTTGGAAGAGATACTGAAGTTAGAAGTATAATTGAACTAATATCACTCTTGAAACATCACTTTTCAAATTTAAAAAAACCCACCCAAATCCCCAAACAGATTACCATATACAAAGGCATTCATAAGTAACTATTTCTTCTGGATTACAAACAATGAGTGTAACTAAAACTCATTAAAAAGCATCATTACTTACCTGGATAACCAATTCCTTTGGCATTTGCATAGGGAACCCCAGAAGATCCAGGGCTATACACAGGATTCATGATTTCAGTAACTGAATCAGGGGAAAAAAGAAAAAGAAAAAAGTATTTACTCAAGTATAGGAAAAGCCTTAAATCTCAGCAACTGGAAGTGGGGGAAAAGCATATCAGAAGAAGTAGTAACAGAGGAAAAAGCAGCAATCCCACTACTCATCAACATTAAAACTGTAGCTACAAGCAAGCAAGAGTCACTGCAGAATTAAGTTTCAAAGCCTCACAACTCTCAATTGGCTAGAGAATGTCTCAGGAATTAAACATTCCCTGTTGTGGGGCATGCTTTCAAAATACTTCCAACCCCTGAGAGCTCCTCCCAGGGCACACAAATCCATAACCCACAGCAGAAGTTCACATGTGTTGGACTTCTCCCCCATGTCATTTATCATCTATCACTTATCACCTATCTGCCATTTATCAACCTCGGTTTCTTCCCATTTCTTTCTTGAAGCATCAAGCCAAAGGATGCAAATACTTATGGTCTATTACTATTGGCATTTCAAGCATGGGATTCCAGTCCTTCACCAGCACTAAATTCATCAACCATCAACAGCCCAAGTATTACAGAAGTAAGCGGCAAAAGACTTTCTGTATTTGACAGCTAGCTCATTTATTTATTTGTTTACTTGCTGCTAAATTCTTCAGAGCCTAGGACAAGCTGACAGTTGGGTCCAGTCATTTCTGAATTATGTATTCACAGACCAAAAAGGCACCTACAGCTAGCATCACTGGCAGGAATAAAACCAAATCCCTTGCTTTAAAAAGGCTCTTGTACATAAACACCAAGGAAAATGAAATGGCATTGAAGATGCCTCTCCAGTTTTTCCAGTATGCCTATGTACTTCTAGGAATATAAATCACTGCATCGCAGCTCACAAGTAAACCCACATGCTTCTTACAAGAGTACTGTTCACAACTACCCTTCTATTATTTTAGAAGAAGATTCCCATATTTTAATCCTGATATCTTCAATCATCTGTTTTTCTGCGTATATTTACAAGATTTACCACTTCTCTTTCTGCAAGTGCCCATTTTTCACTACAAATAGCAAGACAGGAGGGCACACTATGAAACCAGACCTGTTAACTGTTAATATCTGGTACCTGAGTCACTTCCTCTTCTACATCTTGAAATGCTGTCTTACTTAAAGTCTGTTTAACACAGTTTAACACGATTTTGTAGATAAAGTTTATGAAGCGAAAAAAGAGTCATAATTACACATGCACTGCTTTAGTTACAGAATATGTTATGGCAGGAATCTGTATGTATCAGTATAGCTGCACTGATAAACCTCTGTTTGGTGGCTGTATAAAGCACTAGTAGTTTGCTTTTTAAAGTAACACTAAAACCAGCTCTGTGCCAAGAGTTTTAGCAGCACCTAGTATACAAAAGTGAAAGAACTGTTTGTGTAAAATTAGGAAATCAGAAAGTAAGTGCTGTCAAAAAGTTTATCATCAGGTTTCACAAAACACTCAAACTCGATGCAAGAGAATTTTAAGATTCTCCATTTTCTTTGACTTCCCCCCCACACTTAGCAAGAATACTAACTTAAATAGAATTGCTTTTATTTTTTACAGCTTGATAATAGATTGCATATCAAGACAACAGAATCCATTAAGAATTAAAAACTAAACAACCTGCCATTTACATTGCTTAGTATGAAGAATGTTCCCCCAGAGCAGCATGTTTTAATCACCTGACCAACATAAAAACCCCAACAGTTTGACATAAACCTCTCTGGAAATGTTCTACAGCAAACTAGTCATCTTCAAGTATAACGCACTATTTTCTACCAAAGCCCCATGAAGTTCTAGCAGCATTAATTCTCCTGTGCCATAAGCAACAGGCATATTTTGCTGGACTAGCATTTCACTGTGGCAAGGCTGTTCTTTTCTCATCTACTCTCTTCTGTGTATCCTCCTTTCTAAATAAGGACTCTCATTTACTTGAAAGCTTTCCATCTCTTCACTTAGTATCTTCCTGCACTTCCTTCTTTTTGCATCTCTGCTCCTCTTTCAATGTTGATTTTGTCACATTTTGTCTCTAAACTTACAAAACCTCTAAGAGGTTCAAGCTTCACTTCAGCCTCAGCATTTCCAAGTTGTGGGGTAATAGTCTTAAGGGAGGTGGACATATCCTTCCACCCAAATAAACACAGCACTCTCCCACACCCCCATATCGCCACAAATACAGTGCTCCTCCTTGCAGTGCCTACAGCAATTAGGCGGAAAGAAGACTCTGTAACCCTCTCACCATTCTGAATGGCAATGAGAAGAAAGACAGACTACTGGAAAACCAGCAAGAGCATTCTGCAAATATTTCGGTAACATATAAAAAAATCCCCCAGCAATCAGAACTATTAGTAGTCAATGACTACAGAAGAACACAACATACATTCTGCAGAACGACTTAAACAGAAGCCATACAAAGCTGGTGGAAAGGTACAAAAAATGAATAGAGAGGATGAGACAACTCAGAACTGATCTCAAAGGAAGTACAGATTAAGAGAAAGCAATTCCACTTAAGTAAGGGAAAAAACCTATGGCACTGGGAGCCTGCAAGCTGCCCCTTACTGCAAACAATGTCAGCTTCCACTTCAAATGCATTCATACTTCAAAATTCGTGCATGTACGTACACACACACAGGTAATACATACTTTCACCACTTCTGCATTCACACTCCAGTTTTCATCACTGCAATACAAGTAAAGGTAGACCAGCATACAAAAAGTGCTTACAGTTTTTGAATGCAGACAAAGTTTCAGATCACTTCTAATTAAAAACAATTATTTTCAGGTCTTCTCTGAAGGACCCGACATGTGTAAGTATAATTATATAGTATTACCCAGTGGTTGCAATCATCCTACTCTTACCGTAATTTTACTTGGAAGGGCATCTGTTATATTGAAATACGGAACCTTGCAGTCCACTTCCCTGTAAGGCTTAAAGTCCACATCAAACACTAGGGAAACTAGTACAAAGTGAACCCAAAGAATCGTGGCTTTCAACCTTTTTGTTGGCAACCCCTCCAAAGCATTCTCATGTTAATGTATATGTAAATAAGTGTCTACTGTGCATCATCTGTATATAAATTGCACAGAGTCAACTGTATTTAAATTAGTCAACTAATTCCTTCAGCTGAAATGAAGATAATCATACTTATTAAGGATGCTCCGCTTAAAGACTATGCAAGCATGCCTGGGAAGCGCAAATGCTTCACCTTTTCATTCTTGCCAAAGCCAAACAATCAAACTCCGTTTTCATCAAGCCTGTTAAATCTCATCTTGGTACAGATACCAAAACAATCATCCTCCTCTTAAATCCACATAAAGGCCAACTGCTGGTAATGCTGAAGCTCTAGCACTCCAAATCAGATACTCTTTTGCACACAGCTTTTCCTGTTACACTCAGAAAGAGCATATTTCTAGGAAATTCAGCTTTTAAAAAACAGTTTACAGAGATACTGGCAAAAAAACCCCACAATCAGTGCAAATACTGTAAAACAAACTGCACATCCTTTTGTAACATTTTCTTACCATTTATTTTCAAAGTTGTTCAGAAATGCTATCAGAACAAGATCTACCAAACACCACTTTATGCTCATTTTACAACAATTCCATCACAAGAGTTGGGGAAGAATCTCCAAGCACCTTGCCTAAAGCACACTATTGTGGCCCCCTAATGCTTTCAGTTCTTGGAAGTTAGACACACTCACACTAAGTCATCTATTCATCCTGGAATACTTTCAGAATGCTGTTTGCTATGAACGAGACAGTTTCCACTTACATACAATCCCTTAACAAAGTTAATTACTATCTTAGTAATGTTCTACGTTTTACCCATTTGATTTCCAGTCAGAGCTTAATGGAAGTAAAATACAATTCTTAAATGCCTGGTGGTTTGTAACACAAAAAAGTAATTTCCACTGCTAAGTAACAAAGAAAATACTTCATGATACTTCAGCTCTTCAAGTAACCAACAATGATTAAAGTCTCAGTCGCGTTATGTTCTGTTAAAACTTCAGCTGCTGAAATAGGCCCTTTGATGCAAATCCTAGTCCAAGTAACAAGCGCTTTTGTCAGGATTACTTTAAAAAAAACGGCGCTGATATCAGTGGGCATTCAAGACTTCATAAAGTCTATGACAACACATTCCATACTACACTGGTATTTGTAGGTAGCATGTACTTCATGTTTTCCATTCATACAAGACCTCAAAAAAGGTCACTGAATTTTACCAGGAAGCAAGTATTATCCCTGCTCAAAACAGGGCATAGGTTTATGGCTGCCCATGACTGAAGCCAGCTGGACCCAATGCTTACACAGAACCACCATGCTTCCGGCAAGCAACCCTACTCTCTGTGTTGGGACAGCACTGTCACTCTAACCCCTCAGTATGTTAGATCACCTAGGCTGGCTGGCAGAATTCTGGGGTTTGCTGGAGTATTCTGGGCATAGGGTTGCTATGTTTTCTTCCTACCAGCCTGAGGCAGCTGAGACACATCACCAACTGGCTAAGACAGCAGCAGTTCCAAGGCAAGGAAGGGAGAAGCACTCAATAGCAGCAGTACAGATTGAGGCTGCAGAACGACAGCCTGGAAAAGGACAATTAACCACTCTGCCCGAAGTTCACCCGTAAAGTAAAACACAAAGCTGGAAACATCATTCACATGGCAAGTCTTCCTCCTCTGCTCAAGTTACAAGATGTCATTGTCATAAAAGAGAAAGAATGAGACACCTGCAATCATCCTTCTGGTTTGTGTGCATGCAATTTTTAAGATTACAAAGGAATAGAGCAGTTTAAACTTTTTAATCCTTTCTAATGAATACAAATCTCAACCGTAAGCCTATTCTGCTAGTGGTTTATTGTTATGAGGTTTTTCTGGTGTTGAAATACACATATATTAGCACCAATACTGCCTGTATCCGATATCAGTAAGGACAGAGACAATATGATTATATATTAAAGACTCAACAAAATTAGTTCAGTATATCACTCACAGAAAGCAAACCTGTACAGAAAATAGTAACTAAGAACCTGCTTGTGAACCAACTTCATTTGTACACTAGTGGCACTGCTCTATTCTTCAAACAAAACCAGAACATTATCAAAACCTTTTTTATTCAAAAAACCCACTACCTAAAGAAAGTTTAAACAAACAGCCCAGCATTTCTTGAAGCCTACAATTTCTATTGTTACTGCTGTACAAGGAGATAGAAGTTGTCAGCTCAAATCCTTGCATCTCCTGCTTAACTTTGAGAACGTGTATATTCTTATTTCAAAGAAGTGGAATAGTGCAACAAAATCATCAATTCCCCACAGTATAAAATTTAGAGGCCTGTCTACTGCCAAATTTAGGGAAAGTTAATTAACTATGATAAGAAACAGAAAAATCAATTTGGAAGAATAAAACTTCACTACGTGAAGGAATCATATTCACAACTTTTTAGTTAAACCCTGAAGCTCTGCTTCTTGGTAAGTTTTTATCCTACAAAGCATTTTTTCATTCAGTTCATTTCAGTGTATTCCACATTTCTTTTTCAAATAAGATGAAACTGTCACGAGCTCCAAATTGAGATAGGATCTCCAAAAGCCTCTTAATTCCTCCTGCTTTTTAACCTGAAAGTTAAAGTGTGTAATTACTATCCCAAATGTATAGGTTGGGAAGCGTGCATTATCCGAGCATGGAAGTTTTATGACACTAACAATTATACAAATTACAGTAAAATCACATTAGAGCAGACAGAAAGTCTAGTCAAATTAGGTAACATGTACACTACTACTGAACATTTAAGAACAAATTAAGTCCAGCTCCTCTCATGCTGAGAGCTGTATACCTCCCCTTACTTAAAAAATAATTTTTTACGTTTCTCAGAGCACAGATTTCATCATTTGGCTGGTGTTTATGGTCTGGCTTCAAACATTCTAGAAAAGTGCTGAAAGCACGGCATGCACCAGACCTTTTTTTTTTTTTTTCTTCCCCTGTTTGTCTCACAACTCTTCTTAAAATCTAAAGACAGCTAAAATTTTATTCCTTCCTCCAGCTCACAGATATAAAGGTAACGGGGCAGATACAATATGCAAGTCACAGCCTTTTGCACGCAGCTGAAGCTTACTGATACCAGTTCTTTGAAAATCCAACTGCCCGATCCCGCCGGGACACTCTACTGAATTTTTACGGAGTTATCCACCAGACAATCTTCAGCCTACATCAGGAAAACAGCGTTACAGCCGTCCCGCGCGTTCAGAAACGACCTACCCCATAAAAGTAACCTGAGCTCCCGGCAGCGACAGAAAGCAGAAGCAGACGAGCCCCAGGGCGGCCGCGGGCCCTGCCTACACCGGTGCCGCGAGGCAGCCGGCAAGCGGCTCCCTCCTTCACTAGCCCATCACCTGCCACCGCCTAAAGGCCGCTTCAGGCACCTGTTGCGAAGAGCCCTGCCACCCCCCGCTTTTAGGG
>NW_020799110.1:24865009-24887588 GCF_003259725.1 Athene cunicularia
CTCTTGCCCCGGTCGGGGCTGTCCTGGGGTGCTCGTTCCATCTGGCCGCCGTAGGCCTGGCCCTAGGGATGGAGCCTGCGGGATCCTGCCCGTCAGGCGGGGCCGCGGCCGCCCTCCCGCTGCACGGTGTCGGGCCCGGCGGAGGGGCCGAGCGCCCGTGCAGCCCCGGTCCCTGCCCCAGCAGGGTCCTGTGGGGTTGGGGCCCCCTCAGATCCCGCAGCGCACTCGGCGCTGGGGTCGAGTCCGGGGTGCAGGGGAGGGGTGACCGGCGGGGAAGGGTGCCCGCTGTGAGCCGGGCCTGGCGGGGCCGGGTGGCGAGGAAGGGGCTGCCGGCGGTGCCGAGCTCGGACACGAGTACAGGTGACCGCGGGCAGGCCGCCTCCTGCACCAGCACGTGTGCTGAGCCCCACCGAGAAAACGGGCGACTGGCAGGACAGAGAAGTTGAGGATCTGTCTAAACTGAACTTGGGAGGAAAAAGATAGATGGCTTAAACTGTACCACTGAGAGTGCCAGTAGCTAAGTGAGGCACCCAGACGGTTCTGTGAATGCAGTATCTCCCCGTGAAATTTTTTACTTTTTCCATAGCTTTTGTTTGCTCAGAGCAGGCAGACCCATAAACTTTTCTAGGAGTCTGAAAAGTACTGCCCTCAGTACAAAACTGAAACATAGGAGTAAGGCAAGCTTAAACAGATTTTATGATTTTTTTTTTTTTTGGTTGAGGAGCTTTTGAACTAACTCCATCCTCCAACTGATGGATGGAAGCCAACCTTGCACCTCTCAGACCTAACTGGACTTGTCAAGGTTATGATCTGATCCTCTGACAAAATACAGAGACTGCTCATATTAAAAGATCTAGAGTTAACCTTTTCATAAAGCACAAGGTATCTGCCAAGGACAGGACAAGATAGCAATGCACGGTTGATTAATTTTGCCCAGGGACCATGGATATTACTGAACATGCAGCAAAAGAGACCAAAGTGACAGCCATGCAGAATTCACATTGGCACTCCTTGAAAAAATGACATGTGAAGCTGTATGTGCTTGTGGTCAAGGCCTAAGCCAAGACAATACTCAACACTGTTGAACAGCTTTTAGGGTAACAGAACTTTGCAAACATCTGGAGGCAGCCTGAATAGAGTGGATTTGTCCAGAGAAGTTTGTACAAACAGTGCCATTACTTGACAGGCACTGTGACCAATACCACCGAAGAGTGGACTGCCAGCATGACAGCAAATGCATTATTAATTGATCCTAGGTTGCACATGAGTACACACGCCAGGGTGCTGCTGGAGAGAGTGATACTGGCATCAAAATCAAACTGCAGCAGGTAGGAGGCTAGTGGCCAAGTGTCCTGTGTCTGGGGAGAGCTGGTGATTGTGTACTGCAGGGGTATTCTAAGCAGCAGCCCTGCTCTAAACTATGGCTAGATTGTAAGTTTAAACTTGTCTCGTGGTGTAACCCCATACACCATGGTGGAAAATACTCCATCCAAAACAAAAATCTGGTACCAAAGAGATGCCAAAGCAACAATCTGAAATCTTACACTGGCAGTGCCTGTCTAGTTTGTGCAGTTACTAGTCTCATACATGAACTATGGGTCAGTTGTATGGTGTGCAACCCTTGTCAACCACTACATCTTTGTATAAATGTGGTTGGCAAAAAAATACAAAAAGATGGAAATTATTTTTGAAAACTAATAGAACTGAAGACCTGATATTTCTCTTGTACAATGTCACAGTTTCATTAGTAAAATGTAGAAGTGATAATGTTCTCTACAGCGGAATTGCAAATTGATTCACAGCTTGCTAACATTTATGCAGGTAGGACAGCTTGCTCTTTTCTAATTATCCTCAGATGTCTTCCTCTTATTGTAATAATGTTTTCCAGAAATGTGAACTGACAATCATCAATCATGCCGGTCAGTCACAGAGGAATACTACAATAAAGACAGAGTTGGTGCATTGACTCTAGCTAAAAAACAAAACTGTTACAAAAAAACCCAGTACCATTAATATCTAGACAGGAATGAGTATAATGGTGACTCAGAAATACTGTCTCCAGCACTACAATGGGATACTTTTCCTCTGAGTGTGGTTCGTTTGGGTAAGAGGAGAGAGAACTATCTGGAGGATGAGTGTGGTCTAGATGCTTCAGTATATCTGTTGAAGGGGACTCAATTTTTAGCAATGAGGAAGTGACAATAAGGGCACTACAAGGAAAGTTGCCATCTACAGCGAGATGGTGCTTGCACCAAAATGAATTCCTATGTTTTGTGGAATATTCCATAATATTTTAAACACCCAGCACCCCACCGCCCCACTATCCTGCACTGCTAAGAACCTCTGCTATCATCTGTCTCATCTGGAATTGCTCGAACTGTTCTAGAAATCTGTTCATCTACAATACCTACGGACTTGCCCTGAAGAGGCGGATAACTGACTCGAGGAGACACCACCCAGTGGCAATTAGAAGCTACTGCAATAGTGTGACTACTATTTTTATCTGGGTAACTTTTCCAGTTTTGTATATTAAACAGATGGATAGTTATTTACTGCCTTCTTAATACTTTGGTGGTTTTAGTGGTTTTGAGTTGTGTTGTCTGTGTATTTTAAACCCATAATACAAATTCTAAAGGAAGCAAGACTTACTGGTGTGCAAGTAAGAGCATGCAATGGAGATGAGTGGAGCATCATGTTAATTCAGGTACATTTTAATCGCTTGTCTATATTGTTCAGCAGTCTCAAATGTACTTTAAAAATACCCGTAAGAGTTGATTGAAAAGTAGATTTTAGGCAGTTTTGATTGCCCTCAATAAGACTGGTAAAAGCTATAAAAATACTCACAAGCGTTCCTCATTTTTTGCTTATCCATTTTTACCCTTTTCTTCACCATTCAGGAGCTCTGCTCTTGCTTCTCCTTCTTAGTTTTTTCCACAAGATCAAAATGCCATCTCTGCAGGCCTTATCACGCTCTCCATCATTAAAAGTCTTCAAAAGTGTATTTTTTGATCAAACACTTTGAGTGGCAAACATAATTCAGAGGGTGGTATGCATATGAAGAAACGTGCAAATGTGTTCTGATTTTCTGAGGACATCTGCCAGTACCCTGCTGACACATCAACCATACAAAAATATCTCAGAATGATTCTCAATAGTGGACACATTCCTTTTTTCTATAAGTTTAATTCCTTGAGGATTTCTGTATAGGACATGTGCTTTTCTATAATGACAAGTCCATCACAGGTATCTTCATCAGGTGCACAGAAGCCTCAGAGAAAACTAGTCCATGTGGACACCAGCTGTAGGACAGATCTAACTCAAATTTGGACATGAAAGATTTATTATTCAGCAGAATCACTGCTTCTCACTTTGTTTTATGGGCATCAGAAGCATTTTTATTCAGTGCATACCTACTTTATGCATAGCTTACATAACAGAAGTGTGCTATGCCCTATGCCACATCATTTCCTTCTCCAGGATGTACATGGGTTTTTTTTACAGGCAGTCAACTTGGCTCTTAATTCCAAAGCACTATATGATAAAAGTAATATATGTAGTTAAATAACCAGACAAAAATACTATTTCCATTATAGTGAGGATTGAAAATGTGTGACAGAAAACATTATAACAACTTCGTAATGATCCCAACCAAACACCTGAAAGCAAGGTATTACAAAATTAAGGACACACATGAAAGTAAACAGAATTTGGAATGTATGTAAATATCAATGTCTCCTAAATCAGCTCAACTCTACTCTGCCATGACACAGATAAATACAAACCTACGAGGTAAAATCCTTAATCTACTGGCTAGATTTCCACTAAGTGAAGGCAGATTTTAAACCACTGTATCCTATTGATAAATATGTGGACAGCTTTTGTAGACTAGGTACATAATTGCTCAAAGGTGGAGCAAATAGTAAGGAAACACCGTATTTCCTATGTTTCTGTTAGTAAGAGCTTACAGCAAGGACAACTTCATTGTGGCATTTAGTGGGGCTTTACAAATGTTCCTTACTGTTGTGACTTATTTTAATGATGCAAATTATCACTACAGTTTTGCTGAATACTGTTGAAAGCACTGTAATGATCACCTTTAGTTTCAAAAGCAGAGGAGAGATACTTGCCAGAACTACAGGCCTTTAGCAGTTGTTCTGGCAGAGTGAACACCTGCTCTGTTTTTATAGTGCTCTGAGTCATGGTGAGCCTCTACAAATAAAACTGTAGGGTTTTTTCGTTAGAATTTAACAATATAAATCCTACATAGAACTAGTTAGAATCCCACCCTCCCAATTTCAAGATAAGTAAACTGCTATAGATGTTTAACATCATTCAAACTGGTATCAGTAGAATATTTTACAATTCCCAGAGAATGTTACGGAATTACATTCAATTTTATCCTGTATTTGCCAGAATCAAGAGTAAGAATAATAGCACTCAGAAAAGGAAGCCAATTTGTATTCCCTGTCACTGACCTGTTGCTTTTTATTTGATGCCAATGTTTTGCAGAAGACAGAGAAGTAAGAAGTTGTGCAGAAGGAAAATAATGTTATAATTTTGATATATTAAAAAATATCTATTAATTTCTGGATCCTTTTTCATTCGTTCATTACTAAAGTGAAAGAGTATATTTGGTCTTATTTATTACTAAGGTCGTCGATTCCCATTTATTTCTCCAGACACTACAAGAAAGAATTACTTAAATCAAGCAGCAAGAAGTTAGGAGCTTTACAGAGACTTTTTCAGACAGACACTAGTTTGTGTTGCCCGTGTTCCAGCCTACTGGAAGCTATGTAACAGTACTAGTGCAGAAATCAACAAAAAGTATTTGCTTCGGTTCAAAAGTCTGTCTGCAAAAATTCAGATTATTTCCTAGAAGCTGAAAGGAAGAAAATAGAAAATGTGACTGTTTCTGGTATTCCTAAGTTTTAAGATGTCTCAAATATATCTGATGCTTGTAATTCTTGTAACAGTACATTTATTTTTGCACAATGTAATTGTTTGACTTTGGTGTACCTGCGAGGATTTTTTGTTGCTATTTTTTCTTTTTCTTAAAAATTATGTCTGTTGTGAGTGAGGGCTATGTTCTGGAATTTACAGGTATAAACAGTTGTCTTTTATGCAGCATAAATGTTGGAAGCACACATTTATGGAATAGACCATGGAAACATTAAGTGCCACCACCCAAATAACAGACTGCATACAAGAGCGCTCAGCAGTCCAGGCTGCGTGGGTGAAGGGATTTCACTGACAGCTGCATCCACCCGCGGCAGCGGGCAGGCTGGTACTGAGTGATGGCATTGTGTGCATCTGTCCAGGACAGCTACAGCACCAGAGGGTTTCACAGAGGAGCCAGAGAAAGCTAAAGTGACAGTAGGGACTAGCTTTAGGATCATGGCTTGTCTCTCCAGCTGCTGACTGGAAGAGACTAGAGGCTATAAGTAAAGAAACTGGCTTTGCTTAATTCCTCCTGTGCCCAAGGAAACGGATCTTTTCCTTTGGATAAGGGCTACACCAAAATAATACCTTACTTCATTCTCAGTTTCTCCTAATGGAAAACAACTGACAAGATTCTAATACAGACCACTTAGGTCAAAACAAAGAGTTGTATTCTTGATTTATAACTCCACATGAAGCAGTGTTCTGGGGATGTAGGGTGGATGAGGTGGAAATGAGAGAGAGAGTTAAGTTAGCAAGGGATGCGATTTGAGAGATTCAGGGAAACAGCTTTGTTAAAAACATGCCCTGCATCCCTAGTCGGCAAAGCCTTTAAATACCTGTTTAATGTTACCCATATGTGCAGGTCTCACAGAAGAGTCCTCCCTTCCTCTCTGTTTCTGCTTTCCCTTCTTGTTGCCATCTACATTGAACCCAAGCAAGGGCAAATAGAGATCAAGTGTCTTTTAGCCCTGGAGCAGTGGACTGGTGCATGCTCAGTCAATCGGGGATGGTGCGCACGCAGCCAGTCAGCACGCAGTTCTCAGGGACTAAACTCTGCTTTATGCAGATAGAAACGTTAGAAAATTCAAGCTATGAATTTTAGGAAGGCCACATTGCATATATGAGAGATAGATTTTCCAGAGGATTAAAACTTGGCCAAATTTAGGTTAATTCTTAGTAGGACAGCAAAAAGTTGTGTCTGTGACAGCAAGGGATCATCCACGTGCTCTACAGCCCTGTTCCAGGGCTTGCAAAAAACCTGCAAGAATCTTCTCCAAGAAGGCAAAATGTTGTTTTCTTCCATAACCCCATTCTTGGCTACAATTGAAAAAAAGTTAACTGAAACTTCAAATTATCCACACAAATCTCTGGAATGTAAATTGGGCTGAAAGGCATTCAACATGAGTGGCCCCAACTTGGCATAGTTAAAAGAATTTTAAAAATAAAGATTTATAATGGGATGTGCCATTGCCAGACAATGTTCATTATAAATATGTGTCCATGTGTGTATGCCTGTACACACACACACACCTCACATACTTACATGCATAGATATTACAGTGCTACTACATCACTGACGATTTCATAAACAGAAATATCCCCAACTAAATTTATATATTGGCAGTAAAAATGTAAGAAGACAGATTTGGACATTTCAAGGATGTTAAAATTGTGGCAAAAAACGTTCAAAGTGGCTGTGAAGTTAAATGGGTAGTTGCTATTTACAAATATGATGATTACATGCTGTTACCATGGAAACATGGGATGGAAAATAAAAAGCCAGTTTAGCTTCATCTTGAAACTGCCCTGATTGGGAGGAAAACAATATCTGACATTCCTCTAGCAGGATACTAATTGCCCCTCTTAAAGAATGTACAGTATGTTTCTCCACATTTTTAGCTACTATGCAGTCTTAAAACTGCAACCAAATAAAGATAAGGCTAGGATAATAGATACATATGTGGTTAAGAATCACAGCACAGTATGAGTTATTATTTTTCCTATGCTATTTACTGAAATGGTAATTATTAAACATTTTCTCTTCTAAGTCTGATTCAAGTGATTCTGTGTGACATCTAAGTGTATAGCCTGGTAATTCTCCCCAAGTATATTTTTTCCTTATCTGTGTTTCTGATTTGACAATATGATGAGTGAAGCATGCTCTAAGGATGTGACTCATTTCCATCAAAACAAGCTTCCTGAGAACCACAAAGAGGCAAGGAGATGACCACTGGCCCTGGAAATTTTTAGGACAATTCTAAATGTGAATTAGGTGGCAGCATAAAGTGATCGAGTTATTCCTAAATAAGAGATGTACCCGGTGAGATTGCAGCAAGCACTAAGGCTGGAGATCAAAAGACTACACAGATGGTACCATCTGTCTGTCTGCTGGGAATCATTCTGGGGCTGAAAAAAACCCCTGAGACAGATGCTTAGAGCCACAGAAGTGTTTGCAAACAGACACACATGTGACACCTGGCAATGTGTTGGATCCCCAGTGTTCGCCAGGTATCTGTACGCAAAGGGAGCTGGCATATTCAATGCACCAAGGCTAGACAATCAGTGAGGGAAAGGTCTTATCACCATAGGTTAGAAGTTCCATTAAAGATGTGATTAAAATCCTGATTCCAGCCTGAGTTTGATGCAATAAACTGCACCTGTTTGATCTCCACCCCAGTCCCCATCTCAGGGCATGAAAGTTGATGACAAGCTCCACTTGACCCACAAAGTCTGAAACTTTAAGATGAGACTTTAAATTTCTGATATTACTTCTTCTTCTTTTACGCACTGTTTCTTCCTTTTGTTGTATACACCAGTTTACAAGCCCGTAGGTTTTTTTTTATATAGACACAGAGAGTCCAATTGATATCAGCTGCAGTTCTTACCTATTTCATTGGGAAAAGCGTTGTTACTGCTTGATGGCAAGAAATGCCATTTGCAAAACTCCTGAACTTGTTATTTTTCTTCTTTTGGGGGACAATTTCCTTTCCAAAAGCTGTGCTATTTGACAGCTGAATGCCCTTTGGCTTTGTCACTTTTCACAGTGTTTTTTAAGTTATTCCAAATTATTAAAATTAACAAGTGAGGCACTGCACTGAGACACTTTCAGATGGTAATGACTCTACATTTCTGCTCTGATAGATACCTGTCTCACTCAAATACACATTTGAAGCACTTTAAAGCAGAAACATCCACTAAGATTAATAAACTCAGCTTGACAGTTCCTAGTCCAAGTGCTTATAATGAGAGATGAATGTCTTGAGTAGTTATTGTAGAAAAGCAAATGATAATTATCTGCCAGACATTTCCATGACATTTTAAAGAAAAAGTGAACATCCAGTGCTCTTTGCACCTCCTCTGTGGTAATGCTCACCAGTGAATTCCATTTGCCTACCAATATATTCTGCTTGGAAAGTTCAAGTAATACAGCCAAATGCTGAAACTTATGTGACCATAA
This sequence comes from Athene cunicularia, assembly GCF_003259725.1. Taxonomy (NCBI): domain Eukaryota; kingdom Metazoa; phylum Chordata; class Aves; order Strigiformes; family Strigidae; genus Athene; species Athene cunicularia. Next base: position 24,873,408 of record NW_020799110.1, read on the forward strand.
TAAGGCCCTACAGAGAACTGGTTTCTTCAAGAACTACTGTCAGAACTCTATTAGAATTAGGAGAACTTGATATTCACTCAAAACAATTCAACCATTCTTCCTTGTGTTCAGCCTCTATCAAGCCTGCACCTAAAACTTCCTTTAGTTGTCTATACTGCCAGGTGTTTGGGCATGCATGACAAGCCTGTTCCTGTAACACTGATCCCAAAAGCAAGAGTTAATTGTTAATTAGACATTAGCCACAAGGCTCACTACAGCCATGAAGATGTGAGTAAGCACAGGGAAATAGAGTTTAGCTATGTCTAGTTTGGACAATATTGAATACATTTCACTTTTCAGTGCAAAGCCTGACCCACCACATTGGTAATTAAAAAAGAGAGGGAAGCCACCAATCTCATACTATGTGATCTACACACCATCTTTATCAGGTAGGCCTATTCCCCTCATACCATGTTCTGCATTGTTTTTTTCTTACTGCTGAGTGATATCCAGGGAAGTACTACATATTGAAATTCCATTCAACAGAGATATTTTTCATTACTCTGATGTTGCAAATTGTGAAATCCTATTGTGGCTAACTCCCTCATTAAACAAATATTTATTCAGGTCCAGAAAACATTTTTATGATGAATTTAGGCTACACTTAATGAAACAGCTCATGTTTCATAGCCCTCTGACATAGAAAACTACGGTTCTCAGTTGATGTCTTCATCAACCATATGCTGGTTTTGCACTTTGCCTCTGTTTAGTGAACAAGCAAAGAGCGACACTTCAATGAGACTGATCCATAAGGCATTAATTAAATAAAAATACTGTATTGCTTATCTGGAGATAAGTAGTGTTTTCAGCCGTGTTCTCTGATACTTAATGTTAAACTACCACATAAAATTAAGACTATTTAAAGTCTTCATGGTTCCTTGGATTTTACATTTCAACTTCTGAATTTGCTAGCAGATATATTAGAAGTCTCAAACAGAAACTCTTCCTACAGCTACAGATTTAAGAAGTGCCTAGAATACAATTCATTCTACCAAGTAAAAGATGTCACATTTTCAAGACAAGAACAGATCATTACTGCTTTTCCAGAGGCTTCATGTGAATAACTAATGTGTCAAGTCTGCAGCTAGCAACAAGAAGGCTTGTATATCAACCACAATTTTTTATGCTTTTTAAACCTCTGGATTATGTAACGCTGTTACCATCTTTTCCTTTTCCATTTCCTTTCCTTTCTCCTTTTCCATTTCCTTTCCTTTCTCCTTTTCCATTTCCATTTCCTTTCCTTTCTCCTTTTCCATTTCCATTTCCTTTCCTTTCTCCTTCTCCTTTTCCTTTTCCTTTTCCATTTCCTTTTCCATTTCCTTTCTCCTTTTCCTTTTTTCCCTTCCCTTCCCTTCCCTTCCCTTCCCTTCCCTTCCCTTCCCTTCCCTTCCTCCTTCCTCTATAGGTACATGGAGCTGGTTTTAGTAAACTTCTGCAAAAACATGTAATCCTTCACAATTGTTTGCAAATGCTGGGTGCTCTCATAGCTTGCACAGCTTAACACAGAGTATGTTTATTACCAAGTGCTGCTTTCTGTGGGGACCTTTACATTGAATCCTTCATGACTTTCTGATGCTAGGTCCTTTTTTCTGAAGTATCTGGATTTTGTAAACTGGTCTTGGTATGAAAGTAATACCTGAATTCCAAAAATTGAATTCTGGGCTAGGTGACTGTTTGTTTGCTGTATTATAATTGCTTTGCTGGTGAGTTAATAGTAGGTGTTCAACCCTGCCTGTCTCTAATAAAATACCACTTTTCAGCATAGGTAGTTTACAGAATTTAACAGCTGATCTCTTACTACAAAGTCAACTTTCTGAAATTAGAAGGTTGGGTGATGAACTTTAAATGAACCTATTTCATTTTCTTTCCCTACTATCAGTTTAAGAAAGTATTATCTGTCACAAAAATAATGTTACAAGTATCAACTTCATCACATGACAGTGGACTTAAATCTATTTTGATAGGCAGAAACGTAACGCAAATAAAGATGATTCTGTAGCAGCACATATTGATGCAACTATGGCTCATAATCATCATTAGACTTCTGTAAACAGTTTACTAAGAAATTGAAGGCAATAAATCCAATGAAAATAAGTAATGCATTGGAATTCAGACAATATGCTATTCACAGCTTTCTGCATTGCCTTGCCCTTCAGAGTCCTGCATTTACGCCAATGCTTGGTGTGGAATCGATGTTATTTTATGTTTCTTAATGACAATAGAAAGCTCTTCTAAACTGGATTATGTCTGGTATTACTTCTTCCCCCATGTAACCCATATCTTAGAGGAAACATAAGACAAAGCTATGATTGATAAATTTCAGTTATTTTCAAAAAGAAAAAAAAACAACCAACAAATTGATTAATTATGAGTACCATGAGCTCACTGCATTTCTGCAAGTATCCAGAAAATGCCAGATACACCCCATCTAAACAACCCTTTGGTATGTGACCTTGTGGTACAAGTCTGATCATTTCCATGGAACTTCCCCTGCACTTTCCTCCCAGTTCAGCTGGCTGACCTCAGTGTCACAGATTTTTTTTCTCTGCCAATACAGAAGCTTTCAGCAGCAAAAATTAAGAACAAAACCAAACCTTCAAAAGCGAGATCCTCATGACAGACAGTGGTTAGAGCCACACTGTTCTCGGTTCATGCTTCAATTCAGCTCCTGTTCCTGGAGCCACATGACGGCAGGCAGCTGCAGTCCCACTGCCCGTGCCTGCATCTGCGCAGAGCAGATGTTACAGACACAGGGCACCTTGCTGGGCTTTGATGAACCAGAGCCTGAAGCGGGTACATGCTTTAAAGTGAACCAAAACATGGAAACAAAATAATCAGTTATAGCCCTAAACAAATACTTTCAAACAAGTCCAAAGCAAATATGGACAAGCTACTGATAAGGATACCTATAGATTGCATATCCTCTGAGGGTTCTAATTCCACAAGTTTTCCTTTTAGATAGGCAGTCAGGCATTCTGAAGTCTTGCTGGCTTGTAACAACTGTATCTCACCATACTAACAGCTTCTGGTGTCAGAACCATTCTCTGTGAAAGTGCTTTGTTACACTGGATCTATTCTTCCTGTGAAACTGAGTTTTTAAAGAAATCAGTAATATCTTCTCAGCTGCAATATGCATCTTCCATATACATTCTGCTTTCATAGCATTTATGCATGTGATGAGTGCTGGAAGACGTAAATCAAAAGAGTATTCTCCTCAGCTGTCCCCATCCCCTTGAAAGCTCTGTTTATTCCCTGGTAAACTGAGTGCACCCAGTGTATCACTGACATGAAAATAATCAGGCTACTGTCTACAAAGAGTGTGTACCTCGCTCTTTGCCAGTATTCTCAGCTGAGGCTGGCAGAGATTATTCCAGCAGTGATAATTTTTAATTCAGCTTTATGGTGTAAAGAGTGACACCCAGAACCAGATACCCTCTTCTTCCCTAGCTGACAGTCTTTTGACCCAGATACAAAATGGGAGTCCTATTCCAACTCAGCATCATTTTTGTCTCCATTTTGTGTGAAAGCAAAGGGCTCCCAGGAGGTCAAGGAAAGTTTTGATAAGGGCAAGTGCATGGAGGCAAACAGGAAAAAAAATCCATTTGCAAAATCTGACGTCTATGTTGTATTTCTGCTAAGGTTGTATTAGATGTGGAGATGATTTGTTTTATTCCCACACATGCTCCATGAATGAAGTACAAAAGAAAAATGACAATTTCCTAAGTAAATTGTTGGGGATGTTTTTACTGTCTCATAAGGAAAGGGCATTGCTGTAGGTCAACTAATCTACAGCTTTTTCTATCATCATCTGCTGTGAATTCAAAGCACAAAGGCTGGGGGTGAGAGCATTAATGACATACAGAGGTTCAAGGGATAAAAACAAAAGAGAATCATGCAAGTCAGTTAGCAGCACAACCTGGCAATGACAGCAGCCAGCCCTCAAAACCAGAAATTTCCAAGAATGGTTATTGCAGTGCTAGGGAATTCAGCTCAGCAAAAGGAAAGCATACTATACTCTGACAAAGAAAGAGAACTTGCTGTCATCACTTGCTTATGTGCATTTTAAGGGTAATATAAATATTAATGACTTTCAGCATTTTTTTAATATACCCATGATTTTTAATGGGACCACCAGCATTATTTAGGTATGGGGCAGAACTCAGTGCTCTTGCAAGGCAGTGCAATATTAATGAGAGTATTATATATAGTTCTAAGCCCTTCCCTCTTCCCCAAGGAAAGAGCTAACAGGTCGTTATGCAAGCTTTGGAGAAATGACTACTCCTGTGCAGTGCAACCACCTCAGGTGAGCAACAGTGAGGTTAGAGCCACTATTTAAATTGAAGCCAATGTTCTCTTTGAGTCAAAGTGAGTGCATGAGCCCTTGTGCTTCTCAAGGGAGAAGAAATCTTGGACCACATTTTCAAACCACTTCAAGATACAGTGAGAAACCCCAGATTCAGGGGTTTTCTACTTAGGGGTAGGCCCATCACACACATTAGAAGGATCACTCTGGGGTTTCCATTTATTCAGTGCATAATGGGACCCTTAGAGAGTGACTGAAATGGGGATGGGTGGAAGCACTCCCTGAAGAGATCTTTCTGTCTTCTAGAGATTATAGAGGGGAATCTAAAGCAACTACATCACCTTCCTAATGCCTAAATGAAGTGTCAGAAGTTTGAGAGGATAAACTGGTACCATAGAAGTATTTGGAAAGTGCCTCAGAAAGTTAAGCAGCAAGATGATGCACCTCCTTAGATTATTTACAAAACAGATTCCTAACTGCTTCTTTAGATACCTGTCCTGGTTTCATCTGGGATTGATTTAATTTTCTTCCTAGTAGCTGGTGTAGTGCTGTGTTTAGATTTAGGATGAGAATAATTTTGGTAACACACTGATGCTTTAGTTGTTGCTGAGCAGTGTGCTTAGTAGCTCAAGGACTTATCAGCTTCTCATACTGCCCTGCCAGCAAAGGCTGGAAGTACACAAGAAGCTGGAGGGGACACAATCAGGAGAGCCAACCCAAATGAGCCAAGGGAGTGTTCCATACCATATGATGTCATGCCCAGTACATAACTGGGAGGAGTTGACTGGGAAGTGCCATGGCTTGAGGACTGGCTGGGTGTCAGCCAGCGGGTGGTGAGCAATTGTATCGTGCATCACTTGGTTTGTATATCTTATTATTATTTTCCCTTCCTTTTCTGTCCTATTAAACTATCTTTATCTCAACCCATGAGTTTTACTTTTCTTTTTTCTAATGCTTTCCCCCATCCCACTGTGGTGGGTGGGGAGTGAGTGAACAGCTGTGTGGTGCTTAATTCCTAGCTGGGGTTAAACCACAACAGCACCTAGTAAATTGGTATATCTGGACTTCTAGTTATACAGATGAGGACAGCCTGAGGAAGCTTACAGGAAATCCTATTACACGTTATAACTTGGCTGGCTTCATTTAGGCTCTGTCAGCAGTGGAATTATCACATTAGAGTGGCTCAGTGGCTGGCAAAGGGCACCATGAAGGGACTTGGTAATGAAATGCCTCCAGATTAGCGATTATCTTCATTGACTCATTGACTTTGAAGCCAAAAGCACACAATCTGAACTTCACACACTGAGTCCACTACATGTTCACCCACGTATGCAGCATGTTTTCCTTCATCTTTACAGCACATCTTCCAGAAAGCTGTTCCACTTTGAATTTAAAACTTTAAAGAATGACCAGTAAGCATAAAGAGTTAGTTTCAGGAATTACTTACTATACCACTGCATCAAATGCACCAGTCAAAATACCTTCTCTGCAATGCAAGAATCTCAACACCATTTTCAGGGTTTTCAGGTTCTGTCATGCTAGGAATTTTATTTAGAGGTAGCATATTACAATTTTAAAGCTTCATCTGGTTAGATACAAACATGTTAGAGCTCCAGAAAAGTTAGAGCAGATGTATAGATGATATGCTGATGTGTTTGTTGTAAATGCTGTAAAGGAACTGAATAAATGGATACTTGGATTTTCTGTATGGTGATCCCTTGTCAGCTCCAAGTCTCTGAGGTGTGGTCAAATGCCAGACAACAGGAGGCAATCCTGGATGAACATAAGAGCTGGGGATGTTTTTCTTCTTTACTGCACTGGCCTAACGCTTTGATTCAGCACAGATGCCTATCAATATGAACAGTCCCAGTGAAGTTAGTGCCTGAAGTAGACACATTTAATACACTGAATTAGGACTACGAGATCTCAAACTGTGCTAATTCTGAGGGAACATGAACTCTCCTGATATGCTTTAACCTTTATAAGTGCCTGTTCTGCAATCTTTTTTTCTCTTACTTATATTGCAGTAGGGCCTGGCTGAGCCCAAAACTCATGGTGCAGGGTACCATACAAAACATAGCAGGAAAAATTCACATCCCACAGATGTGACATTTCTCTGAAGATTTGTAGCTTTTTCAGAGTTGAGTGACACTTGAATAAAGAATGTTTGAAACATTGCCTTAACTCTTATGTCTTTGGCTGAAATAATTTCTTTGAAGATACGGATATTGGCTGAATGTTATTGCGGAGCTGGAAACCAGACAGTGCACCTTGAAATACAGAGTTGGCAATAAAACTACAGTGAAACTACAATCCCTGAAATCACTCTATCTGCTTTTCTTGCTTGAATGGTTTTGGAAAACAGCTTTCTGCTTTAGAGCTAACTTATCAACCAGTTCAAAATAAGTAAACAGAACCTTATCTGGTGACTTCATCTCAGAAATGGGTTGTCTTAACCTTTTTTGTACCATGTCTGTTAAATGATAAGTTATTGGAGGAAGGGTTGCCTCTTTGCCTACATACAGAGCACAGAGATGCCCAAGCCTCTGTAATTACTGTGATACAAACAACAACAGCACTTTCAACTTCTGGTTGTTAGATCATGGGTCAAGTCTTGTAAAGAGCTTTTAGTATGCGCTTGGAAACCTTTTTTATATAGATCAGGTTCATCAGCAATTGATCCACACACTGTAAAAAACAGTTGCATATTGGCTCCATGCCTGGAGCTTGATTGTTCCCATCACTGGTTTCTGGTGAATGCTTTCCACAAGGTACATAACAATTGTCATGTAATTGTCTCTTAAGTTTTTGTATATGCAAAGAACATATAACATGGAGAGCATAATACTCTAGATTTAACAACAACTGCACAAATAGCACTGTCTGTAGTATTTTTCACTACATTCTAATTAAGGGCTGTCTCTTCCAGTGCCAGCCCAACACATTAACATAGGGCAAATACCTTCAGTGCTTCAAACAGAAATCTTTACAATTTTCATTTTGATGGTGTTTCATAGCGACCTGCAAACACCTCCAGACTTGATGCAGTAAGGAAATACAAGGAGATAACAATTCTGCTCTGACTCAAATCCAATATGATTATCTGAGCAAAGTTTAGGCTCCAGACCCTATAGCACTGTTGTGCTATCATTTCAGGGACAAGAGAGAGGGGATAGTTCAGCCTGGGCATATACTTTCATCCTTTACAGCCTTTCTAGAAGAGGGAAACCTAGGTGCAGGCTGGAAGGGAACTACTCTGCATGCCAGTCAGATTCATATATAGAACATTTCATCTTGATATGCAATCTACAGTTTTGCTCAGACAGAGAAGATATTCCTGTGCATTTCCTCTGGTGCCCACCTCTTTCTACTAACTCTACAAGTTGAATGCTGATGCTAGGTGCTGAGTTCTCTGTTCTTTCTCTTGCAGGCCTAAAATGTTTCTGCTTTAATGTCTGTGTACATGCAAGACAAATATCCAGTTCCAGAGGTGATAGAGATTTGAAAAGAATGAGAATTAAGTGAGAATGATCATTCAGGAGACCTAAATACAAAGGGCTAGAAAAAGACAGATGCTTCTGAGGAACACATCCACACTGGCCTTTTCCTTGTTTTGGTGGGAGATAATTTGCTTCTGCCTTGACTCAGCAACAACAAATGGCACTATGCTGTGTGGCAGCCCTGGTCCTGCAACACAGTCAGAGGATCTCAGTGGGAATATACAGCTTGTCAGAAATTATTCTTAGCAAGGCATTCAGAGTACCTGGGTTTGGGTGCGTAGAATGCACTGGCCCTCTTTCAGGACTGTTTCTGCAAAGGAGCTGTCAGATTTTCTATTTTCACTCAGAAAAAGCCAGAACACCTCAGGACTGTATAGCAGATCTCAGCTGTAGAAATAAAACCCTGTCAGTCAAGAAGCTCTGCTCTTAGCCAGAGCTCCTGCTGCTTAATCAAAAGGCATGTCAAGGCTTATGGGAAATGCAGATGTTGGAGTCTGTCCCTATAAAAAGCAGAAGTCAAACACAAACATGTCCTACACATTTCAGTGTAGCTGGTACACAGCACAATAACTCCCAAGAAACAATGGATAGTCATCCTGCACTTTGTCACCAAGTGGTTTAATGTCTGGCTGCTGGAAGAGAAGGGAAAAAATACAGGGCCTAACACAAAACCTTCTGAAGACATGATAATTTCCACCGATTCCAGCGTTTGTCAGTCTGGGTTTAAGAGGGCAGGCTCAATATGCATTTGAAGACAACACAGAGAGGGGTCTTCAGAGCAAGATGGGGGAATTGACTTTTAACTTACCAGTTCCAGTGAACTTCAAGAATGAAATTAGGCAAATCAGATGCTGTTTTGCCAATTATCAGGCCTAGCATAAAGGACACAGCCAGCATAAAGATGAACCAATAACCAAACTGTATTTGAACAAAAGGGTCTGTACATGGGTGAGTGCTGGGGGTACAAACAAGTCAGTCAGGTTAGACATAATTGACATCAATCCCACTGACACCACCAACAACATCACATGACCAACAATGGGTGGAATCAATGGTGAAATGCAGTCTCTCATAGAAGGGACAAGAGACAACTGAGTCAACAAACCAAACACATAAGACCAAGGAAGCCACACACTGAATCTCTACACAGCCCACATTTACAAAAGCCAGACCTGACTGGAGCCCAGTCCCAGGGAGGCAGGAGGTCCTTCCCCAACAGGGAACTCTGCACAGTACCTCCACCTCACAGACAGACACTGCCCCTGCCTGCAAGTGGTCCCAGCTTTCATCCCCAAGTGGGACACCTGACCCTTGGTTACTCAATGCAGGACACTTGGGGCTCCTTTACCCAATGGCTCTGTCTGCCAGGCCAGCCCCACCCTGGGGGGAAGCCTAAAGCCAAACTCACCCCCCCTTTGGGAAAGGCTGTGGGAATCACCCATATGTCAACCTTCATTTGGGGCCTGGAGTTGAAACCCCAGCATTTCAGATGCCCCCTCATCAACAGTTCTTCCAAAGTCAATTCCTGCCTTAAGTCCAAATCTTCACTAACAAGCAGCATGTAACTGAAGGTTTCTTACCTAGATTGAAATATGGTGACAGACTAGAATATTGATAAGGAGCTTCTATGGTGGTGGCCATTGGGCTATGGCAGTCTGATGAGGGAACACAAATGTATGGTGGCTTAGCAATGGGAGGCGGTAAATCTGTTTTACCACATTGGCACAGATTTTCTAAGTGACTGTGTCTAAGTCTTACCGTGCCTGTACTTTGGTCACTTCAGTTAAAATGGTGTGTAAGTACTCTTGATCTCTCCCTCTTCTCTTGCCACATCCTTCTTTTGGCTATGAGTATAAACCCTCTCCTTTGTACATGTAGCACTGTCTTTAAATGCAGATGGAATAGTACAGCCAACGTAAAGCAAAGGTGAGTGTCAGAGCCCAGATAATTCACAGGAAACGCTCCCACTGATGCTGGCTGGCTGTCAGGCCCAAACACAGTTATTAGTGGAAAACAGAAATATGTTGTACAAGTTTTTTTCCTCTTCCTCTTCAGAATGGCTGCAATGAGACAGAAACTTTTCTGCAAGTTGCAAAGGACCTGGTCCATCCCTGATAATCCTGTGCTTTTCAAAACTGCCTACAAATAAAAGCGAAATCCAACACTCTCTCCCTGCCAAACAGGCGACATGGCTAACAGTGGAATGGCTTTCTAGTGGTGTGACCTGCAGGGGTGTCTGATAAGCACGTGGTCTTTCTCTTGCAGTTTGTTTTTAATCAGATCTGAACAATAGAAGCTGACAATGAAATCCCAGAGTCTCGCCCAGAAAGTTCCTCAGCTTTTGGCTGGACGTTTTGTTTGTCTGTTGTTCTCAGTCTACTCTGCAATCTGCTGCCTGGAGAGCTACACTGGCCTCACACCAGGAAGCTGCAGACAGCATCTTATTTGAATATAGCTCTCCATACTGTTTCCTCTCGAGTTTCCTCTGAAGAGATCACTTCATTGCAGAAACATACTGAGGTGGCTGCAGTGCTCCACAAACCACAGGCCATAAGGAGGCGAATGAGAGGAAGCATGGCTGCAGTTATAGGTCAAGAAGGAGCATCCTCCACCTCTGCTACAGCCTTCTCATGCACTTGGGCAAGGCTCTCAGACTTGCTGTCAGTATGCTAGAGCTGTAGTCAGGCATGGTTCTGCTTAAAGGCAAATCCCATTTTCAAAAGCAATTTATGCTTTTCTAAACTCTGAAGACTTAGCCCACATATTTTCCTAAGACATAGATGTCTAAGTTCTTGAATTGCTTTGAAAATACTTATCTGTTCTGTCAACACAGTAGAGTGTTGCTCACATTACCTTGAGGAAAATCCAGCTCTCAAGTGCTGGGAAGACAAGTGGCAGAGCCCTTCCTGTGTGTCTGCAATCACCATATGCCTCCACGACTCCTGGGAGCTTGGCTGCTGGCACATGCTGCAGTCTGGGGTCTTATTACTAGCTATATTCAGCTGGAGCAGAATGGTTATGAAGTCTGCAAGCACTCTTCATCTTCCAGATACGTTATGTTTTGCAATTACACGTTGTGTTTTGCTATATGGATATGTTATGTTTTGCAAATTTGAGTGGAACAAAACCCAAAGCAATTTAAAAATCTGAGCCCTTCATTCAGCTCCTCACATGTAAGACAATACTCCTGTTAGGAGACCTGTCTGGATTGCAGTCCTTCAGCAGGAAGACTGTTCTGCACTGCCTGCATGATGCAGTCCCATTCAGGACCTCTGTACAACACCATAAGAACCCCCTTCAGCTGATGAGTAGACACTCATCTCCTGTGACAGTGTGACAAAAACTAACCACACAGATTCATTTCAGCAGGTAAAATGTGCCAAGGAATTCTAATCCTGGGTGCAGGTCAATTACCCACAGGAATGGTAGGAGCTAAGAGCTGAGTCTTTTCCACAGGAGAGAAGGAATTATGTTAAAGCACTCTCGATAAAGAGTTTTGTCCAAGGCTATGATATATCTTTCTGTTTGGGACTATTACATACATAGCTAAGACAACAGAGCCTTCTGCAAAACTAGAAATATGTTTTTTTCTATCTCCCTCTCATCAGGGAAACTTTATAGGCTATGTAGAAACTATTGCAGAGTCAGTTAGTATCACAAACACTTAATCGAGCTTGCTTTATTTTTGTACCTACATTCTGCTCCGCTATTCTTACCTAATGCCTAATTACTTTTAAGCTGACCATAACCTTCAAATTTCAGCTTTGAAAATCTAATAAATACAGTAATAACCATATAACAAATTTGGAGTCCTAGTTATTTTCATTCCTTATTCAGGTGTTCTCCAGCAGCAGCTCTCCTAGTCTTTTTGTTGCAACCAGGGTTGTTTGGTCTATTTATCAATATTTTTCTTGATTTTAGTATTTTTCATTTCATTAACTTGCAAGCAATGCTGATTCTTAATATGTTTTTTTTTTTTTTTAGCTTGGTTGAGCACTGTATTACTTGTAGTAGTATTAACAGCATTAATTATAGTACTTAATAATGCTGGCATGTATTTTATTTAATTTGTTTATCCATAATGAAAATGTGTATTCTGCTTGGTTTGGAGTCAAATTATATTTTACAAACCAAAGCAGGAAATTTGAAATGTAAATTTCAGCAGCATATAAAGGATCTATGAAGACCCTCAAATGACTGTGAAAATTCAAATGCTTATGTTGGTGGCAGTTAAAATTTAGCATGTACTGAAGAGCTGCATTATGTCAGCTGCGTTATGACAAAGAATGAGAAGTCACCATATGGCTCAATTTTTCCAAATAGCAATTTCTTAGGCATTTAGAATTTTAATTTTCCAATTGAATTTTAACTAGTATGTTGTAACTACAACTGGCAAGTTGAACTTCAAATGTGGTTTCTTTGATTCAGGACAAGAATGGGAGTTTAAAAATGGGGTTTGGTAACTGTAAAACATTCCAAACGTGGTTTTTTTTAAGTTATTAGTGAGGGATGAATCTCACACCATGCTTTGAACGTGACCAAACTGAAGGTGCAATTATGAGTAGGCTGAAAATTTCAACAAAAGTCTTCACTTCCACACTTCATTGGCAAACAATTTGAAAACAATCCACATTTATCATAGTACTCATCGAAATAGTCTAGTTCTTTCGCTCAGGGTGCTAAGAGTCAGGCTTTCAGCTCTGCAGCACAACTAGTTGGAAACTTCCTGATAAAAGTTTCATCAGCAAATGCAGAGCCCAATGTATTTAATTCAAAACACTTCAGAATTTAATGATAAGCCTAATGTATGTTTACCTGGGTTTCCAGCATACGCTTGAGTTTCTGGCAGACTGAAGATCTGGATGCGTGTCTCTCTTGCACACCATCGGGTAGGACCTGTGTGGCACAGAACTCCCATCACAGGGGCCCCAACTCTGGGTTCACAGCCCTGAGTTTCCAAGGTCAACACAGCACAGGACGTGGTCCCAAACTGCTACTAATCAGAATCTTGATGTTCCGTGCCCATGGAGGTAATTCATCCAGGGAACATCATGACAGTTTCTCAATAATTTTTAAAACTGGTTTTAAAAGTAATCTGAAAACTCGTTTTATATGAACCCAGACAGCCAACACTTTGAACACAGGCCAAAAAGGCAGCTGTCCTCTAGTGACTGATCGCCAAGGATAGGATCTGCTGAGGCTCCCAAATCCTCAAGAGGAGTATTTTTCCTTCCAGAAAACTGCTCCCTCCCCCAGTGTAAAGATTGTCTTGCCTTTCACCCCTAACCCAATACCTTCAAGTTTCTGAAAACACTTTTTCAGCAATGAAGGGTAAACAGTTTTATCCTCAGAGAAAATCATAGATAATCAGAATTTGATCTACACAAATCTCATTTACTGGTTGTTCTGAACCCTGCAGTTCTATTCACAGAGAGATGATCTCTCTTTATCCTGCCTGTTCTGCCTTCACCACTTTTATGGTACTTCAAAGATATATCAAAGCATGGACTACACTACAGCCATGCACTACACTAGCACAGGCTTTCTGTGTAATGTCGAGTTAGAACTGCTCTTCTGCTCAGAGAGAATAGATGGGTAGGAGGAAGTCTAAGAGCCTATTGACAGGCTAAGCGAAATTGTAACTATGATGAATACTATTTCTGTATTGTCCAGTCTTAAACCAAAAAGAGATTGGCTGAAGCAAACCAATTAATGATTTTTTTCCTTTTTTTACTGAATGTGACGATAGCAGTCATATTCTCTGCTATGTTACCAGGATGAGCCTGGGGAAAGTTCTAACTGGAATTTCCATCACCCAAAGGAGACGTCAGAACTCTGAAGTTTTCCTCATTTTAAACCGTAACTATCTCATTTATGTTGGGTTAGAAGTGGAAAACACAGCCTGAATCGGGAAGGTAACTAACTGGGCGCACTCTCGCTCAGCTCCGACCGTGCAGCCCCCGCTGGAGCTGTCACGCGAGACCCGCGCAGAGGCCGTTCCTGGCAGCGTTCCGAGGTCACGGACTCGCTGCCCTCGGCTGGCCTTGGACGCTCCTGCGACTGCTCGGCCAGGGTGACTCTGCCGTTCTCTGTCGCAGCTCCAGGGCACGAGGTCAGAGAACGTCCCTTTCATAACCGTCACTAGGACATGACGCGAAGAAGCGCCCCAGCGCTGCCCGGGGCAGCGGCTGCCCTGTGCCGAGGGGCCGCCTCAACCGTAGGCGGGTCGGTGCCGCGCTGCCCCCTGCCCCGTGGAGGGACCCCAACAGGGACAGGCGCCTCCCTACCGAATCCGCGGGGCCCCGCGGAACACACGGAACGTCCCGCAAGGCCGCGGGG
>NW_020799110.1:24887638-24892302 GCF_003259725.1 Athene cunicularia
GCTTGCCCCCGGGGGCCTGTCGGGTGGAGCTGCGCCCGGTGGGAGCGGGGGGAGGCGGGACGGTGCTTCTCCAGCCCGGCTGTCCCGCAGTACCAGCCGGCTGCCGGACGGACGGGCTTCGGGCGGGAAGAGCCGCATCTACCCGTAGGGCTTGGCGCGGGCTGGCGAGAAACAAACACAATCTCATGGGAAAAAGGCCTGCGCGTTGTTGAGTCAGTTCCAAAAATAGAAAACTTGCCTTGTTTGGAGGGGGAGGGGTCCAAATGGTACAGTCCTGGAGGTGTTTGAGAGTCGGGTTGACCCAGCGCTAAGGATATGGGTGGAGTTGAGAACGGTCGGTGTGAGGGTTAGTGGTTGGACTCGTGATCTTCAAGGTCTTTTTCAACGGAGATGATTCTGTGAAATCGGGTACATTTGAACACTCCTCTCAGCTTTGTACACCTCTCTCCCTGAAGTCTTGGGAGTAAAGTGGCCGTGAGGTGTCCGCGGGCATGGCCTGGCTCCCGGGACTGGGCTCTGTGGTTAGGTCTGCATGGCTAAGCCCCGTCCGTCTGCATGGATTGCAGAATCGGGTCCATTGCAAGTTTGATTGCATTAATCAGAACTGCTCCAGCGATTGCAAGTTGCAGGCGGAAACACTTGATTTGTTTTGAAGTTTTCTTTTCCTACCAGCCAACTGGGTTTGAGAACAAGAAGTGACCTGGAACTGACTTGTTGAATGTTCCACATTATATCCTGTGCAAAACCCCCCGCTATTCCAGGGAGCAGGAAGGAATAGCCCCGCCCCTTTGCTGCATTTACTCTTAACTTGCGTTCAGTTTAGAGTACTACATTTTTAGATTTCAGTCACCAAGGAACTTCTATTGAGGTTGGTGTTAAACTGATGTGGCTATGTTTAAATCCCGTTTTCCATGTTGGTTGCCCTCAGCTAGTTTAGCAGGCAACTAATACTCGGTTGCAACTGATCTTGCCAGGCTGTCTTCTAGCTCTGCAGATACTCTTTTAAACATAATGTGGGTTGACTGTGAATACTGCATAGGACTTCAAGTGAGCACTTGTGCTTAAAAAGGACCAGAGAAGAATTATCTCATTGTTTTGGCACCTCCTACTTGAGTGCTGACAGATTGTTCCATGTGATTTCTTGCTCTATCCAGAGCTGAAGTTTGGGGCACTTAAATTCTGTGTTGTGAAAATGTAGTTGTTGCATCTGAGATTACATGCAAGGTGCTGTAAGCTGCTGAAGCCTCTTTCACTGTGAGACATTCTGTGATCACAGGCAAAACTTAAATTGTCAAGAGAAATACTTTCTTAATTTCTTCCCCTTTATGTGTCTAAGTTAAATCTAATTATGACATAGGTTTAAAGGCAACAAACATTCAAGGACCTAATGTAGCACTTGCAACAGAACTGAAGTTCTTGCAAGTTCTTTATTGGCTCTTAGACTATTAAAAGATTTCACCTTAGTGGGCAAACTGGAAGACATGGAAGCACCATTGGAGAGACCCATTCCTGTGACAGTGAAGAGCAAGAAGGCTGTTCCTTGTAAAGGAGAATGTGGGGGGTGAGAAGCATATTCTGGTGTGGGGGGAGAACAAGGCTCAGGTCCTTCGTACTGCTTTGTTGCTTTGGAAGAATAAATTGGTCCCTCTCTCTATAGACAGGTGTCAATATCATGTTTAGACCTTGGAGTGGGACTGGGTGACCAGGATTAAAGTAGGAAAGGAGTGTCACACTCCCTTTCAGTGGGCTGTCAGCTAAATGTTTGTTTTCCCAGCAAGTTGGTACAGAAGCCAAGAGGCTTATCTTGGAGTTTGAACTTTACCTGCAGGTGGTTCTCGCCACCACAGCCAAGCCTGTGCTGGATGTGGTGTTCCTTCAGTGTGAAATCCTGCTGGCTATAGTCTTGTATTTTCCCAGTACTGTGAAGAAGATGTGGCCACAATATCCAAAAGATGGCATATATACATCTGTCAGAAAATAAGTGGATGCTTACTAAATTTGTATTTTACTAGAAGATAAGAAAACTCTTCTTGACCTCCCTCCCCTCCTACTCAGCTTTACAAACATCCCTTGTCTGGGAGGAGTTCCTCTGTCTACCAAATCTACTGTGCCACCTTTCCCCCCCTCTTCTTATGCTGCTACAAGTAGAATGTTATCTGGTAGCTTTAAGTATCGTATCTGTCTCTCATACTGGCTTACAAGCCGTACAAATATTAATAATTTCTAGAAAAGGTAGCCTTCTCAAGGGAGGCTTAAAATGCTTCTGTTCTTGTTTTCCTAATTCAGTTGCATCTAGATATTTGTGTTTTTATTAATCTATTTTAGAACAATAGTCAGAACACCATTATGCCATAAAATAAAAACTCATCCTCCAATATATCATATGCTTGATCTCTTTTCTTTAGTGTACTCATAAACCAGCATGCAGTGGCTGAGTGCTTAATGTCATGTGTGATAACCTGAATTTAAGTAGGGTCCTTCCCATGCCATTTCAAGCTTCATTTAAAAGTTGTGGATAAACGGGAATCTCGCTGTATGGGCTTAACATAATTAATCTTGGAGGGAGCTAGTGATGATTTGGAAAAACAAGTCATAAAACAAACTTTCTCCTTCCTGTTTAAGATTAAACTCTTTCAGCTTGTGTTTTGGCTGAACTTTGAGGCAGTGAATGAAAAAAACAGAAGAGGAAGTACAGAAAAAGGGAGGTAGGGAAGAAGTGAGAGAGCTTAGTAACTTGAGACTGCAGAATACAGGAAGCACATGTATGTCAAGAGAACTTTGAAAGGAACTGATGATGAGTAAGGACACAGTCACTCCAGTCTGTCTCTTCCCCATATTGCAAGAGTGGTAGCTGTAAACTTCTGCATTTTCCCGTTAAACTTAAAAGTGGTCTCTGATAGTCAGCTTGGATTGCTAAAATTGCACATTTTTTCCATTTGTTAAGTCCTAGAATACTAGTTGTACCTTACTGAATATCTTCAGCTGAGATCTGCTGTGTCTCTTTGCAATGCTAGCTGGGTACATGCAGCTATAATGTATGATATTATACCTCAAGATGCCTCTTTCCAATGTATTATTGTGAAATTCTGAAAACTGTTTTTCTCCCTCTCACCTTCCTCTTCAGTCCACTAGATTAAGCAACAATGGCATTTGTGAAGAGCGGATGGCTGCTCCGGCAAAGTAAGTCATGGGCCTTTTACCTCCTTGTCTCCTCTCTGTGTCTAACTTCTCCAAAAAAACATTACAGCAATTTAGTAATTTCCAGGTCTTTCCTTGGTTGATTTGTTGGGGGTTTTTTAACCTTTAGGACACTTCACAAAATGACCTGTCATGACAGCATTTCCATGTGACATTTTGGGTATACCAGTGGGAAACAGGATATACCACATCTGAGGTGTCTGACTGGCATTCGGCTTCAGGTGCTGCTCTGTAATTAGTGCTGTATAAATGGAGACTTGGAAACTTTACCTGACACCTTAATTTAATATCTTCAATTAGTCATGCCCTCTGCTTGTTCTTGCAGCAAGTTAGAACTAAAGCGCCAGTTTAAGCACTTAAAATAAACTCAGCTGTGACTTTGAATACTAGATAAAATATGCAACCCATTTCTGTAGTATTCTGAAGTGGGGACATTGTAGTACAGGATTTTGCTTGGCACCTCAGAATGTCTGGGGCAACTGTGAGGGATTTCTTGGGTTTACTTTTTATTAACTCTAGGACACAAATACTTCCTAATATGAGCCCTCAAAAGTGACTGTCTGATTTTTAAGGTACTATTTTACGGCGTTGGAAGAAGAACTGGTTTGACCTGTGGTCTGATGGCCGCTTAATATTCTACGATGATCAAAATCGCCATGATATTGAAGATAAAATCCACATGCGAATCCACTGCATCAACCTCAGAGTGGGAAATGAATGTCGAGGTAAGAATGAAACCTTCAGGGTTTGTGTATTCAGAGATGCTTTACATCTTCAGTGCCTGCCCAGCATATCACTGTCTTGGATTTGGCTGGGATCAAACTAATTTTTCTTCTTAATAGCTAGAATAGTGCTGTGTTTTGGATTCAGTATGGGGTTTGGTTATGAGGAGAATGTCAATAACACTCTGATGTTTTTAGTTGTTGCTAAGAAGTCAGGGACTTTCCAACTTCCCATGTCCTGCCCGTGTGCAGGTGTACAAGAAGCTGGTAGGGAGCACGGCCAGAGCTCCAGCCCCAAACTGGCCAGTGGCATATTCCATATCACACAACGTCATGCTCAGTATATGGAGGCAGGTTGATCAGGAAGCTCATTCTCGCTTCCAGGATTGGGGTTTTGGGTTTCTCACTTCTCTGGGATCGCTAGCTGGGATTGGGCTGGGCATCAGTCAGCGGGTGGCGAGCAACTGCATTGTGCATTATTTGTTTCTATTTTCTATTATTATTACTATTATTATTAGGCTATTTTATTTCAATTATTAAACTTTATATCTCACAAGTCTCCTTACCTTTATCTCTGCAATTCTCTTCCCCATCCCCCCATCCCCCAAGTGTGAGTGGCTGCTGGCTGTGTTCAAACCACCACAGCCATTTACAACACTACTACAGAAGTAAACGTGTCCAAGAAGCGTGCAACTTCATTGTTGTTGTTACACCCCCCCCCCCCCCAAAAAAAAAAAAAACCCA
>NW_020799110.1:24892352-24905575 GCF_003259725.1 Athene cunicularia
CCCCCCCCCCTAAAAAAACAAGCCAACCAAACTACTAAATTCCCTTATAGATACCTAAGGCATGCTATTACCATGTGATAGATTAGGTTAGGGTTTGATACTTTAAAAGCTCAGTAAGGACAGTGTACAATATATGCAGGTGGCAGGCACGCATGAGAGAATGGGATGTTCACAGTAGTCTTGTGTATCTGGTGTAGTTACAGTGCTGGATGGAGTGAGAGACAGGACTAGAAATAGGAAACCTTGGCTGGTTCACTTCTAGCATTTGTTAGTACTCCACTTGATGCTGATGGAAGTGGAGAACATGAGTGTTGGAGACCATTTACTCTAAGTATGGATTGCGTCAGCTGTTGGACACTTGCATTTCTTAGGAATGATGATCAGAGCGACTACTTTCAGGACACTCTAAAGAGCGAGAAGAGGTTGTTTCCTTCTGTAACTTATTCTGATGCCATGGAAAGCAGCTACAACTGTTTATTTTGTCCAGACTTTTGCATAAACTATCTTCCTTCTTGTAAATGCAAATCATGAAATACTGGTTATAGACATTTTATAACTTGTCTCTTTTTTTTCTGACTCAGATTTCCATCCTCCAGAGGGGAAGCAGAGAGACTGTTTACTGCAGATTGTTTGCCGTGATGGGAGGACAGTCAACCTCTGTGCAGAGAGTGCAGATGACTGCCTGTAAGTCTGCCAGAGAATATTGGTTTTGCTGCCTCCTCTTCTTTTATCTTTCCTTTTCTCTTTCTCCCTAATTATTTTCCTTCTTTTGGACTTTGAGATATGTTTTAAGAAAGTTTTCGAACAAGTAAAAGCAGACTTTCAGTGACAAAAACATAGCTCTCCTGTAAGAGGTTGTCTAACTCAAGCAAACTAACTGTAAGTTAAGCCACTCAGAACTCTGAAGGGTGAGAAGGAGTAAAAGAATCTTACTAATATGGTTACTGCAAGACTGGCTGAACAGATTTTTTTTTTTTTCCCCACTTTTCCCATTTTTCAAGTAGTACCCGACCCTGCGTAGCCCAAGGACATCCCAATCAGTAGTGAAGGGAAGGCTACTCCTTTATTGTGAACTCTCAACTGAGCTATGTATAGCTGTATACCTGTATGCATAGTTAGATAACTTCTGTCATCTCAGTATTTGCCAAGTATGCGTGGTGCATTGAGCATGCTCCCAGCCATATGGCACAGGAGTACCTGTGTGAAGGATATGTACCTTCTGTTCAAACTGTAATAGTGTCAAGACCCCCACTGTAGTCGGCACAGATGCAGCTGTTCAGGCAGGAGATACCACTTCCCTGGTGCATCTCTTCCTATTACCTTATCCTGAGTGTGGCTGCCTATTGCCTAGCTGTTTTGCTTGCAGCGATGACCTTCAAAACCACATCTGTTCCTTCTCATGTTCCTCCTTATTCCTTCTCAGCTCTGCAAAGAAAGTAATATTTCTCAATCTTGGTGTAACACCTTTCTGCATTCATTTTACTGTATCATTAGGCTTTGACATATGCAGTATCTTAAACTCTGCTCGTGCAGTACCTCTAGGCACTCAAGGTGCTAACCTTGGTTTTTTCATAGCCCTAAAAGGAAAAGGTGGCATTAATTTTTATTGTTCCACTAAACAATGGGGGTTTTTTTTCAGGGCATGGAAAATTGCTCTCCAGGACGCCAGAACAAACACAGTAAGTGTACTACCTAGACTTTATACTGATAGAGAAGCAGTACATCAGTGTTATGTGTGGTCCAGCAGTTTACTTCTGAAATCATGTTCCATCCTTCCCTGCTAGAGAAGAACAGGGTAATGAGCATGATGGTAAGGGTGGGAGAAGAATGATCCTCTGGATCACAAGCACATGTCATCCTTGCAGCCAAGTCCAGGCAAATACATGCTGGATGGGAGTGATTTCAGGGAACGATTTCTCTGGGTGGAAGTGAATGTTTTAGAAGCTGATCTGTAAGGGAAGTAGGCACTGAGGCTGTGGGCAATAAGTAAATCTGCAACCAGCAAAAATGCACTTTCCACTACTAGGATTTGTTGCATAACAGGTGCAGCACTAAAGGAAGTTTACTGCAAAGAAGCTGTTTATTAATATAGATCCATTACATTGTGGGATGCTTCTTGGTGGAGACCAGGGGAGAAGCAAGAGGTGCTTGGAGGGGAGTGCAGGCATGTCAAGAAGGAGTATATTACCTCTGCATTGGCATGTTAGCTGTGGAGAGTGAAGAGGTCAGGAATCATAAAAGCCTTTCTGTGAGTCTTGGAGTTCTCTAGAGAACTGTATCTTTGGGGACCCACATCCATCCACTTGTGGGTATTAATTTGGTTTTCCTCCAGGCTACTCTTCAGCACTAACTTTCCTTAGATGGCTACACTGAACCAACCTGAGACAGTTCTGTTTCATGGGGAAATGCTGGGTTTTGTAGATGATTATCTCGATTTTTGAAGGGTCACATTAACATTGCCACTGTTCTGAGACATCTGTCATATGATATAACATAGATCTGTAGATACCCAAAGCAAACACTTGTCATAGAAAAACTGCCCTGGACATGACTGCCTCTGACTGCAGCCATGCTTCATGGTGCTAAATGAGAAGTGCGATGGTGACTCCTGGTTCAGGACTTAGGAGCTGCTGCTTTTCATGTCTCTGACGCTCAGCTGCCAGCCCTGCTAGATGGCATTCAGAACTTGCCAGTGCATCACCTTTGTCAGCCAAGGCAGACTCCTGCTACTGAAAGTAGGGCAGGTAGCTCTCTGCACAAGTAGTCTCATAAATTAGCACTTTCCAAAGCTATTAAATGTCTCCAAGAAGGACCTGAACTAAGCAGTTAACTGTGTTTCAGTCCATCTGTAGGTGTCTGACACAGCTTTCAAAAATACCGAGCATCCAGCAGCACTTCATAACTTTACTGGAATAGCAGGGTGATCACCCTAGCTTTGAGAACTGTGTCATGTACAGACGTTTGCAGGCTTGTGTCATATGCCTGTAGAGTTTCCTGTAGCAGAACAGAGTATGTTTACTGCTAAGATGTGAGCATTTGCTGGACTTTTTCTTAGGTGGTGAAAATAACTGCCTCTTCATATAGTGCTTTCAACAGTGTGTTTCAAGCAATCTTGAGAATCTCCACCACAAGTTTGACCTGAGATACAGCCATAGTATGCTCTCAGAAGTCTTTCTATAGTCCAGGCACAGGAGACCATAGGAACATTCTCTATTGAGCTATTGAAGCGCTCACTTGTAAATTAAAAGAAGGGAGCTGGTTTTTTTTTCCTTGGGATAGGGCACTGACTAAGAGCATCACTGTGGACTTCTCATATTAGGAGCAACTGTAACAAATCTTGAGTATCTTTGGGAGCTCCTTGTAGATGGATTCAAGTAAGTTATCACCTTTGCCTCATGGCTGCCTTCAAAAAGGACCAGAATTATAGGTGGCATTTGCAAAGTAATTCCCTAAAAACAACGAAGCCCCCAAATCCCTACAGTTAAACCTCTCTTTTTTTTTTTTTTTTAATAGAGGTAGCTTAGAACTGTGACAGTGTTCTGCTGAAGTGTTCAGGTGCTGCTTTTGTCTCCTGCATTTGTTTGCTTCATCTGCTCTTGCAGAACTTGGTGATATCACTCTAGGGTGTCAGGAAGCAGCTAGCTTAGTTGTGGAGACTTTTTTTATCTGAAAACGGAGGATGAACAAGAGGGTAGTTTCTAAAACTGAGCCTATGAAATGATGGGAGGAGTCGGTGTGTTTGCACATACATGTATGCATGTGTGTGTGCACACACACAGGTAAGAAATTTTATGGCTCCTTCCTGTGGTTGATCAGGCATGTGTATGCTCTCCAAGTGGTTTCTTTTTGCAGTGCTTTATAAGGTACTCACTGCTTTTTTAACATGCAACACATCTAAAGGTTACTCTTTAGGGACATTTAAGTTTTAATCTTTGCACTACTCGTAACTGGCTGTAGGAAAAGGTGATAACTGCCACCTTGCTATGGTGTTTAGGGCTACGTGGGATCTGATGTGATGTACGATGAGACGGCCATTTCGTCAGCCCCTCCTCCCTATACAGCTTATGCCACACCGTCACCTGAGGTAAGAGTTGCAGTTGAGAAGCATTAAAATA
This sequence comes from Athene cunicularia, assembly GCF_003259725.1. NCBI lineage: Eukaryota > Metazoa > Chordata > Aves > Strigiformes > Strigidae > Athene > Athene cunicularia. Next base: position 24,896,468 of record NW_020799110.1, read on the forward strand.
AGTGAGGTAGCAGAAGCAGCCATCCTTCATGCACTCAAATCATATTCCCAAAGTGATGATCACAGTTAGATCCAGCCTGAAGGTCTGTACAAAACGAGAGTAAGAGTAAGGCACTAACAACTATTGTTGCTTCTATTTGAGATGGATTGCCTTTGAAAGGGCTAAGGCAGATTTGGATTGGGAGGTATATAAAGAGATGGCTTCTCAGTGAACTTGGAAAATAAAGCTTCTTAGTGCAGAAGTTATTCATCTAATCTTGAAAAATATTGGCCGTGCAGCTTTTAACATAAGGAGGTGTGAATACACTTTCACATTGTGTAAGCACTGGAAGGATACAAACCCAGGAGTTTTAAAAATAGGATTTAATGACTGGAGCTGTCACTCTTAACACATAAGGATTTTGTTCTATCCAAGATGTCATAGCAACACAATAACTCTAGCTCCTGGATGCACAGTTCTTTTGCAGTGGAGAAGGATCAGCATTGGAGCTGAACCAGTATACGTTGGGGATTTCTGGATATTCTGACTGACATGCAGTGATACCCAAAGGGATAGTTCTGGGGTAGTATTACTTCATGCACTCTACCCCATCACTGTTGTTAAGAACTAGATGTGGTACTGGGAGCTGTATCAGGGCTAGCAGCAGGCTTCCCCTCTTGGAGAATAAAACTGCTTCCAAAACGTTCAGCTAGAGTGTTTGTCCTGGATCTGACATTTACTTGCAGTGTGCTAGAGGAGAGTTGGTTAGAGTTTCCTGGGATCAGTTGCTCCTTGCCTGGCACTTCTGAGCTCCCCAGAGAGCTGCTGTTGGCATGAGGGCAGAGAGGAGAAGCTGGTAAGGCTGCTGTGGCTCTGCCCAATGATCCAGACCCTGCCTCTGCCATTCACCCTCCAGCAAGGGTGGAGAGCAAATGCTGCTTAAGAGCAGTTGTTTTTTTCAAGCAGCAGTTCTGAATCCTTTCCAGTGAGTAGATAGAGCATATCAGTACAGACTGGATATTTTAGTAAAACTTGGACTGCATTAGAAATGAGGGAGAATTGAACAAAGCGCATAATTGGATACATTGCAAAGAATGCTTTGGTATGTTTAACTTCACCAGGTATATGGCTATGGCTACGATCAGTACAATGGTGCGTATCCACCTGCTGGTCCTCAAGTCTTCTATGCCTCCAGTGGACAAGCTTATGCTGTTCCCTATCAGTATCCATACCAAGGTAATCAGTATGAACCATAACCTTCACCTTCCTAGAGAAGTTATTTGAGTCAGTCTTTCTGGCTTTAATTCTATGAATCACTATCCTTTACCACACACTACTTCTGCACAACAGAGTGATAGAAAGAAACCTGACCTGTAACTGGAACCAAGTCTCCTTACCCTTTTGCACCAAGCAAGCACAGTGAAGTTTCTATTAAGTGATTTAACCTTCCCAATGTGATCCCAGCATATTTAAACAAACTCTTTTTGAAGCATACAGAACTCTCTTAACTACAGTAGGCAGCATGTTTTCTAAGGAAAGATAGAAGAGCTAGGACAAGACTGATTCAGTACTCCATACTGGGCATTGATGGAGCTTTTGATTCATCTATTGCTATTATACCTAGCTTAATTATTTCAACACTGACATTCAGCTATGACCTCACAATTAAATGCAAGTTTCAAAAGTAAATTCACTCCCAAAGCATGGTAACTGAGTCCTTCCCCACATGCTGGAATTGCTGTAAGGCAGTACATTCAGCCTTGTGAAGTCTTCTAAAGCTTTGTATAGCTTTCAATCCCAATAAAAGAGGAAAGGGAGCAAAATTTTAGGGGGTGCTTTTAAGCTTAATCCCCTTAATTTAGGATTAGCTTTGCATAGAGCGCCCCAATCCTACAGAATTGGTGTTTTGGAGTAGTAAGGGTAATATATCAAAAGATTTAACTTACTAATTGTTTATGATCTGGCTCTGCAAAGAAGAATCTTCAGATTTTTTTTTTCAGTTTTGAGGAGGATTTTTTTTTTCCATTTGACATTTGTGAGTTCTGCCTTTTCTATTTTTTGTTACAAGGGAGGTGCATCAGCTTAAAGCTTTTAAACCTTTCCTCATCTAAGTTAGTGATCCTAAGATACAGATCATAGCAAACACAGAGGAAGGTTCGCAGCAGCTGAAAAGCAGAAGCTTGTTGAAAGTCCCAAGAACGATTTTTAAAAACTATCAGCAGACCTTGGAAATCAAGCTTCAGAAACTTGAATGATAAAATCCTAAACAGTTTGCAAGTCCAGTGTGTTAAGATACTGGTTATAGGTTGGGCATAGTAACCAAGCCTCAATGCTTTCCTTCACTAGGGTTACTGCAACTAAATCTTAGGGGTCAAGTTCACCTCTAGCAACTTAACCCCTGTACTTTCGGCTTCTTTGCTTTTTCTCTGAACTGACGTAATCCTTCTCATGAGGTTCCCAGTCATGCATCATTGAAAGTCAGTGAGAGCATTTTCCAGTTGTATTAGTTGGATTACTTCAGTATCAGTTAGCAAAAGCATTGCAGTATCTCCAAGAATATTTAATTTTCCTGAAGTGTCTGGAAGGGAAAGCAGTACTATTAGGTTTGCTTTGCAGGTCGGAGCTAAGCCACAAAACATGACAGGTGGAGCTTGTACAGGTCTGTTGCAGAGCAAGGGTCAATTGGTGGCTTCTTGAGTCTTAGGTTAACTCCTTAGTAGTGGGCCAGTCTTCATCTAAAAAGAAATGTAGCAGCTGTCACCATACAACAGATCAGCCCAGGATGTGAAAGCTGAATTGAAGTAGTAAGCAGTAATTGCAGAGTAAATAACTGATCCACACTTTCTGACAAACCACTGGCTTCAGAGCTGCCAAAGATGTTTTTGGAGAGGGAACTGCACTATTTGCCTTAACTTGAAGGCTAAATTGATTTTTAGACCCATTTCTTGGATTAAATCCACTGTTTGATAGGATACAAGTAATTCATAGGTTCTTTGCTAATTCAAATGCAGAACAGCGTTCAGTTTTACATTTGTGATGAGCGTTTCTCCCAGATGTTAAACTCTTACAAGGCTAGAAGTGTTGCTAGGCCTCTGGATTTATTTAACAAATGTGGGGGCTGAATCCAAAGCAGAGATGTATTCTACCTTTGTAGCTGACATCATCTTAGTGTTCAGTGGAAGAGGGTGAAAGAATGGGCGTGGTTTGGAATTGCAGTGCATGGTATTAAGATACATGTTTCTTTTGCCCTTCTTCTAACAATCTCTTATTACCTAGGACCTTATGGCCAGCCCCCTGCAAACCATGTCATCATTCGAGAGCGTTACCGTGACAGCGATGGAGATCTTGCACTGGGCATGCTTGCTGGAGCAGCGACTGGAATGGCTCTGGGATCATTATTCTGGGTCTTCTAGATTACCCGTTCCTTATCTTTGTAGTTCCAAAAAACTTTATTGTGTGCAATAATATATTTGCAATGTTGTTTACTGTTAAACTTTAAGAAATGCAATAGTTATTTTTCAGTAGTGACATCTTAATAACTGATTCTTAACTGTCTTAAGGAGAGTTTAAAGGCACCGTTTGGTTAAGTGGCTGGAGATGGCATGTGCTGTGCTTGAATTCTGTCCTGATGTTAGAAGGATTTGTACTGATAAGGATCAATGTGAGCACCAGTGTAACATGGTAGCAGTCACTAGCTTTATGAACAGACTGTTATTGTGAACACCGTAGAAAAAATGGATTTTTTGAGGGGTCTAAAATCTGGTCCAAATAGGCAGTTTACAGGTGCCCTGCATTAGTGTATATGTACTACTGGCTTCTAAACATTCCCTGGACAAACATATAGCTCAGCAGAAACTCCTTGGCATTAAGTAGTCTGCCATGCTCAAGGAGTTTTTTGTTTTAAAACTTGCCTGCAGATGGTAGTGTATTTTCTCAGGTGGAGTTCTGTACCTGTCGCTCACACCATCCAGGTGAAGTTGTCCTTGAGAACATAAAAGCAAACCGCAAAGAAGTGGCAGCACTCCAGTTCTTTTATTCTCCCAGAAATGTGAATGACCAGTAGCAGGCAAGACAAATGTTTGTTGTTCCACCTCCCTCTTCATCCCGAATCACTCTGATCAGATGGAAGTAATGGATCTGCAGCTTTGCAAGTGGACCTCCATTTCTGTAGAACAGTTGCCTCAGACACTGAGGCCACTGTCTAGTGTCTTTGCTCATACTGCTGTTGCTCTGCAGAGTCTGCAGGAGAAAAACTGACTTAAACAGCCGCTGCCCTGTCGGGGCTACCAGAACCCCTCTGCGGGCAGTAATAGTCAAGAGGGGAGAGACAACAGCACAAATAGACCTTGCACACAGGCACTTTGGTATCAGCTGCCTTGCCAGGGCTAGGATAGAACGTCTGTCTCTTGGCCTCCAAGGTCTCCTGAACCAGGTTCATTATTTGCAACTAAATTTTGAGCACAGCTGAGCCTGGTTTTGTTCTGTGCACGCTTCCCCCTCACATTCAGCAGGTCTCTTCCCTCCATGACTTAAAGAAAACACTCCAAGGAACCTGGCTGGCTTTGCTTGTGTCTGGTTCCTCAGTGTGCTCCTGCAGGCTGCTGTGCTGTGGGGTGTAACCTGGAGCACAGCTGTTACGGGTGTGACCTATTACCTGATCCTGTTGTTATCCATGCCGAGCTGTGCTTGGCAGGGGAAAGAGAGCTCTGAAGAAATGCACGTGCTTTCTTATTGAGGTATAAGAGGCAGGGTGCCCAAGTTGAGTTCTTTATAGAAAGAGGACTTATTTTTATACTTCTACTTTCAGCTTCCTGTATTCATACTGTTTTAATATGTTGTCTTTTTTAGGCTTTCATACAGAAGTAGATTAATTTCCTTAAGGTTCATGGGGTTTCGGGATATCTCAGGAAAGATGAAAATAGATGAGAACTTGCACCCATATAAATTTAGATTAAGCCCTAACCTTTTTCATCTCATCCTAAAGCTGTCTTGGCTCTGTCCTACATATTAAAGCAATAGAGGCCTTGGACAAGAGTTTGGGTAGAAGCCAGGGGGAGCACTAAGCTTTCACGACTGTTCGGACTAATCCAACAAGCTGAAAGCATCGGAAGTGAGCAGACAGATGTAATCTTGGCTGCATGACAGAGTGGGCCTAATCCACAAAACGTAAACTTGTTTCAAGGAACTTTGGTTTGGAGTCGTACATCAATGTGCATGTGTATCCTTTCACAGATTAATACAAGCTGCATGTGTTCTGCCAGTGGTATGTACTGAAAGGACTTGTTGGATGTTCAAAAGAGAACTAAAGTAAAAGTTTCCTATTGCTTGTCCAAACCAGAAGAAATTGGAGTACACTACTGAAGTTCTCTTAGAGGCCTGGTACCCTTGAGGTCAGAAAGAGATGGTGACTGTCTGGAACTTAAGTGAACAAACATTTCTACCCTTTTTAAGCCTTGAGATAACCTTGAAGCTGATCCCAGGTCTACACTGCTGTTTAGTTTGCATGTTACAGTATACCTAGTTCTGTAGAATGCCTCCCTTGCCTCTTCTCCCTGTGTGACATTTAGCTTGTGAGGGGTGGGGGAGAATAAAACAATTGAACATCATTGTGATTTCTTCTGAATTTCATAATTGTGAAAGAATAGCACAAAGTGAATCAGCTAGCAATTTATTTTAAGTTCAGAGTTACATTGTGTGGGTTTTTTTTTTTCAAGAGCTTCTGATCACAGCAGGGGAACATGTCTCGTGCTTTCAGGAGATGACTGTGTCTAGGTCCCCACTTTCTTTAAGTGAAGTATATAAGGTAAGGACTGTTGATTACAAAATATTCCTGGGTTGAATTGAAAGCAAGAAATTACATTTTTAAAAGTTCAAATTGAAATAAGTCTCCATTAAAAAAATAAGCTTAACCCTTCTCAAGGAAAAAAAAAATTTACGAATTGAAGCTGAAGATTCTAATTCCATCTTAGTAACAATAGGCTGCTTTTATAAAAAAAAATCATGAGGTACTTTTCTATCCTGGTAGGATTTAGAGCCTAAAAAGCAAATGTACAAGACTCCGTTAGAGCATAAAGTCCAGAGAGCAGTTACCTTACTGCAGGTGCTTGTAGCTTTTCCGATCTCAATGCAGTTAGAAGTGGAAATAGGTTGGTGCACAAAGCACCAGCAGGGGGATAGCCACTGGAATTCACTGGTCGGTAAAGCTCATAGACTTGCTTCCTGAAGACATGGCCATACCTCCTGTGGCTCAGGAATGGAGTGGAGGTTTGGTCATACCTGTAATACTGTCTGGCTGGATACATGTCATGACTCAAGAGCCTTTCGCTGCCCAGTCCAGTACTTCATATATCTGCAGCTTGTGTAGATGCTGGTGTGAGCTGAAGGAGCAAGGCCCCTGTGAATTTTGGGCCCTGGAGGGACTGCCATGCCCACTTCTGCAGATCAGTGATAACACAGTGATGGAAGGAGGTAGTGGGTGTGGCAAGATCATTTTCAAAACAGGTTGAAATTATAGTCCTAAACGTGTTCATTTCCAAACAGTGCTATTCATGATGCTGTGATTCCAGTTATACCTGCACAGCACCAAGCACACGCTTTTCTACCTGGGGCCCAACATTTAACTTCCCTAAAGCTGTGGGAGGTCCACAGCCACTACAATGCAACTGGTTTTTGCCGTGTCCGCTGTCAGTTGATTTGTATAGCAGTTACAGTCTGTTCAGAATTAAATGTCAGTGCTTACAGAGGTCATGGGTCTAGATGTTCATCTGTGACTAGTTACACTGGGATTCTCAGTTGTGGACATCTGGACAGAGCCAGGCTTCCAGAGAGTGCGATGGAAATGCTCAGCTTTCTGTTAAGTCTGACCACATTAAAGAGGTGAACCAGGGCCCCCTCCCCAATTCTTCATTACATGTGAAAACATAGCCGTTGGCTTTTTTTTACTTGAACTGGGGGGATATGGGGAGCCAGCCTCTTCCAGGGAGTGGTTAATGGCTTGTGAACTAGAGAGCAAGGGGCAGGAAGTGTTTACATACAGAGTAAGTGCACTGACCTTTGGCAAAAACCTATCTTTTCTAGTGCTGAAACACACTGAGCTGCATCTAGATAGAGCTACCCTAAATGTCACACTACACTGGCTTCATTGTGTTTGTTCTTCAGGGGAGATTCAATAACTGATGGAACCAGCTAAGCAAGCTGGGTAAAGGAGAACATTCACACTTGTGTTCTTCAGATGTATTTGTGGCTTTTTCTCCTCATGATACATGTGTAAGTCATGGAGGGTAGCATGCAGCAGATGTGTCCCTCCCAATCCTTCATGTTCTTGTGCACTCTCTATCTTAACTGCTGCTTTTACTATATGTCCTCATTATTAATTTATAGCAAAATATCCTTAGCAATAAAATTCATATTTAAGTGTAATTGTTTTGTCTTGACATGTTTACTGGCCTTTATTCAACATTTCTCATTTAGTGAGTCTGTAGACAAACATGTAGTCAGCTTACAGGCTGTTTCCTGTGCAGGGAAACAGTGCCATGACCAATTCTGTACACCTCCAGTCTTCCCTAAGCAATTACAAGGGTGACTTGACTTAGTTCATTTTCCTACCAAGATAACTGTGGCTGTTGGAGAGCTCAGGCTGACATACCTCAGTCATCTCCATTACCGTTTAATAAAGATGATGTCTGTGAAATCAGCAGAGTAATTCCACACTAACACCACCATACCAAGATTAGAGTTAAGGCCTATTTCTTTTTTAATGGAGTTGAAGGCTTTGACTCAAAAATGCTTTAACCCTGGATATATGTAAGGCTGATCCAGATTTACCATTTGACATTGTGTTATCAACAGATTTGTACTGTTTAATATTACCGTAAGCAGCTTGGAGCACAGATGTTGCTCTGGGCAAAATGCTACTGGTTGCTGTATTGGTATTCCTGTTTATGAATTGCTTTGGTGGAGTTGGGTACAATCAGTAAGTTTGCTTAGACAAGGACACTAAATGACCACAACTAGTTTCATCACCTAAAGGCAGACTATCTCATACGTTTGCTGGGAATTAAACTATTTGTCAGAGTATCATAGTACATTTTGTAAACCATTACCCTTACTTTATGTACCTTTTTTTTTCCTGACTGTTGAGGGGTGGTGATTTTTTTTTTTTTTTTTAGCCACAAATCTGGGGGAGAAATTAAAACAAAATTGCTATTTCAACCAATCAGGTAATGTGGGAGTACACATTGGTCTTTTCCACAGCATACTGTGCTGGCTATGCTTATTTTTATCAGTCATTGGTTCCATACACTGGATTTACTGGGCTAAGCAAATAATTATATACACTTAACTCTGCCCATCACAGAACCACCTTTACTGCAATTTCTGCACCAGAACAAATTAGAGAACTAAGTTTGCTGTGCAAGGCTTAGCAGCTCAGTACCTTCCTGAGCAGCCGTGCTCCTGACCTGGCAACAGCCTCGAGAATGGGCTTTGCCTCCCTTACTCCTTCCCCTTCTACTGTGTTTTCTGTCCTGTTTGTGGTCACCAAATGCAACCACAGTAATTAACTTGGGTTGTATTCCCAAAAGCAGGGATTTTTTTTTTTTGTCCCTCTCCTGTTTTGTCCCTCTCTCCTGTTGCGGTTCCACTACAATGTGTTGAAGTGCACATGGAACAGTTGCTGTTCCCTCCACTTCAGTGGAGCTGGAAGTCGTCGTGTCCCGTGTCCCCCCCCGTATGTTCTGAGCACTTACTAACTACAGATGAGAGCTTGTACCAACAAACTGACACTAACGCACTGATTTGGGACTCTGATTACCACAGGCTATCATATGAGGTTCCAGAGCTTTTGAAGCATCTCTAAAAGACTCCAGGACTCACAGGGCAAATAAAGACTCCAATAATTTAAAGCTTAAGATCTATTTAATGATTATTTTTAAGGTGCACGTTGTGAAAGTTTCAGGCTGACAATACTGGGCCTAATGGGGCTGAAGATGGTGGATGCACTGCTGGTACCGCCCGGTTCTCCACACGCTTTAGGTACCGCAGAGTATGACAGGTGAAGTCGCGCGTGACCCAGAACGGTGGCTGACGGGCCCTCAGGGGCCGGGGGGCTGCGCTGACCCTGCTTGGGGC
>NW_020799110.1:24905625-25088084 GCF_003259725.1 Athene cunicularia
TTACCGTAAGCAGGGCCCGCACCCCTCTCGCGTCCCTCCCGCCCCGCCGCGCCGCTTTCCCCGGTGCCCGAGCGCTGGCGGCCTGAGGAGCCCGGCCCACAGCCGCTCGCACCCGCACGGGCCGCGGGGAAGGGCCACTGGGAGCGGATTTCCCCGGAAACGAGGGGGTTACCCGGCAATCATGCCGCTGCCCCCGCAGCACACCGGCCCTCGTCCCGCTGGAGCCTGCCCCTCGCTGCCCCCCTCGGCGGCACAGTCCCGCGGGGAGGCAGCGTTTCTCATCCCGGGCTATAAACGGGCACATCAGCGTTGACTCAGCCCTCACAGGAGCTCTGGAGCGCTCCTGCCCTGCAAATAATAGTCTGGGATAATGATAACGATCAAATTCATGGTAGCGAAAAAACCTGCAGGTTGGCAGTTTGCAGGCAGAGCTGCACTCTGCAAGACTTTCCAAGTCTGCTGCTGATCAAAAGCAGTTTTTCATGGGAATGCTCAGAGACATGATTGCAATGAAAGGCTATTTCCATGCCAAATTTCCATGCTCAAATCCCTAGCTGCTTCAGCTGAAGAGCTGTTTTAAGATAAAGTCACAGGATTTTTCTGTTACTGAAGTGAAAGGGTATTTTGGTTCTCCTCCTTGTTCTGCCAAGCTAGCAGATGAACTGGCTTTTCCTAACCAAAATCTAACCCTTAGGCAGCTACCATGCTTAGAAACCTTCAGCCCCCCAGACAGGAGTGTTCCTGCCGTGCTGGCAGGAGACTGGCCTCGGCCTCACGCAGCCTCGCACGGCCGGTGCCCGAGCGCCCGAAGTGAACGCAAGGCAGCGATACGCTTCGCGGGGCTCTGGGATCACCCAGCCTCTGCTCTAACGCAGGAGGACAGGCAAGAGCCCAGGCCTGGGACTAGGATGTTCTGGGTCAAGTTTCCCAGCTCTGTCACAGGCAGGTTGGATGATGTTGGAAAAAGCCACTTTACATTATTACATCTCATTTCTCTCATTCCCAAGAGAGAGACCATGACACAAAAGAAACGGACAAGTTCATGAAAAGTTGTAAACTGTTCCGCTCTGTGCGTGTGCCGAGGATACAGGGATATCAGTCTTGGCTGAGGTTTTCAGAGACCTCAGATGTGATCATAAACAACAACGATTAACAGTGTTTAAATAAGAAACAGCGTAGAATACAGAGGGGAAGGGCTGGTAATTCAAGAACAGGGGCATGTTTCTTCATGCACAGAATATAGGACATGAGGTTTGGAAGATATTTTAACCCTTCCTTATCCAAAGCAGACTCAGCTCCACCACTCTGTAGCACAGACAGCAAACCCAGCCCTCCCCAGAAGCCGGAGCCCTAGGAAGGCCCATGGTACACAGCCTCCACCTGATGCAGGCAAACTGAACAAACAGAGACAACAGTATTCCAAAGTGGGGAAGGAAAGGGAAAGAAACTAAATTCCCCGTGGACAGAGCTTTTTTAAAAGGAAGTGTTACATTTCTGTTTCCTTGTTTCAAGCTCATTTTACCTATACAGACAAAAAGGATCAACTTAGAAACTGTCTACCTTTAGTTCATAGCAACATAAGCATCATTAACATGTAACTTACGTTACTCTTTCAAACAACTGCCTGGTTCAGCAGATGGAGATGCAACTGTGTCGTGCATATCAGACCATGCACGATAACAGACGGACTCTGAATACATGAATTTCTGGATCACAAGTCTTTACAGACTGTACTGTGAATTTATTTGCTTTTGCAATGACTGTCTGACAAAGGGGAAAACGGAGAGACATTTGTTCTTTAACTACCCTGAAAAATACTCAAGTCAACCATTTGACTACCTGAAATTTCTCCTGATTTGGAGGTTCAGTAGAATGCTGTATGCCATCCCTCGGTGCAGGCATGAATTAAGAGAGATAATCAGAGGCCTGAAGGAAACACATCCAGGTAAAATCCCTCCAAACAGCACAGGGCTGTTTGCCTAGTGCTGGAACAAATCCTAGTACTGATTTCTCAGTCAGCTGCTCAACACCACAAGCCACTTCAAATTTCTGTGTTCCTCAGTTTGCAAATATGACTTAACCATCTCACAGGCACAGAAAAGTTCCTGTTCCTTGGAAAATGAGGTGCATATAGGCTTTCCAGACAGATTCTGAACAATGGCCATTTTACATCTTCCTGATTAAATCTAGGTAATGTTTTTAATCTCAGATTTGGATGTCTGAGAAATAATCAGGAAAATAACCCTAACTTGCTATACTCGTCCATAATTTTCTCTGAAAGATGCTCAATCACTCCTGCTGTAATTTTTTTTTTTCTTAAAATTTTCTTTAAAGATTAATCTCAAAGTTCACACCACAGCATCCTGCTGAGTTAAGAAAGCAAAAATCGTAAACCTACAGGCCAGAAGAATCCCCTTCAGTCAATCAATAGCTATATTTCTGACTGTTTTAAAACCACTTGCTTCAGATGTCACTATTCCGAACAGCTTTTTTCCTGATCAATAGCTCTGGCAGCTGTTCAGATAACGTATCAGTGGAACTAATTGCTGTTAAAGCTATGCACCTATGATCAGTCAGGCTAGGATGTGTTTTCCTTATGTAATTGCAATAGAAAACCTCACATAAATTCAACCCATGCAAAACGCAACTACTTTCTGGGATGGGCATATGTTAATTTAGCAGAACAAACATTTCTTGGTGCTTTCTTTGTCCTGTCCACAAAAAAGAAATCCAGAAATATTTCATTTCCATTATTCCAGCTCTGCCAGCGTGCTGGCCCAAGCAGTCAGTGTGCTTAACTTCAGGAATGGAAATAACTGTGTTGACCTGAGTCCCCGCGTCTCCAAGCACTTGTGTTGTTGGATAGGCCAACAGTTTTGTAAAAACACAAAGTTCCCAAGAACATATTAGTCATTTTTAGGGGGGGAAGTGGGGGAACCCTCCAAACTTGCTGGATTTGTCTGTACATGTGCAAGAAACAGGCCAAAAATCTGCACCAGTGTAAATGAGGCAGAACATTAATGAATCCACATGCCAGCTTGCACCCTGGTTTTACAGCTAACGAAGGCTCTCAAAGATCCATTTTAAGTAAAGGAAATGCCTGTGCTGTAAACAAAACAGTCTGCTCCTCCCTTCAACAGAAGTATTACCAAATGCTTCGGAAGTGACCCCAATCTAGTATTTTGCAGAGGCATCAATATACTCCCTCATGCATGGAATCACCTACAGATATTGCAGCGCACTGCACTATATTCTAGTGGCACATGGGGAAGATGAGAAACTGAGAGCTGTGTTTGTTTCTGTTAAAGACATTAAGGCATTGTGTGCATGGAGGCAACACTACAGTTTTGATCAAATCCCAGTAAATCTGAGTTAATGAGACACGGTGAGGCAATTCCAGGGAAGGGAAGTGTCCTGTCCCTGCACTGAACTGACGGTGAGGTCCTAACTACTGCTGGTATAAACAGTTGCAAGTGCATTTTAGTTGGGACCTCACTGCAGATGAAAGAGTACTTTGTTTACTAAAACTGACCAAGTTAATACTCAGGTCAGAGCTAAGCCCTATTCTTTTCTGTGGAAAGTTTTAAAATGACAGCTCTCATGAGCACCTTGCCTACATTCCTAGCAGGAGTTTTCATTCTTCTGCTGACAATTTACAATAAAGTACAGCATATACTTCCCTCTTCCCCCACCCCAAAACTGGAAACATCAGTGTCCAGTATAAAATAGACAAAGATGGCATTTTATGAGTATTTTTTTGCAGGAAAACTCCTATTTCTTCTCACCAGCTCTTCTGAAAGCATGATTCAGAGTTGCAGGTGTTTCAGAGATGATCCTCACTCCCCCAGCTATGCTTACTTTCCCATTATCCGGCAAGCTTTTTGCCTCACGGCTTAAGGGGATAACTGTAACACCAAGTGGCAAATCCACAGGCATCAGTTCACATGTCCGGTGCCTCCACTGCATCTTCAGTCCTGCTCATCTGTGTAGTGGGAGGCCAGGTGGCAGGCATGGGGTCTCACAGGACACAGTAAAATGAAAAAAGTAAGTAATGTTTGAGTTTGATCAACGCCTGAGGCAAGTTTGAATGAAAACCTTCATTTCCATCTCACATCTTTTCCATGATATTCCTCTAATTAAGCAGTTGTCCTCAGTACATAAGGTGCAAGCCATCTGAACAGAGCTTCAGATCACCTCATTTATACCCAAAAGTCACCTAATGAGTGACCGGCCAAGATTAACTTTATACCGTGTGGTGGGCACATATATGAAACACAGCAAATGGCACTGCAGCCAGCTAGGCACTACCGCCAGGACTAGAGGGAGCAATTTTAATTCTCTAGCAGGGTCAGTATTAATCAGGTCACTATTTATATATATATAAGTAGCTCATTCTCCACCCTGAACAAATCACAGACAGGAGCAGCCTCAGAGCTTGATGGAGCTCATAGGCAAGTCAGATACTACACAGGTGAGCATGTTCAGTGAAACCAGATACTCCCACAAGCTCTGCAACTGTAGCTGAAGAGTTGGCTCAAACACCCAACACATGCACCTCACAACAGTTGTGAATCTTCAAACTATTTAATGCATTTTGTAACTTTTCTGCATACCACCATTGGCAGAGTTTCTTTTTTTAGTGGAATACTCTACCAATCCATATGAGAATTCAGGCAGTTGGGTTAATACTACAGAGATTTCTGTACCTGAAATAAACCCCATAATTCACATAGAAAAAGATTACCATTTTAAAATGTTTTTAATTATTATTTTTTAAGTACTGTGGATTTCTTTCTCAAGGGCTTAGTATTTGTCCCTTTTATAATACCATCTACAATTTGGTCCTATTTCTGTGATCATCAGAGTCTTTCACTAACATATTATGAATAGTACCAAGTACTTTACTTGATACAGAAGCAACTGCATTGGTATGCTACCAGGGTTTGCGAAACTGCAATTACATCAACCATTAAAACTGAGAAGGGAAATGGAGACCAACGCTTTACATTAAGCGATACCAATTACAGAGTAAGTACCTGATGCTAAGAAAAGTGACTGTTATATTTATGTGGTTATATAAGTAACAGATTGAGCAAGCTTTTGCCCTTTGCTTATCTGTTGGGCTTCTATTTCAGGAAATGAGAGTCTACCTCCATGGGTGATCTCATAAGCCAGGAAATGCAAATTTCAAAGTTAGATTGCTGATAGGCCTCTTGGAATAGGAGCAGAGCACCGAGTTATCTTGTTATGTTAAAGACAGTGCTCTATCTACTGCACTGAACCACTGCCTTTGCAGGGAATCACAGAAGGGCTGAGGTTGGAAGGCACCTCTGGACATCTTGTAATCCAATGCCCTGCTCAAAATAGGGTCAGCTAGAACAGGTTCCTTAGGGCTGCGGCCAGTCAAATTTTGAATCTCTGAAGACAGACACTCTACCATCTCTCTGGGCAACCTGTTCCAGGATTTGACCACTCAAAGTAAAAAAAAAAAAAAAAAAAAAAAAAAAAAAAAAAAAAAAAAAAAAAAAAAAGTTCTCTTACATTTAAATAGAATTGTATGAATTTCAGTTTGTGCCCATTGCCTCTTGTCCTGGTTTCAGCTGTGCTAGAATTAATTTTTCTTCTTAATAGCTAGAATAGTGCTGTGCTTTGGGAGAGGTTCTCTCTCACTTCAGGGATTCCAGTTTCAGGATCTTGGGTTTTTTTGAATCACTACCTGGGAAAGGGCTGGGTGATGAACAATCACATTGCACATTATCCATTTGCACTTTCACTATTGTTTTATTTTATTTCAACTATTAATCTCTTTATCTAAACCTATGAGTCTCCCTCTTCCTCTCCAATTTTCCACCCACTCCTGGGTGGGGAAGTGTGAGTGAGCAGTTGCGTGGTGTTTGGCTGCTGGCCAGGTTCAAAGCATGACAACCTCTTGCCCTTTCACTGAGAACATCTGAGAAGCATCTGGCTCAATCTTCTTTACTCATCCCGTCAGGGATTTAAACACACTGATAAGACCTTTCCTGATCTCCCCCACTCCCCCGCCCCAAGCTGAACAATCTGAGCTCTCTCACCCACTTCTTAGGAGTTGCTCCAAGTCCTTAATCATCTTTGTGTGCCTTTGCTGAACTTGCTCCTGTAAGTTCATGCCTTTCTCGTACTGGGAAGCTCAGCACTGGACCCAGTGCTCCAGATGTGGCTTCACTAGTGCTGAGTAGAGAGGAAGGATCATTCCTCTCAGCCTCCTTCGTATGCAGCCCACAATTCTGTTGGCACTAGAGTACACTGATGGCTCCTGCTCAACTTGGTCCCCACCAAGACCCCCAGGTCCTTCTCTGCAGAGCTGCCTTCCAGACAGTCAGCCCCCAGGGTGTACTGGTAGGTGGGGTTATTCCTCCTCAGGGGCAGGATTTAGCATTTCCCTTTGCTTAATACCATGGGACCCTCTTGTCCCAATGCTCCAGCTTATCAAGGTCCCTGTGAATGGCAGCACAACCCTCTGGTGTATTAGCCACTCCTCCCAGTTTGGCATCATCTGCAGACTTGCCAAGGGTGCACTCTGTCCTGTCAGCCATATCATTAATGAAAATGTTAAACAGTACTGACACCAGTACCAGCCCCCGGAATACTCCACTAGTGACTGGCCTCCAGCTGGAATCTGTGTGCTGATCACACCCTCTGAGCTTGGCAGTTCCATTTTCAGTCCACTTCATTGCCCGTTTTTTAGGCCCATACTTCATCACTTTGTCTATGGAGATGTCATGGAAGATAGTGTCAAGAGCTTTACTAACGTCAAGATAAACAACATCCACTTCTCTTCCCTTGTCCACTAATCCAGGCATCTCATTGTAGCAGGCTATCAAGTTGTTTAGGCATGATTTCCCCTTTGTAAATCCTGACTTCTCCCAGATATGTTCCCGTTGATTAGTACGTTTGGAAATAGCTTCCATTATTATTCACTCTTCCAGCTTCCCAGGGATTGAGGTGAGGCTGTGTGAGAGACTGAAATGTCCTATGACTGTCTCAAAGCTTGCTTGTGTCTGTGCAAACCTCCAAGAGAAGCTGCTGTGGCCTGTGAATTGGTCTGGGGGATGCTGCCCAGAGAAGCAGGAGTGTGTTGAAGGATGCACTCTCCACTTCTTTGCAGTTGCATTGTCCGGAGTCTTTACATAAGCCTCAAAGGGGCAGACATGGACTGAGCTGGCCCCATCCTGGAGCAGTTTGTGGCTCTATTGTGCAGGCCAGACCCCATGCATGCGTTGCTAATGAACTTGATAAGAGGCAAACGTTCCTGCCCTTGAAGCCGATGCAACAAAACCTGTTGGACCAGAGAAAAAAAACCTAAAGGCGAGCAGATATGCTGATCAGCTGGTACGATGAACTTTAAAAGGCAGCAGAAAATCTTTCTTTGTGTGCATCTACCATTGAGGCCTGATCTGTGTGCATCTACCATCGAAGCCAGATCTGTGTGTACCCACCACCGAAGAACTGAAGGCTGAGGACCAACAGTACACCGCTGGATCCATGGTGATGACTATTCTTGCAGCCCTATCCCGCATCCTTGCTTTATTTCTGCCTTTTCCTTCTATTCTGTCCTATTGTTACCCCTCTTCACTTTTCTAATAATAAAAACCTACTTTGGGTATACGGCATTTGACCTCTTTTGTGTCTTAATCTTGCTCTTGGGATCATATCGAAACCTCCCCCGATGCTGGATCGGGACAGGCTGACTGATGTGTATTGTCCTAGATCCTCTTTCTTGCCTTTCTTGAAGATAGGAGTGACGTTTGATTTCTTCCAGCCCTCAGGAGCCAGTGACCTTTCAAAGACCGAGTGGCCTCACGATGACAATGGGCCAGCTTCCTCAGCACTTGTGGGTACATCTCATCAGGTTCCAGAGACTTGCCTCTGTCCAGTTCATTTAAGTGTATTCTAGCTTCATCCTCGTCCACCAGGGATATGTCTTCCTTGCTCCAGCAACTCTCTTCAGAACATTAGGGAGTACTCTGGTTCTTAGGAATTAAATTATTCATAAAAGACAGAATTTAGGTACAGATCCTACCCATTAAATGATTGTGTTCATCCAGTGCACATGGACTGGTTAACCATTCAACTGGTGACATTCTGCTTTTAGTTTCCATGAGAACAGTTAAATAAGCTCTTCTTGGTTTAAGTTGCCCCTTCTGTAAAATGGAGATATTATTCCTTTACTTCGGCTTTATAGTGCTATTTAAAATGAAACACGCTTTGCTTCTCAGCTAGTGGTACTAGTGATGCTGAGCATCATAGCAAATTGCTAGCTGTAACACCTGAACCTTACACCAGGGCAGCACTGGGCTGCTAAAGAGAAGTGCTCTATTGTGGATACACACTTCTTAGTTAAGTGCTTAGTTGCTCACCACACACACTAAGTCTCTTTCTTCCAATTACAGCTTTGGTCTTTGAACAGACTACTCAAACACAAGAGACAGGCAGGGACCCCAGAAACAGGCTTCAAAGCACAAGAAGCTTCTCTCTGCTACATCTTACCTACCTTTGCCCTCCAAGGCCTGTCACAAGAACCCTCCCTGTGCACCCCTTCCTTAAATCCTCTGCCAAGCCAGGTCTAAATATCCATTTCAGTAAGACCCAAGCACCTATGCTCTGCCACCAAGCTGGAGAAGCTGAGCTGCTTGTGTTACATCAGTGACAATAGCACTTACAAGCGACAATGGCATTTACCAGTGCAACAGAATTATAGCCCCAGTACAGACAGAGCTGTTTGTAGCTCTGGGCCTATTTTACGTTGTGCAGTAAATGAAAACAAATGGCTTCCAGAGACAAGTAATGCATTTTGGCAATATTTTAAACCAGTGGTAATTCAGCACAGCTATAAA
Source organism: Athene cunicularia (assembly GCF_003259725.1). Taxonomy (NCBI): domain Eukaryota; kingdom Metazoa; phylum Chordata; class Aves; order Strigiformes; family Strigidae; genus Athene; species Athene cunicularia. Next base: position 24,914,499 of record NW_020799110.1, read on the forward strand.
GGCCTCCAGACTATACAGAGTTCTCAAATTTTAAGTACTGGTGGTCCACTATCAAACCTCCAGAGCTTTACCCCATCCTTCTTTACAAATGATACAGCAGGGGCTGGATTACTCCCTCACAGCAGGGTTTGAAACAGTACAGAAGCAACTAATGTTGTAAAGGCTGATCAGACACAGCTAGAGGGTAGGGACCTTAAAACGCCACTCTGCTTTACTGGTATCAGCTCAGTGCTGCTTTCCCAGGCCCTACTCCATTTTAAACATCTGACAGGCAATGTGAGAGCAAGAGCACCCAGTCCCTCCCCTCAGCCCTGCTACAAGACAAATGTTTATTCTGCAGTTCCTCATGACCACTGGGTATATGACTTTGATATGGAGGTTTTGAATCCTTTTCTCTGAAGATTATTTGAGGCAGAAAGATGGTTCAAAGAAAGAGAGAAACAGAAGCTTACATGCTCTGTTGGTTGCATGCCCAGAGTTGGGATATTCCTGTGCACAGGCCAGCAAGTGTTTGTGTTATTGTCAGCAAGCTTTCTGCAAATTGCTGTGCAGCTAGTCAAAGTTGCAAGGGATATGAAGCACAAGGAACAGCTTGGCATTCAGGTTTGCAGTCATGATTATGCTAGTTCTTTGTAAAATGAAGCAGGCTTTCAAAACAGAGCAGGAGTCCTTCTCTGCAAGCCCATACCTCAGACGTGACATGGGCTGTAAGGATCCAGACACCACCAGGTAAGAACTTCTGAACATCAGTGTGATACCCACAGATCACCCCCACTGTCGTGATGTTCTACGGGATTCTACATTCTGCACCTATTCTGGGAGGGCTCTGCTGGATGAAGGAGGCATGCAGCTGGCAGAAGACAATGTACAAAAGCACAGTGCTCCAGTGCAGGTGTACCACTGAGCACAGATAAAGGGGCCCCCAGAGCTGCCAGGGGCAGGCACGCCACATTCATGCAGTACGTGTACTGCCACGGCAGAGAGCCTGGACCAGTCCTTATGAAGGGACTATGTTTTCATTGTTGCTTTGGTTCCACTGGGCACAGCTTTTCCTCACTGCATGACAAGCGTTAAGAGTTGTATCAGATTGTGCACTGATTTGTGTGGGGATTTCAGCTTGCTTGGCTCACGACATGCATTAAAGCCATGACCAGGCATCCTTGAGGCCATCAGTTGGAGACCCAAACCACCTGTAGTTTAAGACAAAACATAAAGAGAGGGGAAACATCCCTGAAGGACAGTAAAACCAAAATGGAAGCAGAATAATAAAGAGCCCAGAAAACAGAAGAGCAAGGACAGGAGACTAGAAAAATGGGGCAGAAGTCATTAGTGTTTTCAGAAACAAAAGCATCAGGGGCAAAGGCAACCACCCTGTTGTCTGTCACAACGTGTGGTCAAGGAAATGAGTCAGCCTTGCAGCTCTGCATTTCACAGGGCTGTGAAAAATTTGCTTGGGCCCTTCTGTGATCTCACCCAGCTTCTTCATGCTGGAAACAATCTAACAATCTCCCTCTGTTTTTTTTTGTTTGGTGGTTTTTTTTTTTGTTGTTGTTGGTTTTTTGTTTGTTTGTTTGTTTTTGTTTTGGTTTTGGTTTTTTTCCCCTGGCTTTCCACACACATAACCCATTAAAAATAAGAAAATACTAGGCTTGACTGTGGTGGGTGGAGGGAACAGCTGGAGCACATGCGAAATGGCAGGTCTCTTCTGATCCAGAATGCTTGCACTGCAGGAGAGTAACATAATGGAAGCTAAGACAGTACTTTAATGAAGATAACCCACATGCAACATCTGACTGTGAATATCCATACTTAATATTTATATGCTTTGACAATGCTTGTTTGTAATCCCACCTACAGCTGACACTGTGCTGATACTTTGGCTACAGATTGGAAAAAACCCAAACTTTTGAAGTTCAAGGAAGAAAATAATTACCTTGCAGAACAAAGTCATTCTACATTGAAGGGAAATCTACTCTACTCCTGGCTCCTGAACAACAGAAAAATTGCTAAGCCAGGTAACACTACAGTAGGTGCTTAAAAGTAAAGTTCCTGCTGTCTTGCAGACACCTGATGCCCAAACTGCTAGAGATCTCAAAGAAGTGAGAATGTTTTGCTGCTAGAAACCAAGCCATTAATGCTGATTGTGAAAGTTCTCTTTAGCAAACAATCAAGAGATTCTTATAATACAAGCTTATTTATCCCATCAAGAAGAGCTGTCAGAACATGACTGTATTACAGAATGAGGCAACTAATATACTTATCCAAAAGTCTAGAGGTCTACTTGCAAATCCTCTATTTCAACACTCATTTATAAACATGCTCAATGTGCTCAGCACAATAGCAACAAGAAAGAAGTGTCAGAAGTTCAGGATGGCAGACCAAAATGAGTTTCAATGCAAGTTCAAACAGCAAAGATACAGCAGTGATGAGTGCCCTTTCCCCGAGACTCACTCTGAAGTTCTAGCCCATTCATTATCTTAAGAGGATATTAGAAACAACAGTGTTTGCCCTGTAGTAAGTCCATCTAACATGATGTGTGTTAACACATTGAAATTAAAATACAGCTAACCACAGAAGACAGTCTAGTGGTTTCTTTGTGCAAGAACCTCACTTATCTTTTCCTGAGGCTAGCTATCAGACTTTGAAGACTTCAGTGCTGATGATAGGGAGTTCAAGTCCTGCATGACTTAGCTGCAAAAAAGGCTTCTACTAGGGCTATAGTAGAAAATGCAAAATAGCTTTGTACTAGAATCCAGTGGTGTGGGGAAAAGTGGATTCCTCTAAATCTGTGCAGTGGGAAAGTCCTGATTCAGGATTTGACTACACCATTGCCTTTCATGAGCTGCAGACACTGCCATATGTTTTCGTGAAATACTGGCCTAGAAAACTACGCTTCCTGGTGTCTCACTCAAAACACAGATTGGCTGATGCTAACATTCCTGCTGGGACCCAGTGGCTGTCTCTGTGGGAATGATGAGAGCACAAAGCTATTTGACTTACTTTCCTTGGAAGGGATTTTGTAGGACTCCATTAACAGCAGAAATTTCAGTAGTGATCCCTATATAAGTATATACACAGAGATACATATATATGACTCAGTTTAGCATGACCTATAGGATGAACCAGATTATCTAATTTTTATGGTTTGGATGAGAAGCAAGATGAACATTTATACCCTCCATTACATTTGCCACACAAAGTTTAAATCAGCACCCAGGAATGCATGCAGACAAATACTCAGCAGAAATTCAGGCATGTCCAAAGCAGTCCTGTGTATTTAGTCCAAGCTCAGTCACTCCAAGCTCTCCCATGAAATAAATGAAGTAGAAAATAATTCACAGGATTAGTTATGCAAAAATGCACAGCAAGCATTCTCCTTTGAATGCAGCAGTTCTCAATAAGAGGCTGAGATCGGCCATGTCAGCTGCATTCCCTGAAAGTAGGGGAGGTTTGAGTTGGTCCAACCTTGGTTTGCAAGCTTCAGCCCTGTGCTGCTCAGTAGCTTTTCAACAGTTCACACTATGCAATTCACAGCATAGCCAGAAACCCACATACACTCCCAGGGAAGGGATGTTAATAACTGAAAACTTCCTCTCATGGTCACAGTTTTACTTTTAAAGGATTTTGGGAAAGATCTTCACATCCATTACACACATGGATTAGAAGCTGTACTGCTGTTACATACCTGTCAGCAACAGAATATGCTCCAAAACTGTTTTTAGTAATTCCAGTGTCAATAACAGCCTAAGTAAGAGTCAGTTCCTGGTTCTTAGCCATCGTCTCTAATACACTGGCTTTTATCAGTGAGCCCTTCTGTCTTCTTACAGCCCCACCTGTGCCATACAAAACACAAAGTTTGAACTGCCCCCATACCATCTGGTGGAAATTTGATTTCTACCTGCTGCCAGGAATTGTGGTGAGAGGAGAAGCAGCTCATGTCACAATCAAAGTTTTTGTATATACATCGAGTAAATCAATACAAGCAATTTCTTGCCTGCTAATTCAGTTTCTGCAAGCTCTTTATTAATCATGTTTCCAGAACATTTGATGTTGCAATAAAACATTTTGTGGTGAACATTTTTCAAGTGAAAGGAAAAAATTCTCTAAAATCAATCAACTAATATTTCAAAACACCTTATCCAGTTGTGAGTGTTAGGCCCTGACATAACACAGACTGCCAGTGTGCCACCAAAGTTGTTAGGCAATTGTTTAAATTAAGTAAACTCTTAAGTGCTGTGCTGAACCAAGGCTCACACTCTCACTGACGCAAAGGTCACATTCTCATCATCTATTCCATTGACATACAGTGTCTTTCACAAGACATCACACATTCGGAGCATATACAGACACTGATTATTCCCCCTGCCCTTTTTCCCTCCTTTGAGCTGTGAGGTAACAGATAGGGAAGAAGCATCTTTGAGGGGAGGGAAGGAAAAAACCAAAACCCAAACCTAAGAGAGCTGCAAATAGAAGTCAATTTGTCTAAAAAGACTGTAGTCCTAAGAGCTAAATCAGTATCCTGGAAATGATCTTTGGTTCATGTCTGTCTTTCCTCCTTTGCTTCTTCTGTATTTTAGAAAAGATTAAAACTAAAAATATTATCCAAGGACTAGCACATGGTCCTGCATGCTCTGTCAACGCTGCTGGTTAAGACCAATTCAGCAGAACAGCCTATTTGGCCTTTGGAAACCATTTATTTATTTATTCTTCTGAAGCCTTAGCAAATAGATGTTGAATTCCCACGTGGTGCCTTGACACTATTAGAGACACTGGTAACTACAGCCGACCCATTTACACATGCTGTTGCAGCCTGCAATGTTTGGGACATAAAAGTGCACCTATTCTACATGCCATGCCAATAAACTTCATTTCAGTAACGTGATGCTCTGTGATATGTGCACAGAATACTGATTTATTTGGATGTAACCCCAGTGTATAGTTCAATACCTGAGGCTCTTCCCAATTCATGATACCAGCTTGCCTTACTGCATCATGTTACGTGTTTTCACTTAGCCTGAGTGAAAAGTGAATTGACCAGTAGAAAGTTGTAGCTACCTTAAGTCCTAAACACATATCTTCCGCAGTACTTTTTCTTAAATTTAATGAAAGGTAGATAAGTGTTAAGAACAAGATTAGGAAAAAATTACCCTAATCAATACCTTAGGTTCAGTGAGGTTCGCAGCTCATTAGCGATCCAATGCCTACTGCTAAGGCATTTCCCAACTTAAAATTCTCAGCTAAATTTTCCCAGCTTCCATTTTAAAAAATAATCTTATTTTATTTGGAACAATCCTAGGATTTACAACACTGCTTCTCCATCACCTTTACTGAAACATTTCCAATCAATCAGCCACAGGCCCTATTCCAGTCACCCTTTCCTATGTCAGTTCAGCTGTATCATACTCAAGGGGAAATCCTTCTCTCCTCTGACCATGTCAAAGTCCAGTTGGACAGTGTAACCACACTAGAATACCTAGACATTGAAAGCAAGGTCTAGCTCACAAAAATAAGCTTTATCACTCTTCAAGTAACTCTGCAGAGACTAATTATTTGCGAAGAGTTACAGGGTGTGAATGGGTTAAGGTTCAGGTTCGTCAGTGCTACACTACTACTTCAAATAACAGTCTCAAAAGACGATTTTCCATCTTCTAGTCTAGTTCTGCATTGTTACTTTGCATACAAAGCAGATAGGGAGAGGCAGCTTTAACGCTTAGTTAACATAGACTGAAAAAAACCCCAACAACCCTCCTTTTTACTTTGATGTGAAAGCTGGATTTGTAAACAATAGCTTGCAACATTCAGTTACCTTCCTCATAAATAGAGAGCAACATAGCTATTGATTGATACTTGATGCCACACAGATCTAGAAGTTCATCCTGCTACAGAACACTAGCCTCCAAGAGGATACTTACCACACGAAGGCACTTTCTTCATGTCTGCTCTGTGCAAATATTCTGTAAATCTTCATAGAAAAAAGCATTTCTCACATGAAAGAGGCTCTGAGTGTTGAAACAATGAGAAACCCTAAAATAGAAAAAAATTTTAAAGAACCCATACAGCAACAAAGGGAGTCAACTCAAAAGTTAGCCTTAAAAACACGTTATATTTCCTTGCTAATGTTTCTAATTCAATCATATAAAAAGTCTCAAGAAACTTAAGACAAGGAGCACAAACAAAACAGTAGACTTCCACAGGCATAGATAAAGTTTTTTTTTTTACCTTGGAGAAATTACTTTTAGTGGAACAACTAGCAGAATACAACCTTCCCTGCTTTGAGTTGTGTGTGAGCCAGCTTGACGCTACCGCTAATTCTGGTTTTGGGTAGAATTTTCTGGTGTTAGCATTCAAACACTACCAGAGCAGCATTAAAACTGCCAGGGGGAGGTGAGGAAAGCAGCCAGGCACCTAAGAGCAATACAGTAGCGGGGCCCAAAGGTTGGCATCCAGCCTTGCTCGTTTGCTCCAGTCTGACTGGTCAGTCTAAGGGCTGATGTTCACAGTAGTCCACATAGCCTGATCACCCTCCAGTGGAAATAACTTCCACCTCAGAAACCAGAGAAATTACCAAAGTGAGCACTTTCTACAACTTCCTTCTGGAATAAGATAATAACACTGGGAGATAATAGGCAATATGAGGTTGAAAATGCCTCTGAATGGAAACATTCAATCAATGAAAATGGAGAATGCAAAAAGGAACCAATATCATAATAAACACAGAGATAATTTTACCTTCTTTGGCACAACTTCGTGTATGCTGCAAGGATTTCCCTCCCACACCCTATTGAGACAGTGGGTTAGCACACACAGAAAACGAAACTGATAACCCCTAATCTTTCTAGAGTGGAAATCCAGCCCTTATAGAACGGACTGCCAGCTGAAGGTAACCAGAAAACTCAAACCTAATCACCTCCTCCCATCTGCTGGAGCCTCCTTCATCATCTCCCTTTGCCTAATTTGTGGGGCCTGGCAATACAAAGGGCACAGATCTGTTCCTTTTCCCTAGTCCTGAGGCACCTGCCACCCAGCTCAACTTGAGATAGCAGAACTCAGGGGGGGGGGGGGGGGGGGGCTGTACTTGCCTGCTTGCTACATCCTGAGTGCCCCTTCCCTAATCACCCCCCTTCTCCTTGCTCTGCTCCCTGTCCTGCTGGTGACGGAGGGACACCTGGCTGCCCGGGGGAACATGCAGGACCTGACTTGAGGGTACAGCTGAATGTTGCTTGCAGTGGTGGGAAGGCCTGGGCACAGCAGGGAGCCAAAGGGGATGCTGTGACTGGTGCCAGTGGGGGGTTAAAGGTCTGCAGTGGGGGATGTGGCTAAACCAGGTAAAGGACTGAGGGAGCTGAGCAGGGGAGAACCTTCCAGGAAAGAAACACCTCATTGCAGTGTCAGTCAGAAGCTGTGGGTCTGGCAGAGTGATGGGTAGCAGGAGACACATCTGAGGCCAGGGACAGTGTGGCATGAGCTGCCGTGGCCAAGGAGTGCCATCCCCAAAGAGGAAGGCTGGTCCTGGCGTACTGTAGCCATCACCTGTACAGCCGAGCTGCTGGGAGGCCACAGCAACCTTGTGCTGCCCAAAACATTGGCTTTTGCTGGGCACTGAAGGTGGCACTTCTGATTTCACCTTATGGGCTGTGGGATAGCAGGGGGCTGCCCATTCACTGACTTGTGCTGTGTGACTGAGGCAGTGTGTCCAAGGGGGTGGCAGGGGAAACAGGCGGTTGTGTTGCCCTGCTCCACACCTGGAAGACACTGAAGGCAAATGTATGGGTGAGGATGGGCTGGTATGTGGAGAAAGCCCCAGTTTAGAGGTGGGCATCATAAATAACCAACCCTCAGGTAAGGCCTGAGGAGAAGGAGAAAAATGGGTCTGTGATTAGATCTGATTGGTTTCAAAGTTTCTCTCTGCTTATGCTCTTCAAAATAAAGCATTTCTGAATAGGCCTTGTGTATACTGGGTGTGAGGGAGGGGAGACAGGAGGGAAACCAAGTGGAAGAGAAAAATGCTTCAGCTGACAATGACTGAGAGGGAGAGAATTGCACGGTAACGTGCCATCCATCTACTGGGCAAGATTCATTATTCACGGCTCAGTCATTTGGTTCTAAATTTTAAATGTCATCTAAAGTGCTTTTTGAATTCATCAGTTTAAAAGATATTTACTAAGAAGCAAAACATTGTGTTATTACTCAGTAGCACTGAGGGCTGTGGGATGGCAGGCAGTGTTGTCGGGTGGTGGAGCAAGAAGCCAGCTAAACTGGAAATCACTTATTTGCTATTCAGAGGTGGCCCTGCAGGTACAGTGCTTGTTAGTCCTTGAAGCTTCCCATGGCTACATCCTAACAAGGTGCCCATCCTTTCTAAAAACTATCTCACAGGTTTCAGTTAGGCATGAGCAAAGAGGGAACATACCTCACACCAACCTTTGTACGTGTCACTGCCAGGACAGCCAGTGCTCTAACCTGAGTGCCCAGGTTAGTATCCCACACAGGGGTATACATTCCATGATCAGATTTTTACATGACCCTGTCGCACTCTTTTAAGCAGTAATAAAATCTCAGCCACAGTATCTGATTATCAATTAGAAATCAGGCCTGAAAGAAAACACAATAGTGTTTATATCCACCACAAATGGTCAGGTTGAGTCACAGGGTGCTGAGGTTTTCAGGGACCTCATCTTCCCCTGCTCCTTGCTCACAAGCCTGGCACAGTGTCATTAGCATAATCAGTCCCATACTAATGTCTTCTACTCACATAGTCATTTCTTTACTAGCAAAACTATGCATATCCTCAAGATATTTAAGCTACACATTGTGCGATGGTAATAGCTTTGTAATGGTGTTCATCTATCATACATTTTAAATATCCTTGCTCTGCCCACTAACCCATCTCCAATGGCTCCACTTCTCATCAGACACCAACATTTCTGAGAAGACTGAGAGAAGCACATTTGGAAAAAAAGAAGTGCAGTGGAAGAACCAAATTAAAACCTTCCTAGGCAGATCTTCGTAGCCTATCAGTGGGTCCGGGTCATATGACTGAGGTGAAATTTGAGCTGACTCAGACCTGAGATTTAATGCCTAACTCAGAGGATAACATCAGTAATTTTGTGGAAGTTACTTTATTCCTTTCTTATGTCCATGGAGATTGTCAAACACAAAAAATAGCAAGGAGCTTTAAAGAGATCTGGGGCACAGTGCACACCATGTAAGAGAACTGGAAGTAGTATCATAGTGATTCTTTCTCCATTTTGTCTGGCTTACCTGTCTCCACTGCTCCCATTCAAAGCCCACTGACATACAGAAAAAGTCCCCCACACTTTGGTAGACTCATGAAAAACAAAGGTTTGGTTGAACTTAATTTCTTCCACTACCTACAGATACAAAATTTCAGTTGTACTTTGGCTCTGGGTCTACATAAAAGATGCTTCCAATTTTATTTGAATTACTTCACTTGTGGAATAATAGAATTATAGGGATTATACAGAGCAATAATCCTCAGCACTCCGTGGGATCAAAGCAGTATTCAAATATTAAACAATTCTTAGAGAAGATAGTTCAAGTATTATTATCCTCATTTTCCAGAGCAAGGATGGGAAGACATGACTTGAGAGCACAGAGCTTCTTCACAGGAGGATTCACGCTGGGAATCCCCTGCTCCAGGCCAGTTTGGGGACTCCATCCTTCCTGGTGCCCTAGACAGAATGCTATGGTTAGAGACCAGCCTCTCCTTCCCTCTACCACACTGCTCCTTAAAGCTTTTCCCTGTCAACTACAGCATTTACCAGCACTACTGCATTTTAAAATAAGGAACAAAATTTTAAATATCTGTGTCACAAAGACTGTGGATCCTCTCTAAACGGGTCCCTCCAGGATGAACTTTACTCAGCACTTAGAAGCCCAACTAAGATTATGGTCTCTGTGGTGGGCACAGCAGATGTAATTGCGCAGCCTAAAGTGCCCTACAGTTGCTGATGCAAACAGCCAAAGGGTGGAAGATGTTATCCTCCACTTTGCAATGCCAGCTCACAGAACTGACCAGTAACATGCCCAGGGTGTGGAAGGGCCAGGAATTCGGCTGTCATCCTGTCACCAGGCCCAATGTTTTACCTGTAAGATCAAACCATTTGTCACTAGTTTAATGACTGGACCTTTAGGCATACTAAGCGGCTTCCTTTTTAGCACATTATGTGTGCTTGAGGCACTGCCAGGTCACCTCCTTTAAAAGTAAAATACACGCACTCCTGACAGGAGCCGCAGGTAATGCTGGTGAAGTAAACAAGAGATGATCGCAAGGAAGGAGGGAGAAAATAGAAGCTGTTCATACTGCTGTACTGTGTTTACTTAAGTAGTAGTCTTGAATAAACAAGTTCCAGAAACTAGAAAGCAAGGACTCCAGTTTTCCGGATTGAACTGCACAAGATCATATACATTAAGGAAGATAAAGAAATATAGCTGAAAGCCAAATACAGGTTACAGTGGCTGGAGATCATCTTCAGAAGATGAAATATTCCTTAAATGATGAAGACAATAATTCACAAGAATGAGACTCTCCAGTGAATTATGGGATTCCTCTTCCAGTAAGTTAGCAGAAATACGATTCTAAAATTTAAACGCACTCGCCCATCACCAATTCTGCTTAAATAGATTTATGGTTATATACATATTTTACCATTTTTTATATTTTTATAAGCCTGACATTTTAGTTCACCTGTAGGTGATACTGGGACTTGATATGCACCAAGAGCTACAGAAGAGGGTAATTATACTCTGGCCCCGACTGCCTTCCCTCCCCCCCACCATGTATTCTGGGCATGGAGAATATTCTTAAACTCAAGGACCAACAGAGCTGACAAAAACATAAAACAAGGTACAAAGGAAGCTTGAAGTTATTATGGCACTTTGGGGATGGGAGAAAAGAAAGATACTGGTAGATTAACCTTGGAGCCCCATAAAAACTTTCTATGACCAAATCCAAGCAACAGTCATTAAGAGAAGTTCATACAATGGGCTCTGATTGAGCAAGGTACCTAAAATCAAGTACCTAACGTTAAAAGCAGTATCATTAACTTCAGTGATGAATACTGATGTGCATGATGTTACAGGATCTTACTAGAGCACATTATAGACTAATGCACTTTTTTCTTACACTGGATAAACCTCTAGCCTTTTAACAGTTTTCTCTGATATAAATACACATCAGATGTTCAAATAGTCACCCTTCTGTTCTAAATTGAGGGCACCTTTTCTGTTATTTCTAGTATTTTCTCTGATCTGCTTTTTTATCTTATTCAGTGATTATATGTAGTATCTTATTCCCAAGGAAAAAGAAGGAGACAAATGAATGCTGGTTGGACAGCCTGGTTCCCAGTGCCCAGTCCTCTGTGTTTGCACCTGCACCAGAACTAACCCATTGTGAACCAGTGGCCAAAGACTGTATTTCACAATGAGTAAAAATCTCAGTACAATGATGTCTCTGTAGATTGAAGATGGGAAATTGGCTGGGGTGCAGAGACCATGTTAATGAAGAAAAGGCTGCCACATGACTTCATGCTCCATTGGACACCTGAGCGATATTCCCTTTTAAGGCTCTGGCTTTGGATTTCATTACATCGAGTCTAGCTGTGGGGTCTTGCTGAAAAAAGTGGTCCTGTTCTCCCTTCTCTCCTGTTCCTGTCACATGCTTTGGCAACCTCCCTTGCCTCAGGTTGTACAACTGTGCTGTGTGTGGATCCAGCTCACTGAGCTCACAGAAGAGTAACTCCACAAAATAAAAACGACATTTTCTTTCAGATTGGCAAGTTGATCCAAGTGCGTGTGGTCACACAGCCACTGGACATGGCAGATGCAGAGCATGGAGCGGGACACTCAGAGCTCTCTTCCACCCTCACCTGCTGCAGCCTTCTTCACTTACATTTGGTTCAACGTAACAAATATCACATGCCCCAACAGCAGGGAGACCTTTGGCCAGAAGTCACACTGTCTGATACACAAAAGTCAAATCTATAGGTCAGTTATAGAGCATTGAGCACATTTCCTAATTTTTGAGTGCTTAAGTTCATAACTTTCACCTTTTATGTAGATTACACAGTTTTTATACTGGATTTCCTTTCCAATGAAGGTAGTTTACATATGGACACAAAGACATACTCCACCAACAGTACCAGTACCTCTGTGGATATTGGGGCACATTCTCATAAGCAGTTTTTCACAGAAATGCACACACTCGCACACACATCTTTTGGTGTAGGCCAGATAGTATCTCCCTGCCACTTCCATGCATACCCTTTCTGACTCAAAGAGCTATCTCTCAACTATGCAAAAACATAGGCAACTGCCCAAACTGCTTCAACAGACAAATCAGAAAGCTATATCCATCACTGCTTTCTGTTAAAAACCTTTATTGCTAGATATACTGTCAGCTAGAGCTCAAAATCAGCAAGACAGTTTGCTTGGCTGTATCTGTATTGATATTTATGAAGCTTGAGGCACGTGCTAAAACAGACCAAATGTATGATTTTATTCTTTATTGAATAGTTACTGGTAACGTAAGTTGACAGGAGAATACACGGCGAAAAAAAAAAATAAAAGCTCTCTTAATGTTAAATCAATGATTCATTTACTCTCTTCATGATTAATTGCAAAGTATTTGGGAACTCTAATGACTTTTGTGTGTGCAATATTGTTTAATCAAAAAGAAAAAAGATCTGATCTGTGTGGAGATACTGATTTTTCTCCTATGTCATTAAAACAAGGAACTATTTCCTTCTGCTATTCCAGGTGCTTGGGAAAGCTGTCAGAATCAATATGGAAGCTTGGACACCTCAGTGCAGGAAATTCAAAGCTGTTTTTCTTTTGGAAAGGTGGCTCTGTCTCTTTGCTGCTGTACAAGTAACACATAACCAAAACAATGGATTGATTAACACCAATGTACTGGCTGAAGCTGGCCTCCCTCTGAAGCGGTCCAGATTCAGAAGGAATCCCAGATGCTCAGCTCTTGTAATAGCTATTTTTAAAAAAGACCACAACCCAGAAGGTGCCCCCGGTACTTTGCAGATTGACATTGAGCTTAGGCACCTGTTTAGCTTAGCATAAACTGCAGCTGCTGTTGTTCTCCTCATGGATCTGCCTTTCCAAGGGCTGGATTAGCATCAAGCCCAGGCAAACCACCATCATGGTCAGACAAAGTCTGCCAGTGCCAGGAGGCCCTTCCAGATGCCGAGAAATTTCTGAAGAAAATATCAGATCATTGTATATGCTTTAACTATACACTGGAGGTGTACTGCTCCCTAGCATTGCTCACCCATGTCGGTGTCTATACAGCACTGGTTTGCTTTGTTTCAGTGTGTGAACCACAAGAGGTCACCAAGTGTGTTCTCCAGGAGCCCTGTGGCACTGACCACCCAGCCAGCCCCCAGTATAATACAACATCCCCACTCCTGCCAAGACCCACCTGGGATACAGGGGATCCTCACTGCTCTCGCTGAACTAGTGAGAATTGCAAAGGCAAGTCAGAGCAGCGTGACCGCGCCCAGCCTGGCGGCTGTGGCCGTCGCAGGCAGCGTGGCAATGCCAGGACGTGGCAGCTGAGGGCTGCCAGCAGGCACCCGCATGCTCCGTCCCTCCTACTCTGCCTGTGCCATATGCAGAGCTGGCAGCTTCACATGGGCTTCTGGTCTCACAGCAGGGCAAGGTCCTGGCTATGCATCAGGAGAAGAGGGGAAAGCAGGAAGCTTAAGGGATGCTGAAAGGACATTTAAACAGGCTTTTTGTGTCATGTTTAACCCTTAACATGTAAATGACTGAAAAGCCAATGTACTCTTTTTCCCTTCTGCAGTCTGATCGCACTACCATGAATTCTGAGTGGTTTTGCTGGCAAAGGGCTTTAGAAAGGAGGGCACGCACAAAAAACAACTATGATGCTGCTTCTCATTATCTGCCAATGATTTTGTGTTGTGGCAGATCCTCAGGATCTGCTCAGAGAGGAACTGGTGGTCACAGCTGGTTCCCACGGGTCAGGCCTCTTGCCATGCTCACCAGTGGTGCGTGTGGGGCCAGCGACTAACTGGCTTTTCTGCAGGGGGTGGGACTGGGGACAGGGTCCCCTGCCTTACTCTGGCAGCAAAAAGTTTCCACCCTTCCAAGAGATGTTTAGAAGGCAGGCAACATGAATCCAAGGAGATCTCTGCTAATGTGACATAACATGGAAAAAAACCTGCTGGAAACCAAAACTAATATAGAACAAGAAAGGCTGCTGGTACTGGCAGCAAGGGGTCAGACTGGCTCAGTCCACTGCAGATGGAGAGTGGTGTGAATGGGAGAAGACACAAAGCACCTGGTAAACTGGGCAAAGCTTGAGACTGGGACAAGAGCAGCAGCCTTGGGTAACACTCCGCTTACATTCAGTACTTGGCTTCTCCTCTCCTTGGCTTCCTTCCTGCTGGGATTTCCCTCCGTTGTTTCCAAAATTTAAAGCCCTGTTGTGCCTCTGCCCAGGGACCCAAGCAGGGAGGAGGTGCCAGGCTCAGCCAGACTGCAGGAAGGAAGCTGAAAGCAGATTTCAGGGGGTACAGGTAGAGGCTGAGTGGTCTCAGCTAGCCAGAGCAGGTACATGCTCCCCTTCCCTCAGACCCAAAGACTTACTAGCCCCAAGTGAGAAAGAGAGAACAGATCTATCTCTTGCATGTGGAACATTCCACACATGTCAGGCCCACTGTGCATGCCATGCTGGTACTTCCACCTCACTGCAGTCAGGGCTTGCTGGGGACCCTTCATTACCTGGCCAGCTCCAGGATGGATCCTGTCCTGTTTTCTGCAGCAAGCACACCCGGGGGAAGCTGCCAGAGACTCCACTGAGGCATCAGACATACTGCCCGGGTTACATGAGTGCAGAAGACCAAATTTGTTCTCAGACTTAGAGCCTCCTTGAGGCTGCTGGGGGTCTCTGCGATGCAAGTCAGAACGGTTGCCTGCTGTGTTTAAAAATGAGTATAGTCCCAGCACATATTGCAGATTGCTTCATAGAAGAAGGCATGAAAAGAACAATGTTCTGTCTTTAAATAGGTCTGTCCCATGTTTGCCCACTGCCAGCCCATGCTGGCAGGTGAGAGGAGGAACAAGTGAGGACTTCATCTACTGCTAAAGCCCTGAGCTGGGAGAGAGGAGTGTGAGGATGCCAGCTTGGCACAGGACCCTGTGGCAACATGGTGCCACTTGCAAAAACGCAACTGAAAAAATGCCAGACATCTGTGCCCTCACTGTGTGAAGCAAAATGGAAACGAATCAAATATTTTTCTTCCCACTGAGATTTATAAAAAGCCCCTGTGTGATCTAAACTGACACAAAACAACAGTCTCCTACTGATTATTTTTAACCTAATTTAGCTGATGCTAATTGTACTGGACCTCCATAATTGTTCACAGAACTTGGTAGCAGCAGTAGGATAGAATTATCATCAGCTTCATGGGACTAGTGTTATGCCAATATCATAGCTGAATGTTTACTGAATATCAGAATTTCTCAGGAGCTTAATTTTTCACTTCCTTTCACATTTCCTTCCACTTCAGATACATCACACACAACTGAAAGTACTACAGGTTCTCCCTGCCCACCTCACAGCTCTTCACCAGAAAAGTCTCCCCATCAGCTTTGGTCAGCTGTCCCCCTAAGGGAAGCTTCACCTCCATGCAGCCTTGACCTAGTGCACCCTGTCCCTTCTTTATACACGTGCAAGAAGGGAAGAGTGTTTTCATGTGCCAGGAGGGTCAAGACTGAGGTTCGGGTTTGAGAAGGGGAGAGAATCTATTGTTCCTCATTCCAGATTGACTGCAAAGGCCTCAATAACTTCTGGAACATGGCACTGATGTCTCATGTGCCTCTGCTGGATGCATGATGGTACCGCAAGGCAAAGAAGTTAAACATGGCCCAAGCTATTTAGGGCTTAAAGAAACAAGACTTAAATTCCATCTGGCAACCACCAGCGGGAGGGCAGAGACCAGTGAGCCCAAGTGTAAAAGCACCACTTAATAGAGGGACTGATACACTGTGCATTAACTTAAGTTTACATATGGTGGTCCCAAGTTAGACTCCTTGGTAGGAGCCGTATAATTGTCTAATGACTCTGAAAGCATCAGATGCACAGATAACGGTGCTGCCCCTGAGCATTTCTGTACCTTTTTCATTAGCAATAGATGAAAGAACTACCTTAGCTGTACCTGCTGTTTCCACAAGTATTTTAGAGCCTAATATGTCTCTACATTGTAAAGTGGAATAATAAGCACTAAGTGTGCTTGCTTTTACCAAAAAGACAGATGTAATCTCTGCCACTTCTCCCAGCAGGTTCTCCCAGTTTACTTGTTCTCCTCCCCTCCAAGTCCACTTCAAAGAGAATCTTCTCCTTCCCCCATCAGCCCAAGTGAGCAGGCAGATATTTCAATTACAGCTGGGCTCAAAAAGCTGAACTGTGAAATAGTTTAAGGCCCTTAACTCAATTTCTTAAACTGCAAAGTTAACAAAATGGGGAGATTGTGAGGAAACAGAGGAAAAAGAATCTCTATTTCAACTCTGTATGGTGGATACATTTCATTCCAGTGTTTTAAATATGTCTAACTGTCTGTTGGAGCCGTGCACAGGGTAGTATCATTTACAAGTCGTATACAATGTAGTAAGGAAAACCAGTAACTGCTGCTCAGAGTAAGCACAGAGAAGTGCCATCATCTTTAGATGGGCAATTTGATCACTTCCCAGTGCATGGACTGCAGTAGGACAGCTCACCCTCTTTTTATTAATATAACTCTGTACCACCAGAGTATTTCCCTAGGATCAGTTGTGCTTTTAGGAAAAAAAACCAGCTTTCTGATTGACTCCCTCTGAAAAATGTGAAGAAATTAGTCTTGCACTGTGCCTAGAACTCATTGTGGAGGTCTTCAGCAAGGGGTTTGCTGCCTGTGGCAGTCACTACCCAACAGAGGCCTTACCTAGGATCTCTAAGATTAGAGCGTTAGAGTTCATAGGTCACAAACTAGTACTGAAAGAACATCCAGAAGGGCAGACCCAGGAAGAGAGAAAGAAGCCCTTTTCCTCATATACTATTTCCTTTCTTTATTTTTATTAGCAACTACTTTTCAGAATAGTATGTTATATTTCACAAAACACCCAAAACCTAAATTTTAATCCAACTCTTTACCATTCATAGTAAGAGACTACTGGGGAATGATCTAACATCTACTAAAGTCAGTAAATTTCTTGTCAAGGACTGCAATGACTGCTGGGTGAGGCTTTTGGTGAGCTTGGGAGGGGAGGATTCATAGGTGTGCTTCCACAAATAGCTTGCTAATGCACAGTTAATTGCTTGCTACCATTAGTGAATTTAAGATTCTGGTTTAAGAGGAAAAGTACTTATGCAAAGAACATTAGACTTCAGAGATCTTATGTTAACAATGCATCCATCCACATACCCATTCATCTCACCACTTCTGAACTACCCTAGCACACTCCAGCAGGAGTTGTGTGTCTCCTCTTCATCAAATTATGACCATGAAGGATCATTACAGAAAAAATATGAACCATAGCACTTCACATCAAAAAATGCACATACACAAAAATGCTTCATGAAATCTTGTCAGCCCCTCTAAAATCTTGTATCAGAGGGAAAATAAGAAAAGCCCTAATGATGAAAGCCTGTCCATTTCTCTTTTCTGGAAAGAAAAATTTCACTTCATTTAAAATAATCTTTTATTTTAATCTGATATTAAAGGCAAGATTAGGATATAATTTCTATCCTCTTCAAAGCTGTGAAGAACCATGTCATTGGATACGGAAACCAGACTATGAATGCAAAGTATTTCACAAAAATATGAAAACCCCTCTGTTAAGACAATCTCATCTGATACTCCTGTGTTCTGGTTGGTGGAAGCAATACTTGCATTTGACTGCAAGAGTGATATAAAGGAATTTTATAGAGAACAAATAAATTAAGTGATATTTATGTTAGTATTTATTTAAGTCCTGAAGATGACTTACTCAGAATGTATTCACATAAATTTTTGGAGAAGGTGTAGCAAAGATTAATTGAAATATTAAATCAATTTTATGACTATAGGGGAGAATGCAGTTCATCCCTATTTGTCACTGTATTCAATAAAGCACTACAGCTTAAGACTTTGATTTACAAATAGTGGAGGAAAGAACCTGAACACTAGAATACTGCCGGGTGTCTCTAAATTAAAGGATCTATGTAAAAAAAGAAGTAATTCTTATCTACTGCTATTAGACTGGCACTACATAATATATGTAAAAGATGTAAATAATAAAAAGGACATATATAATGAGATTTTCAGGAGCTCTCAGATGATTCTGTTCCTAGTGTACTTCCAATGCAAGGAGAGTTAAGTCATGCTCACTGCATTTCTCAAACTCATGCTGTATTTTAGAGCTGGATCTTTAATTTTTTATCCCGTTTGTCTGATGCCCTGTGAAATAACCTACAAGCTTAGAAACTATCACTACAGGTGCCTGTCTATTATATTAAATTATATAATTTTCAGTGCGATGAGGAAAAATCTCCAGGATATGAAGACAAGACTCACATTGAACTCAATCTTCACATAGATGACAAAATGGTTTGAGAAAAAGGTGGGGGCACACCTCTGTTTTATTCCACTGTGATCTCAGCCATGATGATGTTGCCTCATCAGCACGAATTAGTTTAATCCTACAAAGCAGTGTCTGTGCATAAGATTTTTGCATTTCTCCACAAGGTTGTCTGAAACAATTTGAAAAACTTCTATGAACCTTCAGTGACTTTGGGGTCAACCCCTACAGCTCTAGTTAATATGCTCTTCCCCCTAATCCTTCCCTCATCTTTCTGTTTTGCTAAATGATAAAAAAGCTGTGTGTTTAGCAACTACACTTTAGACTCATTGCTGCGTGTTTAGCAAATACACTTTAGCCTCATTGCAATCCAGGAGTTTTCCTGGCAGATAACAATGATGGGATTTCTATGCATCCCATCACAGAAATGAAGCAGTCAGTACCAAAGTATATAAATCAAGGTCAGAGATTAAAGCTATCTGGTATTACAAAGAGCTGTTGATTCTTATTAATTTGCACGATCTTTAACCAAACACAGCTGATGTCCTGTGTGTCACTGACTGCCTTCACATTCAGTAAACTATTGAACATAGTGAAACACAAACACTCAAGAGAAAACTTCTGAAATACATGACAAAACAACAAAATTACTCATGTCCAGCATAAGCATGAATACCTTGGCAGAGAACATTGCACCAGGATCTCTGGATATTTTGCAGGTTTTCAGTTAAAATAGGAGTGCCCTGACACAGAAATTGACCTTAATTATCAAGCACATACTTTCCCCTGACACAGTTTCCCAATAAATGTTTCTAATTCTGGCTCTGGTGGGCAATGTTTCTTTTGAAAATTACAGTACAGAGCAGAAAAACGAGTGCAGTTTTTAAAATCGTCTGCTTCATTCTAAAACTTGCTCCTTGGTCTACACTGATCTTTGCATGAGTGGGGCAATCTGCGGTTGGAGTGTATCAGTACAGCTCTATTGATTCCAGACAGAGCAATGCCAATTTATTACAGGTCTGAACCTGGTCCTTTATTATATCTGTGACCTGGACTGTGAGTGGCTGAGCAAGCCTTCCTGACAGCACCAAGAAAGTCAGGGGAAAAAAATCTTTGATGATAGAAGATTGCTTAACATCAGTGAAAACCACTAGACCTAGAAATACAGTCGAAACAAATTATTCCTGTCTCTGTATTTTGTCTCACATGTCATGGTGTTATTTAAGTGCATGTGTGAATTAAACTAGTAGAGCTATGCACTCCTAGGAGAAAGTGATATTATAGAATGAACAACTACTGTGACAGTAGGCTCAGAACTGACAATAATATTTGTTAGCCAGCATCTGCAGGCAAGTTTATATATCAGAAACATGGTGACATATCAGGAGCTATCTAGATGGCCATGCACTATTGATTTTTGCTGAAATATGGGCTAGAGTGAGGTCTACCCACCTGAGCAGGCTGTATGCAGATTTGTGCTTTCTTGGTGAGCTAGAAATAGAAGCTTTGGCCACATGTCGATGACCAGCTCAGTTTGCAAGTCACTATCAGAAAGGACAGGTTTCCAAGGTTCTTCATGGCTGAATTCAATACATGGATAGTTGAAGACCTGATAATATAGGAAAATATTGTAGAGCAGATGTAATCCTCAGCCAGGAACCCCCCTCCTTCAGACATACAGCCGGCATCAGCTTGGAATGAGGAGATGGAGCAGGCTAACAATTCTGTGTACCTAAGGAACATCTCCTATTTCATTTCTAATGACTCTTTTGCAAAGGGCCTCTGACTGTCTTTAAGTTGTTATTAGAACTTACTGAGCAAACCGGTTTTCAGTCTGCTGCTTTCTCATATTCCAGTATATGAGTAACTCTAAGAGGACAGAGAGGTCCCAGTACTTGTTTGCATCTTGGCTGGCTAAACAGATTCTCAGAATCATGTTTCTACCTGAATATGCAGAATTGCAACCTTTCATATTCAATATTCTCCAGTAGCCCCCAAAGACACCCTTCGAGTCATTACAAAGTTTGTGTAGAAAATGGTGTAAACAAAGCTACTGTAAACTCTTTCATATTTGCACAGCTTATCTGCAATATATTCATGGTGATAATGCAGCTATAACACATGTATTACTTTTATAAGCTGTTCTACAAATAAAAGCCAATACGCTTCAATTTCTGAATGAACTCTTTGTCACTGCTTTAAATTCTTATTACCACCCATGGTATATCCTTATTTCAATAAGATTATCTCTTGTATGAGCTTCCAATTACATATTATTGAATTATTTTTTGGTCAAGCAACTGTTGTTGCATTGCCTTGAAGCTCTCAGGGAAAGACAGTAGCTTTTATTGCAGGGGATTATTCAGAAAATCTGAATTCAGCAATGGACCTGTTGTTGCAAGCTTAAAGCTTTGATATGGCTAAACGATTTACTCATGGGATAAAAGTATTTTCTAGTTTCTAGAAAAATAAGTTGTTCAATGTAAGAGGGCTCAGGGCACCCTAAAACTCCTTTGACTGCATTTAGAATCCGCACTTTAATAGTTACTGTTTTATGGGAAACCTCTTGGGCAGAGATGGGAAGTCAGGTTTCTCTCCTCTCTCCTAGACACACTCCTTGGCAGTCGAGTGTACTATGAAACGCAACACTATCATCAACAGGCTTAAAATCAACAGCAAGGAATAGGCACTTCCACCAGAAATTCAGTGAGTACACAAGAGAAAAAAGGAGAAACGACGACCCCAAATCTCTGCAGTAAATACAGACACAGGGCACCTTTCCTCCCTGTGCTGTAAGAGAGCTCCAACGTTGGAGCCCGGTGGAGGGCCCCGGCGCTGTGCCCTCGGGTCGCTCAGAGCCAGGCCCAGGCCCCTCGGCAGCAGAAAGCATCTCCACGCTTGCCAAGGCTCCCCAGCACAGTAAAGCCAGACCAAGGGCAGGGCTTAATGGTCCAGGCAAGCCCACCCGCAGCACTCACCAAACAGTGGCTGTAGCTGGGCAGACCAAGAGGCACATGGCGTGGGTGAGGGAAATGAGATGCCCTCGGGAGTTAGGCAACTGATACTCAGGGATTTGTCTGGATTGCCATGCTGATGCTTGAATGTTAGAGAAATCCCGCTTTAGGTAGCTTCCTCCTGTGCTTTGGATTCAGTGCATTAAACCCCTGTGTGGATCTAATCTAGCTCTAAAATATATTCTTGCCGATTAATTCTCCCTGGAGATTAAGAAACAGTGAAGTACACTTGAAAGTAAGCGTGTATACAGAGGCTTCAGTATTACACCAGCAATAATCCCATTTCAGCATGTCTGCAAAGCACATGAATAATGGAGACTGGCCACGTATGGCTCCTCATTTTGCACAAATTGTCCCCGCCATCCCCACGGCCGTTCCAGCAGCAGCAGCAGCGTAGGCCCCGCTGCACTCCTCCTCCCATTGAGGCGGGGGTGCGGAATAATGCCAGAGTAACCTGAACTGCTGCTGTATTTATGATGCAGATGAGAAACCTAATTGTCTGTGGCTTGCCCTGGCTTCTAAAAAATCATTGTCCCATCCAGGAAGAGCCAACCTTGTATTTTACAGAGCAAGGATAATGAGGAGACAGAAAGGAGAAGCCAGCCTGCGCACTGGTGCTTCCTACTTCAATTTGAGACTTGACGGATCAAAGGCGAACAAATGGCATCGTTAAGTGACCTTTAAGTGATATGTCCTTTTAGGTGCCATATTTTCTGAAGCAGCTTTCTCTGGTATATGCCTGTATCCCATTGCTCCTGTGCAGTAATCCTGTCAGCCTGTGCTACTCACAACCTCTGCCAGCCAGTGTCATAGTTACTGGAAATTGCTGGGAAAATACCCCGATTATGAAAATACTGTATTTTAATTTCAGAATTTCAGGACAAGTTTATGTGGAAAAGACCTGTGAGATAATCTGAGCCATTTTCTGCTAGGAGACTTGGGATTTTTAGCGTGTTCATTGATTTCTGGCCTTAGTATCACCCTGTATTGACACACGAATGTCCTGAACTGTGTAATAGCTTTAACTGACTTTGGGGAACTCTTCACAGCACAGAAAGTAAAATTAAAGCTCTTCCTCCTGAATGCTTGTGCTCTCAATTTTACGATTTTTCATCACACTACTAGATATCCATACGGTCTAAATCAGCCCATCTCTATCCCAAAATAAATTCCCATTGCTCAGAATTCAGTTCAGGACAGCATAAATGTTTACGGCAATAACATAACCCTGTGGGAACAGGAACATGTGTAAACATACAGAAGTTTTTTGGTCTTCAGGTGTTAACTGAAATCACTATTAAATGTTAACAATATTTTGATTAAAAATGGAGTTGGAATTTTCATAGAGCAGGTCCAGCATAGCTAGAAAGAAAAATGAAAATTGCACTGTCTTCAGCTTAAAGCAGCTCCAACTACATTTTAAAATAATAGCTTGAGAGGTACTGCTTGGAGAGTATGAGAAATGCTCCACAGTGAGGTGATCTATCAGAGGGAAACCTTGAAGCCTGAGAAGGAGGGAAAACAATAAATCCCCAGAATAAATATTGAAAAGGGAGAAAGAAGGAGAGAGATTTCATTTTATTACATCATTTGATGTCATGAGCATGCACAGGGGAAAAGATTTATTTATTTGCCTTTCCCAGAGGGGCTGGTTCTGTAAACAGATGGAAGAGGGGCTGGAAAATCCAAATTCCAAACAGAAAAGGTCAAGGCACAACAGAGCTGTGTTTTCAGATACAGTGATATAGTGGCCATAGCCAACACGGGGTTTGATTCTTTGTTATGTTTTTGGTGGTTTATGGATGAGTTATGCAAATTACCAATCAGCTGGAAATATGTATGCATAACCTCAGGTTTGCCGCAAAGCGTTCCCCTGGCGCAGTGGCAAGGCTGTAATTACACTGGTGATCCCAGCACTTTTGTTTGAAAAACCTGTGTTCAGTCACCTACAGATATCTCAAGAGAGTAACTTCCCCTTACTTGCTCTCAGTTCAGATCATGGATATTTAAATTTAAAGAAAATATATCTGCTCATCTAATTGTTCTATAATATGATATACCTGTTTCCATACAAATTGGGATTCTAAAGTAGATCTAGCCATGGTCTTTTAACTGTCATATGCTACCTTTTAAATTCAGAAGTCCACTTCAGCAAAATGGGGTTTTGAAATAGGTTTGTGTGTGCAACCTCACAGGAATGGCATGTAGAAGGATTCTTCAAGTAAAAGACCAGGCTCCTTCTCAGGGTATGACAGCTTTTACCACTTCTGTATTTCTTGCAGTAGCACCTGCAGATGCAATCAAATACCACATGCTCTGGTGCAAAAGAATTGTCCCTACAGCATGACTGACACAGTGGATGCTTCCCTTTTCTCCCAGTTTTGCTTTGTTTTTTCCTACTTTTAAGTCTGGTTACCCTTGTCTTCTCTATTTAAATGATAAATCATGTAAAATGCTAAGCACAATGCTGCCGTGTTCTCAGCTAGCATGCAGCCATGATCATAATAAATGGTAAGAGTAAGCATTCACAGTGGTGTTACATCACTGTAGGCTTAATTTATAGACACTGAATCATCCCATTGGTTTCAAGGGAAGTATGCATAGCAGGTAAAGTTAAACATATACTCTGCATATTGCATGATCAGAACACAAGTATATGGATCCATTAATTCAGTCTCTTTTGCTGTGGGCATATCTTAAGCTTCACAATCCAAACCGAAGAGAACCAAAGCAGAATGCAAATGTTTATTAGCAGCTGTTTTCTCAGATCCTCTATAGTGCTATCATAAAAAGCTTTTATTATTATATTAATAAAATAGATAATAAATAACATATACCATTACATAAAAATATATCAATAAGCCAATACATAAAACTTCTATTAATATGTTATTAAATTTTTAGTCATCACGGTGTGTCTCGGAGGATGTGTTAGGTCTCTTGGTGTGTTATTAATGAAGCTCATCAGGCAGAATATGTTGGAGTTTTAAACAACCTCTGCTCACAGAACTGCCTAACTGTTACGTTTTTGTTATTATTTTTGTACAGAATGATATGTTACAGTCTCTCATTTTCATTAGATAGCTAATAAAGCAAGCAGTTTGCCTTGGGTTAGGCCAGTGGCAAAACAATGCCGTGAAAAAGACTCAGAGGCAATCTATCACCCTCTGCTGTGCTGCCTAGTAAAGAGCACAGCCATCCTGCCCGAGCCACTGGGGCACGCACTGGTATGTACTAGGGTCAGAGCCAGCCCTGAAAACTCGGCTGTAACCCCACGGCCCTCAGCAAGGGTGCCTGCCCTGGGTGTACCTCCTGGTCTCAGAATGCACGATGTTACTTGGTGTATACACATGTTCTCTGGTCTAGTCTGATAAGGGTTTGGTTTTGTTCAGCTGTAAATCTCTTTTGGACAATGAATAAATAGGCTGTATGAAAACAATTTGTCTTGGTTTAGCCTGCATGTATAAAAGCAAGAGCCACTGGCAGCCAATTAAATGGGCTGTAAATGACTTGGGAAGAATGAAAGAACAGAGCAGCTGTCCTCTGCAGAGACGGAAAAAAGAAAAGTACTTGAGAGTGGAGATCTTAGATAGCTACCAGCTCCCAGGTCCCTGTTCTCTGCCTGCTCTCACTCTTTTTCAGGTGTGTTTTCTGCTTAACTGCTGGGACTACAGGAGTTTCAAAGACCTGCAGACTTGGAGGGCTGTTGCCACTTGGTTAGTCCTAATTTATTAGTGGGAAAGTATCCAAGGGCTTGATCCAAAGCCTCCTGTATTCAACAGAAGTTTCTGAATGTGGCTTTGAGCAACTGTGGGCAATCTATACTAAAAAATTGAATAATAAGAAAAAGGAAATGGCTTTTGCTATTACTATACTAGTCACATAGAAGCTGATCATCTTTCATAGTGCTGTCAGGTAAAGTCAAACAGCTTCTCTGGGAGATTAGGGATAGATTAAAGTCCTTGCACTCAGGGATATATATCTGTATTAATCTTGGAATTATTTGTCAAACACCTAAGATATCTGCTCTGTTTTGTGGAATATATTCTGAAAGTCATGAGTCAAGATTTAAAAAATAATTTTATGTTTTTAAAGCAAATGCACAAGCTGCTTTTTTGACCCCAAACCAAGAACTGTTATTTTTAACACAGCGCTCTTTGTGCTTTGGAATTGCGATTAATATGTGTTGCTGATTGTAGAGAATGCAGCTGGGAAACTAGAAAGTAGGATTTAATACACCTTTGGACAAGTACATAAAACATAAATCACTGCTTCAAACCAAGAGCCAAGGCCAGGTTAGCCCTGACAGCTCCCACTGTCTCAGTCAAAAAAGTGAGGGCAAGCTAGTGAAAAGGTAGCACAAAAGCCACATCTCCAACTTTTCCTACTAAAATTCAGCTGATCTTGTTTAGAAAAGCTTTTCAAAAGCAACCTTGAGTTGCATCAGAATTGCCAAAATTTGACTTGGCATGCCTGGAGTCTGGTATTCAGAAGATGCTCCACACATGCCCTGGACTCTGGAGCAATGACCATTTGTGCCTTGCATTGCACAAGGCGGTAAAGGCGATAGGAGGAATGCAGCTGGGTATCTCTGTGTGAATGGGTGCTACTACTCCAGTGTAACAACTACCTCATTGTAATGTGACTATTAACCAGAACTGAAAAATTATGGAATCACAGATGAAAGAACTGGAACAGATTGCTCCAAGTCATTGTTAGTAATGAAGGTCAGGTTTAATTTGGCCGTAGTCTCTATCTAAGATGAGATAAAGAAACACCCTACGATTATTTTTCACAACTTGTTGTCAGGCCTGATGGCAGTCATTCTTGCTCACATATAACAGAAAAATGTCCTTGATAATCTGGCTGCAGTTGAGTAAATAAGTTGTGATATGCACTTTCATTTGAGATATCAAAATTTTCTAGTTTAACAACCTCTGGCAGAATAATCAATAACTTACACACTGAGAGTGATGAGAAGAGGGAAACAATGAATATAACAGACTGTATCAGAGCATCAGGACCTGCAGGAGGTTGGCTAACTTGCTGGGATAAGGATGTCCTGGCCTTTTGCCTTTGGAAAATTAGGGCTCATTGGTAAGGCCAATATCTGGGGGGAGTTTCCTCAGCCAGAGAAAATCACCAGTGCACAGCTCAGCACAGCTTTCACTCTGGCCAGAAAAAGCCCCAGATCTGGAGCATTAAGTAGTGATTAGGGTTCACCCAGGCTGAAATCCAATGAGCCTTTCTTAAAGAACAGATTACATCCCAGACAAGAACACCCCAACACAGAGGGATCCAGCTAGGAAAAAAAAAAAAAAAAGTATAAATTTACACAGCCTTGTCATCAGCCACAATGGTCCCAATTTCACCTTGGCTCAGTTGGGACTATCTGGGCTTCCACCTTGCTAAATAAATTAGTACAGCTCTCTCTAATAAGCAAGTGAAGAAGGCTACCATAACACTCTCTCTAATTCCTGCCTGATAGACATCTATATGTCTATTAGGAACAAATGGAGGAGGGAGGATATGGCTGGGAGGATACAGGCTCAGGTTGGTTTTGGAGGCAATACTGAAGATACTGTTTAATAAGGAGGACAGGGGAAAGTTGGCAGCATTTGTTTTCTATTTTGTCTCCTAAACTGTAATTTAGAGTAAGTTGGAATGCAATTACTTTTAATATCGTATCTAAAAATCCATGCCGATTAATAGCCCATATAACCTCCCAGCCAAATTCTGTGAGATTCTGAGACCCTATGACTCAAGCAGAAGTGATTTGGTGGCATAGGCACATAAGAATTGATATTTATGATCTTGCCTTAAGGTTTACAGCAGGGCTGAACCTGGCCTACTGACTGGGACTGTCCAACTGTAAACCAAATGAGAGCCTGAGGAACAATAAGGAAAAAGCCAATTAGCTGATACACCAGATAATGGATTCCCCAGAAATAATTGTTGGAATCAATTTTCCTTATAAGAAAAACACAAAATAAGGGCAAAACAGAAAGGAAAAGACTCCTAATTTCATCAAGGACTAACTTAAAAAATATATATATGCAGACTCTTTTAAGATAAAATAAGACTGTGAACAGCAACCCTTGCTCTAAACGGGGAAGGGTGAAGATGCGCAGCTGTGAGCAGCCGTAAGCCCGGCCAGTGTTTGGGGTAGCTAATGGAGCCCCAGCCTCCCGCTGCCCTGGCCCATCTGTGCCTGTCCACGGGGATCTCTGAGCCTGGAGACCTTTCTGTCTTGCCGAAACAGATCGAATTCATCAAGGCGCTTAGCTCTCCTGCATTAGCCACATTTAACCATGCTGATTTCCCTGAAATGACCTAATCCTTTCTCAGTATAGTGTTTTAAATTATTGAATACTGCTATGTTTATTTATTATTTGCTCAGGTTAGCTACCCAGTGTTATGTATCTTCTGCTCTCTAGGAGAGGGACTGATGGCTGCCACAGAAAACAAGGGATTTTCAAAAGATGTGGATAAATAAATAAAATACCAGCAAATGCACTTGCCCTCAGGTTTAAAAGGCTTGAAAAATCAGACATGTTTCATTCTTGATCAGATTGAACTGCAGCAGTTGTTTGTAATGAAGTGATGCAACTGGTAAGGCAGAGTTTTACTGCAGGGGAATGATTCCAGCCTCTCTACACCAGGTGAAAACCTGCTCTGTCAAGACTAAGGGTCCTTGTCAGACAAATGTGGTGCCAGAAATACAGCTGTATTAAAGATTCTGCAGTGAGTTGCTGCAAGCTAGCCCAGACATGAAGCCCTGAATGTGAACCTCAACATCTCTCAGAGGCCATGGTGACCCGTGACCACCTTGGATGTCATTCACATTGTACTTCAGAGGGCTGCATGGGTGCACTCAGATCACAGTGTGTGAATTAGTGGCTGTTTACAGGCATAAACAGCAGTCACAAGAGCAGCTGGGAGCATGGCATTACCGGCTCCTGCCCAAGTGATTACCTTGCAGCCTCTCCTTTTTCTATGCACACAGGGAGCTTATCCCTTCTCCAAGACATTTATTTAAACAGCACTGTCTTAGGCTGTCCAGGTGAGTGCCTGGCGCAAAGCAGCCCTGACCTCATCTGAACTTGGTTGGATCTACATTGGTAGAAAAACACAGAATCAAGCACAACTTCACAATCCCCCTAACAGTGAAAATTTAAAAAATAAACCCACCATTAATTCCTGCTATTTTCCTATGGCTTTCAGTACCACCATAAAACGATGGTGTCTTGAAAATGGACTGGATTTACTTGGCCAGCAGAAGGCATCCAAGACAAGCCGTACTGAAACAAGCTGGTTAGCTGCAGAGGAGCTTTCTGTAGCACACGTCTGCCTTCAGTCCCTTAGACTAATGAGCTTAACTAATAATGCAGTAACTAGATTGCTGGCAAAACATAAATAGTCCTACAATACAATAATAACTAATAAAAATAATGTCCAAAAGCATTTTGAAAAATTATGCTGCTTAACAATATTCATGAATTTTTGCAAGCAATTAAAGAGAAACTACTGATTTTTTTTTTTATCGTACATCTTTGCAATTAAGAAATCATCCATAATTTGTGGCCTGAATTCCCCCAGAGCAAATAGATACTAAGGCAAGTCTGTAGGATTCTTATTATCTATTGATGATAAATAACTTGCTCTTTTTCTACTAAACTGTCTTTGACGTTGGATATTTCCTTGGGTTTACAGTCTGCTCTGTTGCACCAGCATCAATTCAGAGAACTGCTGCTGTGGTATTACATTGAGTTTATATCACATGTAGCAGGAGAGCAGCATAAGGCAAAACCCCTTCAGAGGGGATGCCTAAGAAAATGTGTTCTCTTGGCTAGAGACGTTATTGTCTCTTAAACGGGCAGTGTGAGGCCTTCTGGGAGTGGGTCACTGCTGATTTGCTGGGCTGAATCTTATTTCTAGATTTTTTTCAAACCATCAAGGACAGATTGTCCCTGCATGTTTGACACAGGGTGGTGTCAAACAGGTCAGCTTTAGGAGAAGCTCCGGGGAAGGAAGGTGGCCCTGGAGGGCTGCTCACTCTTGTGGCTTCCAGCGGGTTTCCAGCCACAGCAAAGCCTGGCACCCCCTGCCTCCTCTTCAAGTGCATGTGTCTAGAACAGTGTTTCTCCATGCCAGCATGGGTCTGGGGAGGGACTGAGCTTGGGATACCCCACACCACCCCCTTCAGAGGTTGTAGGAAACCTTACTCAGTGGTCAGCGCTTGTGCAGTCAAGCCCCCTGCAACAGCAGCGGCCAGGGCAGAGCCCTTGTCACGGTCTGAGGTGGGAGCACGCCTGGCCCACAGACACCTGAGAGCTGGGCACCCGGCAGGCTCCACGCAGCACCACACAGCCACCCCAGGCTGGCACTCGCCATGGGAGTGCCGCAGGCCCAGCAGCATGCTCTGGTGCCCAGTGCAGGCAGAAACTGTTCAGGGTAAGTCCTTTCCCCCCTGCAGTGGTACGGTGCAGGGAGTAGCGGCTCGGGGCTGCCTGCAGCATGCTCTGCTGCAGGACTCTGCTTGACACAGACCTCCGGGCACTAAACACTGGAAATACCTTAACTTCTTACAGTTATCACAACAATCTTAACGCCCATTAAATCTTTCCGCCTCACCGTGCATTTTCTCTTATCCAGTGTGTTTACATAGTGTTACAAGTTAAATGAGTTGCAGGGAATTTACAAGAATTTTTAGCATGAAATGGCAACTTACACCTTGGATAAACAGCCTTTGCTGAAGAAAATGTCACGAACTATTCTGACTGAATTTATACTCTCAGATTATTACTGTTGAGATATAACAAGTGGGAGTTCACTGTGCTGGGTGCTGTACAAATGTATGAACACGCAGAATTTCAAGGCATTATGCTGTCAGGTATTATTAAAATTTGATATTCATTAGGTAGCTACATTCCTGTACATTACTTTGGAAAATTAATATAGTGAGGTGTCCCCCTCCCCCATGTTAACTGCTGTCTGCCACAAAGTGAATTCAAAATGCCCCTTTGCTCTCTCCATGACTACAGCCAGCAGCAGCTCTGCAGATGATTAATGGCTGGCTGTCCGCACTGCGGTCAGCAGGGAGCAGGAGGTTCATGGGCACATCTGGTAGCACTGTCACCCCCAGCTCATCCAGCCCTGGGGAGCTCCCTGAGCCCACTTCTGCTACAGCGAGGTGGGTCCCAGCCACATGGCCAGTCCACCTCTGCCTGGGCTGGCATCTGCAAGGGCAGCAAAATCAGCACTGCCTTACCCAAGTGGCCAGAAGGTACTTTGCTTATCAGTGGCTTTATTTGGGGTTATATATTTTGAATTAATTTCATTATCACTCCCTCCCTGGGAAAGGGCTGCAGGGTTGTTGAGGAAATGTTAGGCTTCAAAAGAGAGAGACCTCTGCAATGGGAAATGACTGTTAATGTTGGCCTCAGCTGCAGTGCCAGGAGCATGGCAAGGACAGAAGGACGGCATAACTGGTTCCTTGCTCAAGACTTGCTGACTCCTTGCCCACCTGCTTCTGATAAGAAGTCTGGGTCACCTGTTTTCAGCTGCAAGAACTGCTCCAGTATGGAGGAATCAATGTCACCAGTGAGGAAGAAGACACTATCTAGACAGGAAACCTAATTCTATGCAGCCTCCTTGCAAATGTTTTACTTATAATTGATATTTTATTGTTTACTTTGAAGACTTGCGTTTATCAATGACACTTCGCTGCATAAAACAGCTGGAATGCTTCTACCTCCTTTTCCAAAGCCTGGGGCGAATCGTGGTGATAAATGAGCCCTGGAAAGGCATGATTTATGGCTCCGTTGCCTCAAGGTGCACTTGCAGATCCTTTTGTACAAATTAAACCCTACTTAAAAGTCCTTAAATTTTTCACGGTGACCTCTCTTATTCCCTGTCACAGTTCTCATTACAAATCACTGAAACTCTCTCTTCCTTTTAAAAATGTTATTTCAGCTAAGGGTCTCATCTTTCCATTTATTTTCCCTTCCACGTCGCATTGGGCCTCAACCACTGTCAGCTCAAAGTGGATGGACGATGTCTGGTCAACAAAAACTTGTAAAGAGGAGAAGGCTGGTCTCCGCCTGGTAGGCGCAGCACCAGAGATAGTGCATACACATGGTGATGGACTACATCTCAGTATTCCCTTGTTTGCAAAAGCTGCCAGTTAAAATCACAGCTGGACATGTATTGAATCTGACTTTCTGACCTGGCAGAATGCAGTGTCTTTGATACCTGTGGTAAGGAAAGCTAACAATTACACTGCAGAGATCACCCATCCAGCCTGTGCTTTAAATGCTGCTAGCAGACATTTTTACAGCTGGAGTTGTAACTGGAGGTAGGGCTAGAAGGTAGCCCTTGATTCTGCTTTAATTCTGGCATTCATTTCCCATTTGACTTTGACAAGATGACTGACTGACAAAAGCCTCATCTATATGGTTGCCTCTTGTCTTGGTTAACTAATGTTTCTAACTTGCCTTCAAATTTCAGGTGGGAGGTGCCACACAATACAAAGTATTTGTGCATTAGAATAAAGATCTATTAGCAAAGGCAAATCTTTAGGAAGATGCGTTCCAGGCTGTGAACAATCCCCAACAGTCATTTTAATTGTCATAAACAACTATCCTAGTTTTCTCTGCAGAGCTTCCCTCTGTCACCTGGATGACTTTCCACAGACTGTTCCATGCTCTGAATGGTACCTTGTTAGTTACAGTGTGCAGATGGTATGAAGTATGTACTGCCAAACAACGACCTGTCACAACATGCCCTGACATCCTACCCAGCTCCTCGAGACCAAATGTGCACTCTGCTCACACACCATTTCTGGGAGATATTTCTATCCCTACCCTTCATAAGGGGATCCCTTGCCCAGCTGTTGATCTGACATCAAGTCCCACAGCAGCCTCAGTCTAAATGGTCTTTTGGTGTGGGATTACACATTATGAGTCTGCAGAAACCTTGTGACTGTTAGAAGTGGGGTTATATCTGTCACAAGTGGAAGATAAGGGGCTGTACAACAGGGACCCTGTTGAACTCCTGTGGGATGTTTCAGAACAAGAGGTGGGAAAAAAGATAAACAAGAAACAAGTCTTTTGAGGCTGCCAGTTCCCCAGTCCCTGTGTGAGGCTGAAGAAGACAAACAGGGCTTTAGCTGACGGATTTCTACAAGTTCTGTGCATATAATAAAAAGCTGGCAGCAGCTGGCTTTGCAAATTTGGGATCTCTCGCCATGTTATGTTACAGGAAGGAGAAAATGAAGGCTATCAAGAAACTGTTCTCATGGTGAAATTAGTAACCACCTGATCAGCAGGACTTGTACAGAGACCAAGGAAGAAGCTGAAGGACAATGTAATGGTTTTTTTTGAAGGAAAATACATAAGATTTGGCTGTTTCAAACATAAAGGATGCTCAATGACATCAGGATTTGGCCTATGGCAAAAAAGTGATGCTTCTAGACAGAAAATATGCAAAATGTAGGGAATCTCAGTTAATGAGAATAGACATTCTGTAGTGAGATACAAAAGTGGGACACTGTTCTAATTAGAACAAGCATATATGTCATATGTCATGGGAACTACAGACTTTGGGAGGAACTTAAAAGAGTGCTCTCATACACCTGAGACACACATGTAATACACTGAAATCAGATTTTGAGGTAGATAGGGAAATGAATTGTTGAAGAGTCACTGAGCTTGATGTCCCTATAAACTTGTCCTAGCACCATATGCTTTGTTTTTCTCACATAAGATGTATTTGGTTTCTTTCCCATAAGCACAGGTTATTACTGATGAGTAGCAGAAATAAAGGACCTGTTTAGAATTTAAATCCAAAGCAATCCCATTAGCAGGTGTTTAGTAGGACACTGGTGAATTATGGGCAGCAGTAGTGCATAACTATGCCATGCAGTGTTGTGGGACTCTTTCTGAAGATAAGGTGTTGAACTGCAATATACCCCTTGTATTAGAATAATAACATTATCAGAAAAGATAGATGTGAAGCACTTGGATGCAATGGCCAAATTCTCATCTAATTTCCATTGGGTACCTGTGATGCAAGTCATTAGAAGAGCTGCAGGCCTACGTTCAGCAAGGGAAGAATCTGGCTCAGCTCTGCAGACACAGCTCAGGCCAGCGAATCCTCTAAGATGAAGGAAGGGCATCCCTCTTTACATGGTACCATTCTTGTGCCCTTCTCAGACTAGAAAGTAAAAGAGACAAATAAATGATGAAGCCTTTAAGTGGATAATGGATGGAATAAATCATACAGTCTTTAAGCCATAAATATACAATCAGGTAATTTTGAATATTTAGCATTTTTGCCAGCAGAGCAACACGTTCTTACGCTAGTATAAAATTTTAACAGAAAGAGAGGAATGGGGTATTTATAGGGATGAGAACAACATCCTATTTCACTTATTTGTTTATTTATCTAATCATTTGTTTTAGAAATAATACCAGGGCCATGCCTAAGTTTAAACCAATCTTTAATCACTAGGAAATAGGATGACTTCTCTTCTGGCACATTGGTACCACTATCATCATCGCTGGGTGTACGGTGACATGTGGCTTTAGCCACTCTAAGACCTTGGAAGAATATCCTGTGTCTAACTAGTTCCTGTTCTTTGGAAAGTGCTGAATGCAACTGTGATACCTGGCCCTTCCTATTACCATTTTTTTTTTTTTATGATTTGTGTTTTGGCAGCACTTAGACCATCAGTCACTATGTCTGATTTCATTGTATGAACATAGCACAAAACCTGCTTTGAATGGAAGCCTGTACATCTGTCCAGCAGTGACAGGGTCAGAGGGCCTGGGGAGAAGGGGTGCCACCATCCCCTTCTGAGAGGTCACTCAGGAGACGCGAGTGCCTGTTCCTGGTGTGCAGTGAAATGTGTCTTGGTCTGGTTTACAAGGAAATGGAGGGGCCTGGAGAATGTTCCAGGAAAACTGTAGCACATTGAGGGGCAACGAAGCTGGTGCAGGGTCTGGAGCACAGGTCTTATGTGGAGCAGCTGAGGGAACTGGGGGTGTTTAGTCTGGAGAAGAGGAGGCTGAGGGGAAACCTCAATCACCCTCTACAGCTACCTGAAAGGAAGCTGCAGAGAGCTGGGGATGAGTCTCTTGAAACAAGTAGCAAGTGATAGGACAAGAGTTGATGGCCTCAAGTTGCACCAGGAAAGGTTTAGATTAGATATTAGGAAGCATTTCTTTCCAGAAGGGGTTGTTAGGTGTTGCAATGGGCTGCCCAGGGAGGTGGTGGAGTCCCCATCCCTGGAGGGGTTCAAGAGTTGAGACAGCGCTGAGAGATATGGTAGAGAACAGTCAGTGTGAGGTTCATGGTTGGACTAGATGATCTTCAAGGTCTTTTCCAACCTAGATGATTCTGTGATGGCTGCAGATACGATTACGTTCTGAAATGCCACAGCTCCTCCTTGGGTAAACAAACCCTGAGCATGTATCAAGAGCAAAACCTATGTCATGCACAAGCCAGTTTACCTCTCTGATACAAATTTTCAAAACTCCACAGAATGTTACATAGTTCTTTCTCTATTTTATTCTGCCTTTAAGAGAATATAGAGTGTGGGTGGAAAGTGTAGAGCTGTTCCTAAAAGGCCAGCCCTTACCATACACTGGACATCATCTCCTGTGCCCGCCTCCACCTGTCACAGAAACACATGTGATTGCCTGCAGGTTCAAACCACCAACAGGGCTAAAATTTGGTGCACTGTGGCAAACACTTGACAACTGACAGTGACTGCAGGGTATGTTTTGCCTGCCTTGCTCACCATAAGCTTTGCTATGCTCTCCTGGAAATAATGCACTGATATGAAACCTTTCCTGGGATTAATGCCAGGACACGCTACTCAGGAAAGCAAGATTCAGAATACAAAGCAGGGAGAGCTCCAAGGTCTCCTTTTGTCTTGGAGTATTTTTGCAAAAAGAACTGTCAGAATGAATTTCTTGGGTAGTTACATGCATATCACATGGACTTTCACTAGAGCCCCATTGCAATTTGGCATTAGTTAAATGTACCATTAAAGTAAAGCGTTAGCTAAAAAGCTCCTCGGTAACTCTCCACCCTTGAAAAGCATTTACCGAAACCATATTATGTTCTTGATTGCCTTCACTGTATTTTCTGTGGTGTTTCTTCTTTCAGCTGATTGCAATTCTGAGATAAAACAAAACCTAAAAAGAAATGTGCTTTGACTTCTTTGGAGTGCGACCTTGAAAGTCGAGCTGTTGTATGTCATAAATAATGAAAAATTAGATATATAGGCTAAAACAGTGAGGAAAGTATTTTATATGATTTTCAAGGGCTGTAAGCCCAAGAAGAGCTGATGTCTATCAGACTGTTATATAAATAGTCTTGTAATGAGGAAGAGCATATAAGATTCAAGATAGATTTCTGCTTTTTAATGAGATGGGAGAATATATTACTTCAGAATTTAAAGGCTATTTTTCTTTTTGAAATTCAGATCTAGCTTTATGAATATTTTACTTTAAAAATCCAGACGATGGTAATAGGTTTTCTAACACTAGGATGTTTCACTTTAACGTGTAAGTATATTGTTGACAAACCTAATTTTTTCAGAAGAATCACTTCAAGGTTACTAGTATAAATTTTAAAATTAAATTTAACCTCAGTCCATCCACTAATTTTTCCAGTACTGAAGCTTTCTGTCATCATGAGAAGTTACAGTAGAAATTACTGATAGTCCAGAAAGAATAATTTCTTCTATGGTCCCTGGCTGGAGCCTCCTCACAGGGACAACCTTGCAACAAAACTGTGTTTTTTGAACCAGCTTGCACCTAAATGGGCACTGGAGTTTCTGGAAAGAGGAAACACTGCCTCGTTTAACAAGCACCCTCAAATATGTTCCGTGATTGA
This sequence comes from Athene cunicularia, assembly GCF_003259725.1. Classification (NCBI taxonomy): domain Eukaryota; kingdom Metazoa; phylum Chordata; class Aves; order Strigiformes; family Strigidae; genus Athene; species Athene cunicularia. The sequence continues at coordinate 24,951,008 of NW_020799110.1, forward strand.
GATAATATTTTATTGCATTGTCAAATAAGTTTTGCACTGTAAACTTATTAAAGCAGTAAGTTTTATTGCTTTATTGGGAATTCATTTCAAAAGGATTTCTCTGGTTAGACACAGATCAATAGCTGCATTTTGCAGAATATGAAGATTTTCTTTTCATTTGGAAATAGGAGAGATTGCCTTAAGATTAATTTCAGCTGCAGTATAAGGAGGATGTTGGAACAAACAGGTATAGGATTCAGCACCAGCCATTATTTTGCCAAACGTAAAAACAAGGAACATATTTCCCCACTTGACTGATATACTGTAGGTAGATCAGTCAAATTTTCTCAGCTGAAAGATGCACAGTTCAACAGTGATTGAGGACAGACAGCCTCATGCACAGGTGGGCACACACATAATCAGGCATTTTTCAAGATATAGCAAAAGATCTTCTTCCTCTGGAAAGCAGACTCAAAATGCTACAATTTTCCTAAAAGGTGGAACATTTCTTTTCAAAGCAAGTTGGAAGTTCCAGTTTTCATTTCAGTATGCTGTTTCAGTAAGTGCCCACACAAAGTAAATGTGCTGTTTTGTTTCATATCAAATATTTCATAATGAATATTTTGCTTGGTCCCCTATAGAAACATTCATGTCATAGGAAAAAAGTATAATGAAAAATTATCTCAAAATAATTAGCCCTTTCCAAAACATGTAAGAAAAAACCCTGTATGTTCTAATTGCTAAAATGCTAGTTTCAAACTCTCTCGTCCTGGCCTGAGGCTTCCCTGATGGAGTGCTGAATCAAGTGCTGAGCTCTATCACCCACTCATCCACCGTTTCATTATTTGAACTTGGCAAGTTTCTTTCTTCTTGTAAGCCTCTGTTTCCTCATCTATGAAAGAAAGATGATGTGCTAAATCCTTGTGCAAAGCTATATAAGTGCTGTTGATGAGCCCCACTATACAACAAGAAGGGGTTTATTATTATTTTCTCATATTATTTTCTGCTTTTTTAGTCATCCACTAAAACATATCACATTCTAGACCATTTTTTCACATTCTGGAAAAGCTGTACAGACCCCTTCTCCAAAATCACAGAGTTTAAAAACTCCTTCTGAAGTCTTGGATTTATATGATATACCACCACTGCTGTTTCACACATATGCACCATCAACAGTGGAGAAGGGAAGATGAAAAGAACCATATCTTAGGCTTTCATCGTCACTAACTAGGCAAATTCAATATACAAATCACATTTTCTGAAAATCTTCACATAAGAAACTCACATAGTGCTTCAGGTGAAGATATTCCTGTCACCCATGGGGGACCACAACTATGACCTGTCCCTTCCTGAGGAGCAATATTGCTCTGTAGATGTGATATAATGAAACACGTGCTTTCATTCTCATAAGGGTATTTTACTACACTTCATTTGAAAGTGAAAGGGAGCTTCGTACCCTACCCCATACACAGCTGCATGGCTGACCTGCTGCAGAAGGCAGCCATTAAAGCCTTTCTGTATGACCTCAGTTGGCTTCTCTTGCCTTGACAGCCTTGCCTTAAGTCAACACACTAATGTTTCTCTTCATAAAAAAGTGCTTAATAATGTCTGTTCCAAGTCTGCTGTTCTTTAATTTCCACTTGTGCTCCTGGTACTATCATCTGGTAGACATTATCTACACCAAATTAAGAATTTATATACTTCAGGAAAATCTTGACTGGAGGCTCATCGGGGGAGGCTGAATGGGGGCTTTTTCATTAAACTTTTTCATTTCGCTTAAAGATTGAAAAATGTATGAAACAGCTTCTCTGGGGAAGGAGAAATTTCTAACTCTTTAATAAGCACTATTTATCAAAGACATATAATGTGAACCGTCTGCCAGATGTAGAGTACATGGTCTGGAAATTCTTGTATACGAGCTGCCTGAAGGCTTGCATCTGCCTTTATCTGAGTGCTGTGTCTGCTATGTTCACTTCTTTCTGACAGCCGTCAGATCCTGGGGAAGCTCCTCACACACATACACACTGCCAGGGCCATCTTCTTCCAGTGGCACTTTTCTTCCCCTCTACAATCAAGACACAGTCTCATCCCATGGGATGAGACACAGACCCACCATGAGCTTCTGGAAGCAAACACAAGTCCTGTGCAGGAGAACAGGTCAGCCCCAGTTTTGACACACTCTGCCATACCAGCTAGCACACCTCAGGGCAGCAAGGACATCAGTGTTAGTAAATGGGAACACATCATGTGGGAGATGACCATGATTAAAAATCACAAAAATAAGCACACTGTATTGAGTCAATTCAGGTTTAAAACCTAGTTTTCATTTAAATTTTCATTTCTACTACCTTTATAAATCTTTTTTATATCTTTATAGCAGATATATTCGTGGATCTGACTTACAGTAGAGGAATGTAAGTTTTCAATATGTAGCCATGGTAAATATTTGTATAGCTCAAATATTATTAAGTTGACCCATAAAAGCTTCATTATATTTTGAGCGTCAAGGTCAGTGTAATGGAAAGCTCCTTCCATCACTATTACATTCTAATCAGATTACTTATCTAATCCTCCTCATTTATCCAGTGCATCAGATTGATCTGCAACATACAGGAGCTCTTAGTCATTTCTGAGTTTCTGAGGGGAGTTATTTCTGCCTCCTCTTCCTCAGTTCATTTACTGCAGAAATAGAAGCAGCAAGCTGCAGAGCACTGGCTCTGTGCAAATCTCTAATACATAGCGAAAGGGACTATTAGGCGGATTCACTCTTAAACATCAATGTCTTGACATTAAAGTTGGAAAATGGAACAATTATTTTTGCATTAGCAAGTCATACTGACAAATTCCCTCTGCACCCTCTTCTTGTCGTGCCAAAATGAATCATCAGCATCTTATTAAGGTGCCCAGGCTATCCCATAACAGTAATAAAGTGTAAATGTATCCCAATTATTCATTTAATGACTTCATGAATATTCAGTATTAAAGAAGCAGTAGCTGAGATCACTACAGTAGGTTGCAAAGGACACAGGCTGCATATCCCTTATTATTTCTGAGATGACATAAGGTTTATTCAGATCTTTCCAGTATCCATAAATGATAATTCACTGGGACACCACCTATTCTGTGACAGGTACAAATCCACACAGTTGTAGTGCTCTCATCTACATATTTCCTGGGAAAGGATCTGATTTGTCAACAAGAACAGATTTCAGGGGAAAATCCAACTTCTATGCCAAAGAAACAGATGCTGGACCAGAATGACATGAAGTTGGAAGTTTACGGTATTTTTCATCTGGCCTTCAAACGCACTAGGTACTAAATGCTTTCTTACACCTGCTCAACAAAAGTGCTTCATGTTTTGCTTTCCAGCAGCAAGTGAATTCTTTTGCTGTTATACATACTGTGTACTCCCTTTTGCTATTCCCCTCCACACTTTCACTCTAGCCCAGCCTACATTAGTGCTGTGTGAGCTCACAGGAACCGTGACAGTCCATTTTACTGGGATGGTGCAGGGTTAAGTTTTGAAAATGCGTTGGCGCAAAAATGCTCAGCAATGTTATCACAGAAAATTGCTGCTATGAAACAGATGCTCTTTTTTAATAAATGAAGGTCAATGAAAGTGTGAATAGTGACTATATGCACATATATGCTTTGTTCTCCATCTACTACACTACTTTGTTCTGTGCTTTGCCCCATGCCCAGCCCTCCTTAAGTGCAAAATCTATCCCATGTCTCATTCGGAACCTCCAGGAACCCATTTGGCCAGAAATCCCTGGCAGTGCCAGGAGAGACACCCCTCCTTCGCACCAGGCTCACAGTGGAGGGCTGTAAAGCCTTGATAAGCTTATAGTCAAAAGGAAACATTTTTGTTCAAAGAGCTGGCTACTGCCCAGAGCAAATCTCAGGTGGGCAAGTGAGCAACTAATCTCCTGACAGAAAACTTAATTGCTAGCCTGAGAGTCAAAAGTGAGAGCAAAATCTTTTGACAGAGCGGACCAACTGTCTTTACAAAAGGGTCTACTGCTATTATGGAAACCTGAACCCAGACCCAAAGCTGCACAGAAAGAGATGGGAGCAGAGAAGACATGTCCTGGTCTGCTTAGAGCATGAGGGTGATGCTGCTCCTGTGAATAAGGAGGAAACCAAGACAAGGGTTCACACATAGCTTGTTTAAAATACAGAAAGAATGGTTTAGGTATGTTTTGCACAGACTGTGACATCTTTTCTTCAAAATGATTAATTCTCCTTGAACACATTATCTGAAGGTAGGCTAATGCTTTAAGAGGGAAGGAGCCAGTTTCTGAAAAGTTTTTCCAGATACACTGTTTGAACCCAAGGACTAAACCTGAAGACCTCAAGAACAAGAGTGCCTGTGCACTGGCCAGTCCCTGGAGAGCTGAAAATCACAGGGTCTCATGACTGTATCAAAGCTCAGTCATTTGCCACCCAGCCAGCAGTAGTTATAGAGAATGCAAAGATTAAAAACCATTCACAAGGTGACTTACGATTATTTATTAGTTTGCTTTTGTCAGTCCTATAGACATGCAAAAAGCAGTGCCTTCCAAAGAAATAAGTTGTCATCCTGTGAAATTGATGCTGGTTTGAAAGGGTTGTCCTTGGTTTTCTATTTTCTGGTTAACTGGAGAAAGTGTCACTTTTACTAGGCATGCTCCCATGAGGATGGCTGAGAATCTTTGAAAGCAAGGAGCATCAGGCAGTGGATGCACAGTTTGGCTGCATTAGCTTTTACAAAAGAATCTTGTAACTTGAGATGTGCCAAGCAACACTTCAAAGAAAATACTTATTTTTAACCCAATTAAATCAGGGAAAGAAAGACTGTCTCTCCCTACAGCAGCCACATATTCAAAGCACATAAAGTTCAACTTCTACTTTCCTTTTCTTCAAGACAAATTATCTGCATCGCTTTTGGTCTATGTATTGTAGAATGATCCTAACTAAAGATTCCCTAGTATGCTTTTGTGGCAATGTAATTCCAGGAAGGTTGTATTAGCTATGTTCCTATCATGTCTCTTCCACCGAGCAGACCTTATCAGGCTTTTGCATTGAGGAGGGCAATTATTAACTGTGGAAATCATCACCACAGTATATTAGAGATCAAATTGGTTCAAAATGAGAAAAGTTCCGGGCTCAAGAATTCAGTAGTTACTAAGTATAAAATGGTCTAGGTGCAGCCTAGAGTACAAAAAAATCCCCGAACAGCTGACCGTGGTGAGCTAGGAGGCTATGCCATGGTGAAGGATCACACCATTTTCCCTTGCTTCTTATACCCTTTCCCAAAGCAAAGGCTTCAGACTTGGAATATGAATTGAATGCCACATGGTTGTAACATGATTTAAACTAAATTTTAGGGCCATGTCTTTGCAACATGCTTTGTATCCACAAAATAAGTTTGATTTCCTAGAATTCATGTTGCACTGAGTTCAATGACAGATTTGTGATATAAGGAAACTGGAAAATCTGCTCTAGGCATTGAGATGCTTAACTGCCATTGTCTTGTTATGCAGATCTGGCTCTTAAATTAAAAGTGAATCATCCTACCTAAATTTAGCGATGTAAAAGCAAGCACTTAGTCTTAAGTAGTTCTTTAGGTTTATGATATTGTCAGGGAAAGATGATTCAAGAACCTGAATGTTCAGCTGGAGAAGAGAAGGATCCAGGGAGACCTTCTAGTGGCCTTGCAGTACTGAAAGGGGCTACAGGAAAGGGAGGAGGGACTCTTGATCAGGGGGTGTAGGGATAGGACACAGGGTAACGGTTTTAAACTGACAGAGGGTAGATTTAGATTAGCTGTAAGGAAGAATTTCTTCCCTGTGAGGGTGGTGGTGCCCTGGCACAGGTTGTCCAGAGAAGCTGTGGCTGCCCCCTCCCTGGCAGTGTTCAAGGCCTGGTTGGATGGGGCTTCGGGCAACCTGGGCTAGTGGAAGGTGTCCCTGCCCATGGCAGGGGGGTGGGACTGGAAGATCTTTAAGGTCCCTTCCAACCCAAACCGTTCTGTGATTCTATATTAGAGTTCCTTTGGAAAACACATTTTCACATAAATTCCTTTATAGATAAATGTGTGAATAAATATATGTGTGCATAAAATCTATGTTTTAGCCTCCATTTTTAATTAAGGACACACTGAAAGGCAGGGTTAAATCTGTGAAAGTCAACTACTTGCTTGGATGCCACGATAGACTCACATTCAGGAGGATGCTCATTTCTAACCATCCCATCTGTGGTATCTTTCTCTTTTTAAAAGATTATGAAGACTGAAAGATTCTGTTCTCTGAGGATGTGCTCCAGTTTTTACGTAGTTGGGATGTTTGTCATGAGCAAGCTTAAAAGTCAAAGGTTTTAGGTTTTACTGAAAATACTTTACGCTCCTATAAGCTTTCCCTGTAATTTATATGCAAGTGGCTCCAAATACACAGCTGAGGATGCTGGTCTGGGAATAAACTGAAATGTTATTTCTGGGATATTGCATCAATGACTTGAGTCTTAACCTACGGGAAAAGGGATGAAGAAAGAGCACGATAAAAGCTATCACTATAATCAGTCTTGAGACTATATTCCTACTGAAGAGAGATATTTCTTCTCTTTTTTTGTCATTGCAATCAAGTTGTGTTTACTCCCCAATATATTTGTGCACAACACCAAGCAACAGTGTAAAAAGCATAATTCAAATGAAAAATTTCCTAATTATTGTTCCATCCCAGTAATAAATATGTATGGCTGGCTTCTGTGCACAAAGGCGAACAGACACCCTGGGAAAAGGATGGGATGCAGAAGTCAGACTTATTTATTACTGAGCTGTGCAACACAACAAAAGCGTGTGCCAGCATAACAACCTCTGAGTAGTAGAGATTCATTGCACAGCAATCACTGGAGAAAGGGGACCTCACTGATCCAGTATATTGCAAGGACAGCAGGAGGAGGTCTCACTGTGAGCCTCACTGAGGGACAAAGTGTTCTGGAATTAACAACAAAGGAACATTATCCAGTGCACATTAGTCAGCCCTAAAAAAAATAAATGGAAGTACTCATGTGTTTAAGGTTAAACCAAATGTGTTCTTAGTCACTTCATTGGTTTGAAGAGGTTTTTGGAACGACAATTCAGAGAAGCATCTAATCTTTATTAGAGCCTCTTTGTCATAAAATGAAGACTAGCTGCTATTCAGATTTTCCATTTTCCCCAGATTCTTTGCTTCTCATAGCCAGTTTGTCACTTCTCAAGTGGCCTTGGAGAGTTGAGTCCTCTGCTGCTCCTGGCCTTACTCTGACAGCACTGCAGAGAAAGCCAGAAGCTCCAAAGTTTTGGGAATCAAAGCCCACTACCAAAACTCAGCATTTCCCACAGACCACTGTAGACAAGTATCACAGAATATAAAACTGGAAATGCTGTAAATGTGATATAATTCTAAATATCAGCTGTAGGGCACATACTGTGGCCCTGTGGATGGCAAGTTTTGGAAGTCAGGTCATAGAAAATTAAACAGAATCTATTTATTACACAGGGCTGAGGACAACTGTGCTGCACATGGAACTAAACAAAGCTCTGTCTCAGCCTCAGAACACCCGGGCAGGAGTTTCTTCAGGTATTACAGCAAGTTTCAAAAAAAATCCATCATCACAAACAGTTCTAATTATTTCCAGCCAAATGCCTGTAACCTTGGCAAAAAACAATTATTGAGCAGGCTATTGATCTAGTCAGTAAATAAATACACTTATGTCATCAGTAAGCTAGAACCCTCCTGGGTATAAAACCAAAATCTTAAGAACTACTAGTTATCTGACATATGATTTTAATTAGGATTTATTGATTAAGGGTTTTTAAAAACAAATGGACTTTCTAGATACAAGGCCTAGTGCAGGATTTCTGCAAAGTTAAATAATATCTGACTTGCTGTATAAAAACCTGTGACCCACATCCTAATTACTTCACTAAGGAAGTTTGCTTTTTATTTCAACAGAAGAATGCATGCAGCATTTATTCTAAATATCATGAATGTTTCATGTGGAGGGAAAAGGCCTCAGGTAACGGACCCGTACAGGGAGGTGATTCTCAATGCCTGGTTTTAGCCATCTAGTCATGGTTATTGTAGTGAAATTAAAAAGAAAGGAAGAAAGAAAAAAGCACAAGACCTTCTTAAATGCTGATTCTTCTAACAATGTAGACATAAGATTAATGGCAACATCTCCTTGGAGCCTATGATAGTTTTGTGCCTGCCTACAGCAGGGTTTCAGCACAGGCTTAAGCACTGTCTAGAAAGAATCCCACAGTTACCAGGAGGTCAAGGTCACAGGGCATACAGGTTGTTTATGTCTCTGGGCTGATACAGCTCTGAGCTGAAGTCAGTCTGGGATTGATTCTCCATGCTTAGGGTCAACCTCAGCCACCGAGTAGACTCATTTTAGTCTTTGTGCTACTGTGGGTAAGAAAAACACCTTTGGGTACTTGCAGATGGCAATGAGAACTGCCAGTAGCTGAGAAGCCTCATCAGAACAAGCTCCCCATCATATACGTTATTTTCCATAAAATGAATGTTCAAATCAAAGTTCAACTCAAGACCAACTAAATGCAGCCATATTTCTCCTGCTATAAATTGTAACCACACACATTCATGCAGCCAAGAATCTGGCCCTTTACCAGCAGCTTAGGCAATTTTCCACGCAGCAGGTGAAAGCCACAGCATCCCAGGCTCTCCCTTCCCAATTACCTGAGCAACATGATACACATACAGATCTCCCATGTGTTAATACTAACAGATTGCTAATCTGTTAGTATTACATTATAGGTAAGAAAACCCCACAAACCTCTGTGGAGGAGGTATTTCCCTGAAATGTAACAATGTGTGTCAATCTTTTATCCACCTGAGTCAGGGAGAATTAGCATTTCCTGAGATGCCTGTGGGGACTCTGCCTTTCAGGTAAAACTAATCCTGTGTCATTGTTGCACACAAAAAGCACATGACCACCCAAATCTCTGTGCAGCTCCATTAGAACTATTTACTCCAGAAAACATCATTGACATTTGATTTTTTTGAAGTATTTAAGGAAAGGAAAAGTAAGAACAAAACCCAAAACCTCTCCAGAGGTCTCCTGGTGCTTGAGTGACATAAATGTTCACTAGACCATAGGAGAGTCTAGTCTAGTTTGTTTAAATTCAATTATGTCATTGTCTGCAACAGAATTCACCAGGGACTAATAAAATGAATGGCATACCTGTATAAAGGAGAAAAGGGACTGAATGGCCCACTGGCAATGCTCTGAAACAAGGAATGGGGCTGTATGAGGTTTTGTACTTGGCTGATTACTTTGTCTTTGCCAAGTGTGACCCCATGTCTAAATGTCACCAGGAGAGAGAGAAAACTTAAATACTGTCATTTTAATTTCCTTCCCACTGGGTAATTATAAATGAGATTGGAGGCTGTTTTATAGTCTCTTTCTCAGTTCAGCTAAAACTCTGTAAACACTCATGACGGCCTCTCACGTGGGTAGCCCTGCTGCAGCAGCAAAGGAGCTCTGTCCCTCTATACCAGGGAGCAGAACTGAGGGGCAGCATCAGAGTGGGGGGGCAGTGACCCCACTACAGCTCCAGAGAGTAACAGCCAGCTGGATGAAAACTAGAATGTCTGTTCAGTGTGAAGTCCAAATCTGCTTCAAAAGTATAAAAAATATTATTTCAGGACAAAACAGCAGCTTTGATGTCTCCCACAGCAAAGAAAACCCCATAAATTTCACATACAAATCACTACTTTCTTTTTTCAATTGTGAAAATGAAAACACATCCCAAGATTTACCTGAGACCCGGTTTCTGAATGTCAAAATCTGAGACAAGCCCAGTTAAATAGAGGCTCCAATGCTTAATAAAGGTTAGACAACCCAAGGCTGGGCTTGGGATTTCAGAGGTTTGGCCTCTTGTCTGTCTGCTTCTCCCAGTGCAGCCCTGTGCCCAGCCACTGCAGTGTGACCCTACACATTCAGGTGGGGGAGCCAGGGCAGTCCTGCTCTGGGGTCGAGAGTGCTACAACCTTGAGTAGCACCAGGTCCTGGGGCCACAGGCCACGATGGCATGTGAGGACCAGCAAGAGTCTGCTGCATAGCTGCCTAGAAATTCACTGAAAGGGATGCATTCATACAAAACAGTTTCAGTTTCGAGAAATGGGGCATTTTCTAGTTTAAAAAAGCTATTTCATCGAACAATTCCCATCTGGCCATACCCACTGCAACATGCAGGCTTCAATTTCGGCTCAAGGCATACAGGCTGACTTGAAAATACCAGCAGCGATAACTAGGCACTGAGAGATAAACCTGGCCAGGCAATCTCAGAATAACAGTGGGCAATTCCCAGCCCAGCCCAAAGCCTGCTGGCCAGGCATGTCGGTGATCAGCTGCCTTTCCAGGAGAGCACTATAATCACAAACAGCTGCATAGTTTAAAAATGACAATAATCCTGTTGATGCCAATAATATCTCCTTAATTGCTAGAAGCTGGTGTTTGGGTGCCTGGATGCTTTTGTCTTGCACAGGTTCGCCCTTTTAAACAATTTATATCTATTTGCTTCAGAGGGAAAACAACCAGCAAATTATAGTGCTGGGGTAATGTTTGCTAATTACCACTGCCAATGAAATACACTTTTGAATGGTATGGGCTTCCAAATGGTTATATAAACCAGCAGCTAACTTATTTATTAGCTCTGAAAAGGAGCTGAGGATCAAAACACAATGATTATTCTCTTCAGTCCCCAGGGCCGACTGCTGTGCAGTTGCTGAAAGATAATAAACACAGCCCTGAACTAGAACTGGGAATGGGATTGGGAATGAGTAGCCTCAAACCCAGCCTTAACAGACTAAATTTAGCCCCAAGAATTTGCAGAGATAACTTTTCAGCTTCCTCACAAACCATAGCAGCTGTCACCGGCTTCCTCAAATGCATCCTGTAGGAAATGGTGGGGCATAATTATTTCAGCAGAATCTCCTGGACTTGCTGCTCTTGCATCTGTTAATTCTGAGCCTTGCTCACATGCAACGGTGCTCCTTTTTGCTTGTAACCACAACTGATAATGGAATAGAAAAAATGGTCATGAACAAACCCAGGACAAAGACCTGTGTGAACGCAAAAGGAAGGGCCCTGCTCCATGCAGGGGGTGCAGGAGCACGGCTCACTGAGGCGCCGCGGCGGGCTCCCTCACTCCCTCCAGGAAGAGCCGGGGGAGGCCGAGCAGCCACAGAGGCAGCTTTCCGCCCTGTGCCCCACCTCCCTTCCTCCGCCACGCCTGCTCCCCTCGTCCCTCTGCAGGCTCTGCCCTCCTTCCCCGCCGCCTCCCGCTGCTCCGGCCGCCCCAGAGAGCGGCTGCCCGCCGTGGGGAAAATGCAGTGAGATTCATTCATAGATTCATCGCTCGTAGAAAGGTAACGTGGAAAGAGCTGGACTCACAGCCCCACCTCCGAGCAAGGGCGTTTGGGGACAAAGTTGCCTGTGACCCGCGGAGCAGGGGCGGCCGGCGGGGCGGCAGCGCGCAGTGGCAGAGGGGACAGCAGGACACGGGGTAGCACAGACAGGCCAGGGCTCGGGGAAGGGACATCCGAGCGCCTTTGGGACACAGACTGCAGCAGAGGGAGTTTGGAAAATTAGAGACCGTGAAGGAAACAATGGGAAACAAAGCAGGGAAGATGAAGCTTGAAAATGGTTAAACACCTGTGTTTTAGGAGCTCGCATGAATCAAACTGCCCTGAGGTTCTTCCTAATACTGATATTTGAGAAAGGTAGAATATGGAAAACAAGACAAGCCTGTATCCTGACAACACGAGCAGACACCTAGAGTCCACTCTATCTGGCCTGTGTTTATCACAGAAAGTCACAAATACTTTAAATTATATTGCAAAGGAAGCCTAAATGAGGTATGCCGTTTCAATTAAAAAAAAATCACTAAGTTGTGTGATTTGGGGTGTGAGAAGTGGGACAGAAGAGAGGCAAAAAAGAATCTGCTGGGGAATATGAGTGGTGACAAAACAGAGAGTGGCCTGGGTAGGCTGGGTGGCAACAACCCAGCCAAAGCCCAGCAGAGCAACCTTGTGATATCCCCACAGAGATTCTCTGCTGCTGGGAGAGGAAGATAAAACATTGCTGCTGGCTTAAAGTGCTGTGAGATTCCTGTCCTTCTTGGTGTGCATCTACTGAGCACAGAAGGGGAAACTCCTGCTCCCCCCCCTGCAATCAATCATGATCTACCCCAAAATGAACAAGAACCTAAGAGATGGCCATAATGCATTACATTAAGAGTAGAGAACAGGGGAAAAAAGAACAATGATTTTTTTTTTTTTACTTGATTCTGAAATAAGACCAGAATAGTTCTTTGATTATTACTAGTGCTAGGATTTCTATTCGAATGATTTCCCTCATCTCTGTTATGGGTAAGAGACAGTGGAGAGAAGAGGAAAAAAATATAATAATAAAAAACCGCAGCACAGCCTGATCCAGCCATCTCAAAGCACTAAGTAATCAGATGGCCATCTTTCTGTACAGGTGTGATCAGTGAGGGGAAATCAAATGTCTTTACCTTTCTTTTTCTTTTTAAATTGTAGGGCTTTTTTCCTTTGTTGTATATGAGTGGTTCCCCCCTCCTCCGTGCTTTAAATCACATATTTATGGGTTTTTTCCAAATAGCTAAAAGATACAATCTTAAAAAAGAAAATTTGGATACTCAGGGTGATTAATAATACAAGATTCCACAGGCTTTGCTACAGAACACCTGCATTAGAAAAAGCTATAAAAAAAAATTACTTTTCCCTGAAGTACTACAGCATCTTTACAATAAACTTTTTTTCAGCTGTCTTTCTATAAGTTACACAACATCTTTACTGTTTTCTCCCTTTGTCAGTCTCTGGGTTGAACTAGAGAGTGGGATCTTAGATTTTAGTATGAGTGAAAGAGCACGAAGATGCCTGTGTAACATCAAGGGGAATACTGTGTGTAAATAATGAGCTTTCTCCTATTTTAGAGTGCAGTAAAGACAGTGATACAATATTTCTGTTCACACTTAGAATGGGTAAATGTGAAGACTACCCTGGACAGAGGAGACAAGCACACAGTCAGTGCCCACATGAGCCTAAGTTTAGGGGTGTGGGTGATATTCGAATCACGTAGAAGCCACAAACAGCCCTACGTGAGCTGCAGTTTTCTTCAACCTTTGATTTTTAAAGTTTTCCTTTATTTTCTATCAACATCATCCTGTTCCCAGTAATATACTAATTAGGCAATGTGACTGACAGCAGTCCTTGCATGGCCTTCTAATGGAAATAGGCTGTATATGGGGGCACAATGCCTGACCGAGGCACACTTTCAGGATAATCCAATGGCTGCAGCCTGTTGCCTGAGCAGTAGATTCATGTCCCCAGCTCCTGAGTGACAGGATGTTACAGAAAAGGTGGAACCTGGGTGGAGAAAAGATGTCCAAGGAGACAGATGTCACTGAGACCTACCCACACAAATGAGGAGTTAAAAACCTTCCTCTCTATGGCAACAGTCTTGCTCCCAGGCAGGTCTGATGGACACTACACAAGACCTGGTGCAGAAATATTTAGTCCCAGCTTTTTTTTTTTTAAAAAAAACCCTACAAACTGAACACCGAACCACACTTTGATGTTGAGTGAACTTTCCATTTGTTTAATGATCTGAAAGTTTGTTCAGTCCTCCCATTTGCTGCTTGTTAACCAAGAGCAGCACCACTATTTAGTTTTACAGCTGCCAACCAAACTGGCCTTAATAACTACCTGCCATGGTCCCATCTCCCTCCCTCCCATCAGAGGCTGTTCCTTATCAAGAACACTCTTTCATCAAGTACATTATTGGCTAAAAATAACAAACATACTGAACAGCCTGTTTTCTACAAAACAGACATCTTTTTTCACTATATGAAATTTTCCATCTGTCTTTCTTAAGTGGCATCTTTTTTCCCCTCTACCCTCTTTATTTCCTGCCAGCATTTGGTGGCCAAGGAACACATGTTGCACCAGTGAATGGGAAGGACACAAAGTCCAGTTTATTCCTTAAATGACACAGTCCGTTTAAAATTGATTCTGCTGACATACCCACTTGCCAAATCCAGGTGCTCCAGCTGAGTGATCAGACTGAGGGACCCACACCCATTCAGCCAGATTGTAGATGCAAGTTCATTAAATTCCACCACCACCAAATCCAAGGTTAAGGTATATTTTCATCATCTGTTTACTTTCCTATATTAGCCTCGATGTGAATGTGCTTCACTGCAAGAACAGATGAGGGAAAAAAAAAAGTCTGAAAGGTTTGAGCTCTGGCTTCCAATGTTATCAACTTTTTTACTGTTAACAGGATGATTTAAAGAAACCTAAGGATGAATGGATGATCATCCAGACCCACAAGGCCCCAGCTGTGCCATCAGGTGATATAAACACTCCCCATAAGACCTATTTTAAGAGCTATTGGGAGGTTTGCCATGTCCTAATCAAACTGCTTCTTTATTCCTTTAGAAAACTCCAGTTTCTTTCTAGCCTCAAATTACCAAACTGCTGTAGCAGTTTGCAGAGGCTTTTAAAAGAAAGTTGTACATTCGATGGAGGAGGAGGAGATAAAGGAGGAAGTGTTTCCATGGGAGAGCTTGGCCTTAACCACTTACTGGATGTTTTGGTTAGGCTGGGGCATTGTTCTTTTCTTTTAAAATCAAAGATGAAACCCTGGGTTGGCCCAGGTCAGTGAGTGGTTTACCATTAGGATTCAGAGGGACTTGGATTCAGCCAGTCACTAGATATTTTCAGAGAGACCAGTACTTGAAGTTTGATTGAAAAAATAAAAATGAAAGGACAAGGGGTTTGGTTTTTTCTCCCTCCCCTCTGTCAGGGCTTTAAAACATTCCCGAGGCAGTGGGAAGAATCCTGCACAGCGCCTACAGTTCAACAGCAATATGAACGGCAGCAAAGAGGACAGGCTTCAGCATACCGTCCTGTTCAGATTCCCTTCACAGTCACTTTATGCTGGTTTCTGGCTCGAAATGATGCCTCCAAATGACTTGGACTTTACCAAGTTGCTTTATTTGGTAATCTTAGCTGGAAGGTACAGGCCTCCCTGACAATCTTTGCACACAGTCAGCTGTTCCTCCATCTCTATCCCTGCCTGTCAGGTTTTCCTGAAGATAACTTTTAGTGTTGTTCACACATTACTGTAAGTCAACTTCCTTTATTTTTTTGTCTTCCTGAGGCAATCTTGGGAGACCTCACCCCCCAGGAAAATCTTCTGAATATTGCTTGATATTCTGCCACATGATCCAAATGGGACTCCTGAAAATCCCAGCCATTATTTTTAACATCTTCTCCAAAGAACCAACCTCCAGCTGCTTACAGCCATAATCCTGTCAGTGCATTTTAATAACAAATATGTCACAACAGCTCATAGAACTCGTAGCTGCAGGAATAGCAGCTATGTGCTTGATTAAATTTAATATGTAACCCTTCAAGTGTTTAAGACCAAGAGGGACTGTCTCATGTCCAGTGATTATCCTGTTTGTTTTCATGCTATTACAATTACACTGACCCTGTTCTGAGCTCAGAACTTTGTCTGACAGGCAACCATGACTCAGAGATGCAGCTTCCATCAGAGGTGCAGAATCCAGGGCATCCTCAGTAGATTGTCCCAGTCACTCACTCAAAAAAACATTTCTCATGGATTTTTATCTGCCTTTAGCTTCCAACCATTATTTTTTGCTTCAGCCTCCTTTACAAGACCAAAGAATTCATCAGGAAGTAATAATCTCCCTTGTTTCACCGTGTTTATGCAGTTTAATAAAGTAATTTCATAATTTATTTTTGAAAAGCTTCATTTAAATCACATCACATTTAAGTCTCAAGTACCAATGACTTTTTTTCTAATCCACTGGCACCTTTACATGGTTATAAATACATCCACATAGGAGACTCTCCTGGAAAAGTTACCACAGGAAATATCAACCTCCCCCCTTCCCTGCTGATCCATGTTAGTCCAGAACTAGAAATGATTCCACACATGGCTCAAATGTGGACTTCCCTCTGAATTTCACTTGAATGCGTTAAGTTTTCAGGTATTTTGTGCTTGTTTTGTCTCATTAAAAAAAAGTATAGGGTGTCTTTTCACCTAGATGAGCATTCACTTCACAGATTAGCTGAGTTCAAAATGAGATTTAAAATAGCTCTCAGCAGTAGAACCTATATAAAATTCTCCCATCTCACGCTTAGGAAAGGGAAATACCCTGCTGGAGCAGTTTCACATTTTTATTCAAAGGAATCTGAAATACATTTTTCAGCTTTCCAGAAGTATTTTCTGCTGCTGCTGCTAATGCCTTCCAAGACTCAATGCAATTACTTGTTAATAAAAACATGTTTTAATATGGTGGCAGAAAAATTGATACCATTTCTATTCTCTGCCTTAAAACAAATGAAATGTAGGAAGGAATTGAGCTGTCTCATTTCTGAAATGGGAAGCAGATATTTTTTAAAGTTCAAATCATTACCAAGCGTAATTTTCATATAACAATTTTAACTCTGACCTTGTGCTATTACTTCTCTGGTACTAAGTTTGCAGGGGATCATATTACTTACAAGACCTAAAAAAAAGGAAAACCATTTTAAAATCTGTCTGGCCTTCTCACTGATCAAAATGAACACCACCTCCAGTTCATCATCATGGAACCAATCTGTGTGAAAACACTAAGTTGCGCTTACTGCAATAGGACTGTGTAATAAGAGAATATGAGCCACGTGAGCTGACTCCAGCCATTTGCATTTAACCAGCTACAAGCCCTCAACAAATGGCTGCATTGTTCCGCTGCATGAATGTTGAAGCTGTGTTTCACCTTTGTTCACGCTTATTTATCTGTACTTAATGGGATGAAGCAGCGTGCAAATGAGCAAGAAGTCAGTCTTCCCCAGTGGCTGTTAGGGGGCAAACCGCTAGGGAATGGGCACGAGGCATTCTTCTTTTTCCCACCTTTTTTCCCAGTGCATCAGGCCTGACTGAAGTTTAATAAAAAACATTCCAGACTGATCTGAAGCTTTCAATTTTCAGTTTTTCTTGACACAAACCTAGAAAAAGCTGTTTGAGGCAGCATGTCTTTTCTTTGGAATAGGGAGAGCCAGGTTAAGTTCTTGCCTCTGCTTGAGGGAAGAGGACCCATCTGCCTGGAAGCTCTCCAGACAGTTTCAGGATTTATGTCTTGCAGGGAGGAAAGGTGAGGCTCTCCTCAGTTATGATAGTACTGACACAGGAAAGGAGAGAATGACTTTGTAGCTTAATGCTTAAGACTTTCAGCAGTGCTATGGGACAGTGCCACTCCATTTTACCATTTAATTTCTTCTAGTGAATGAAATAGTACCTACAAGTGATTGAAAATATAACCAGGTCACAATACCCTATGGTTTGGTCTCTAGTTTATGTGAAATAACTTTAAATTCACTCACTCAGAGAAGGGAACTAAACTTGTATCTCCTATTTCTGAAGAGAGTTCCTGGATAACAAGTCATCTGAACCACCGTTTCTGGGCCTGATCACCCCAACTGGGGAAAGACTTACTCAATACACAACAAATGTGGAGAAGGGCTCATAGAATAACATAGTCTGTGGTCAGGTTAGCTGAGAAGGGACTACACAAATAAGGCTCATGTAACCTTGCAAAGCCAAGACTGAACTTGCCGCCAGGAAATTCAACATCATGGCTGGGAAAGAAGGGTAAACATAAGGGAAGGAGAAGGGCTGTCTATGCTAAAGGACAACACTGACAAATAATAAATATGAATAAACCACAGATAAATTCAAGCTTGAAACCAGGTTTTTTCTTTAACCACCTCCTCTGAGACAACAGAACGAGGAGAAAATGGTGCCAACTTTGCCACTAGAAACCTATTTAGTTTTAAGATGAGGCCTGATAAGTTTATAGATGGGCTTAGAGGGGATTGGTGGCAGGAGCAGAGGGCTAGACACAATGACCCTGAAGTCCACCGTAGATGCCTGTTTCTGGGTTACAGCAGCACCAGTGGAGAGATTTCAGAGGTGTAAGCTCTGGGATGGGAGCTTGCTTTTTTCCTACAGAGAGCCTGGCTAACATTAGATATAGGCCAGGATTGAAAGAAAACATTTGAATCTAGTACCTGTAGTACAACACCTATGTCCAGATTTTCAAAAGGAGAGTTTGATTCCTTTTCAAGGCCTATAAAAGATTTGTACCGTACAGAAATCTCAGTCATTCTGTTTTCTTTGTATCAATTTCCCTAAAAATAGGGACAGAAATTATTCTTTTGTCTGTCTTCATAGAGTTTTCAACTCTGTGGTACAGTAACTAATTCCTACTCAGTATAGAGTCTACATATAGTGGGACTCTGACCTCTCACGGGACTGTTAGCTATTACTGTTATTCTAATATTAAACACATATTTATGCATGTGCATTTATATATAACAATAACTATTTCCCTTGCATAGGTACTCTTCTCACAGGGACAGAGTACTTCCAAAACAAAAAATAAATTCAAATAAACTGTGTAAGTCAAGGAAGAAATGAAAAGGATTTTCTGGAGCAGAGAATACATGGTGGCTCCCCTCATTCAGTTCCACCTCTGTGTGCAGTGTAAGTACTGTAATAATGTCAGCACACAGCCCTGTATGAATACCAGCTGCTGCACTGGCCTCCCACTCGCCCTCCTGCCCCATTAGCCTTCAGCTAATGTCAGGAAGTGGTTTTATGATGGTCAAGAGAATTCTGGCCACTGCAAAATGTTTTTGTCTCAGTGGTATTTAATGATCCCAGTGTGCTCTGCCAGGTTTGATCTTCATTTTCTTTGCTTTACCTTGTAAGCTTTCATTTATTAATGTTCAGATCTTAAATTAGGAATTGGAAAAACCTCTTAATATTAAGCATTTCCAGGAAAGAATTTACAAAAACCTGCAATGCTTTACATGGATGGTTTGGAAGAGAAGTAATCAACCAACTCTGTAAATGTCAAGGGGAGGATTAGCCTTTACTTCTGATGAATCCAATTCAGCAGCCACATTAAAAGCTGCCTCTGCATGTGGAACTAGAAGGACTATTTCCTGCACTAACAAGGTCTCTGATGTTCTTGTTACTAGCTGCAAGTTTACTTCATGCAAAGATCTAAGTATTGTAAGACAAAACAAAACAACAACCCTTCCCTCTCCCTAGCAAAGCAAACCCCAAACCACCTTGATTAAAAAGTTGAAACACCTTTGAAGACCACCTACCCCCTTGCTGAAGTTGATAGAAGAGGGTTTTGGCTGAGTATTTCAGAACAGCAATTACAGAAAGAGGATTTTTACTTTGATTATTTGTTTGGATTACAAGATTAGAACAGTGATTTGAAAAGCTATTCAGCCGGAGCCTGACTCTGAATGTCACTTACCTTGGTGTGCATATTTTTTCTTGCTGTTCAGTAATGTGAAGAGCTATAGCAAAGCTTGATTACCTTAGATGCTTCACACAAGTACAAACAATAAGCAAATAACAGACAATAAGCACAATAGATTTCTTGCCACATTTGTTCAAAAGCCTCCCTAATATGTCTACACTAACCTATTTGGTAAGGGTTTGATGGAGGAACTGAAGTCAACCAAAGGACTCCCCTGGAGCAGTAGGCACTGAAATACTGTCTTGGTTCAAGAGCATAATATAGGACATGTTACTGCAATAAAAGCGGTCTGTAGAACTGCTCACAGACTATCCACAAGACATTTCTAATTATTTTAATGGGCTTTGGAGCCAGCCTGAGTCAGCTGGGATTCACCGTCCTCCCTGTAGATGGCAGCCTGCACGTTTGCCTTTGTGGCCACATAAGCCAACTTCATAGGCAGAAGACAGTAAGAAGCAGCACAGTCCACAGCTGGATACCCTTGCATGCACTAGCACATGCACTGTAGAAAAAAAGTTCCCTTGTAGTTTGAAATACTTGATTTACCACTTCTTTCAGATTCAGATTTAATGCACAGAACAAAATTTTTAAAATATTAGAAAATTTCTTGAGAAAAATATTAGTATATTTGAGTATAATGACACCATTTTACTATGTGTCAGTGGGCTGATCTGCAAAGATGAGCTGGGAGCCACAGGCATCAACACAGCATCAGGGCAATGCCCTCCCCAACCCGGCACAGTTCTGTTGTGCCAGGCAAGAAAGGCAGAGTGGGGTCGGTGCTGGAAACAAGGGTCAGCCAAGAGTCCCATGAGCAGCAGACAAGTCCATAGTGATGTGGTGGGTCCAAAGTCACCTGCACCACATCAGAGCTGATCTTGCAGACAAGCAGCTAAAACCAGGGGCAGGGGAAGAGGATGCAGAGCCTGGTGGCACATACAGCGTGCATTTGCAACATGACAGCAGGGCAGTAAAGGCATTCAGATATTTTTTCTCAGGATAGTGAGTATATTAGTGCTTTCCTTATTTGAGCCTTCTGCTGGCATCCATGGTGGAAATTAATTGAACTGCAGCTGAAAGGCTTAGGCAAGTCTGGAAAAAAAACCCTCAAACAATTGTATGAACTTAAAACGGCTTTGTTTCTTTTTTAAAACATATTTTCTTTTTAAAACCACAAGTAAATTAATATTACAGCATCTCTTTTTCAGTCAGGATGACACAATGGCTCTGGCATTTATAGGAAGCAGAGCCACAAGAAACAAACTCCTGTTTCCTGTTCACGTGTAAAACCAAAGGAAAGGAAAATATGCAATTATGAGTGATGTATAAACTACTTTAGAGAGATTTCCATGGGAAACTCTTGAAACCCAAGTCTTTTTTTGTCGTGCAGATATTTCAACACACCCAAACAGTATTAAGCTCTTTGTTTGCCCTATAAACAGTGAGACAGTAATTTCACAGTCTGACAAACATAGGAGCAAATAAGACCAAACTGCTTGTTGAACCAATAGAGGAATGGCTTGCGAGCATCACCACTGATTTTTGGCCTCTTTTTTGTGTCCTCAAGTGATCCAGAACTGTCAGACACAAATATAAGATCTCTTCTTGCCAAGCTATCAATGTAACACATAAGGAAATCAGAGCTTTTGTTCTCGTATTCGTGAGATAGCAGAAACATGTGCAAGATTCTTTGGAAGACTAGAAGTGCAGTTGTTTATTGAAGTTAATGGGCACCACCAAAGCCAACACACTATCTCTCCAGGAATCTCTCTCCAGGAAGAAGGAAGCATATACCAGAAATAAGCACAGAATCACATTCATGTGCATCTACAGCAGATCCACTGACACCAATTGCTACTTCATTTTTAACACATTTCTGAACCGTTCCAGTCTCTGGTGTGGTAAATGCCTCTCCTCCACATCCTCCACCAGTCTTGACTACTGTGTGGGAAGACTGTTTGTTTAAGCACATTAAACATGGTGTGGGTGAAGACATCCTCAGTTTTCCTAACAATTGATTAGCCTTTTTATTTACAGCTGTTACTACTTTTTTGCACCACCTGTGTGAGACATGAAAAGTGAGGACTGCTTTCTCCCAGCATCATGTTTCCTACAAAAGGCTTCATTCCTTTCTGAGCATTAGCTACCGTTTAACTCATAAGATGGAGGTTTAGCAAAGAAGGGGTTAATTTTCCAGTACTATTTTTGTTTAAAGCAAGTCAGTCAAATGTAGAACTAACATCTCACAGAATCTGAGTAGACTTGCAATGCATGAAATTTAAATACAGAAATTTCTCTTAAAGAAAAAAATCCCTTGAGTCAAGAGAGGTTGTTGTCGGAAACCATAACTAATGTAGCAAAATGGAAGAGCATCATAGAGAGCGAATGGTCCTTGGCTCCTCTGCTGTAGCACTCAGGGCTGACCAGCACTGATTTTGCTCCTGATGTATCACTCCCTTTGGTGTGTCATGACTCAGATGCTGAACCCCCTTAGCCTATGACAGAGCTAATTGTAATTCATTCACTCCCAGAAAACAGGCTGGAAAGTTTAAAGTGTTCAGCCTTAGCATGGAAGATTCTTTGAGGTAAAGTTCCTTCTTCCCTGTCCCTCTCCTTTCCCCTTTCAAAATGAAAGCCACAGAGAAACAGAAGGCAAACTGTCCTTTAGGACACCCAGATCTAAATATGGTTGAATTAACTCTGCGGCACCGCGGGCAGTGGCACACAGCAGCGGTAGGTCTAAATGGGAAGTTTGCAGCTTGTTGTGCAACACCTTGCCCACACCCACCACACCCTCAGTCCCCATCCCTGTTCTGGGACAGTGTCCACATGGCTCCTATGTCTGGAGGATGGTGAACGGGAAGAAGTTTCTTTTCTCTGGACTCTTCCTTTTAATTTATATCTTTATAACCTGTTTATTTCTATTTCCAGCCCCACTGGTTTCTCAGCCCAGATCCTGTGAGCAGGATCTTATGTTTTATTCTACATATGCTGGGTTACCTGCAACCCCCTAATGCATGAGCATTTCCCTGCTTGCTTTGTTACAACTGTTAGAATGGTTTCTTCCCTGGGTTGTAACACCTTCCTTGGATGGCTGAAGCATGAGACACCTGCCCCCTCCCTGCTCCCAGCCATCAGGTCACAGACCTTCCCATCTTGCAACAAACAGGTCCCAGTCCCGAAAAGAAAAGGACCTGTGTTTAGGAAATGTTGGTGGGAGAGGGAATAGGTGTTTCCCCACCACTTTCACCCTCTACTGAAAATCTCAGAGCTGACAAATGGGCCAACTCCCCACCAAGGTGAAGGAGCTTTAAGGCTACCTGAGGTCTTACTGGTTCTCAATGGGCAGGTGCCTGCTTAGGTGGATCCACAGCAGGGGCACGGCCCACTTCTGCTGGATGTTCTCATATCCCCATCACCACTGCGCTGGAGGGGACTGAGGTTTTGGCAGTGTCTAAGATTAATTTCCAACTCGCTATTTGGACTTCCCCATATATATCCTGGACTCAAGTCCACTAATAATCTGTTGAACACCTTCTTGTCTCTGTATCTCTCCCTCTCTCTCTTTTAACCTTTACTAGAAGTTGCCTTGCCAACCTTCATGCTACATGAAAACTCCACACATCTTATCTAATGAACTGACTTCCCGGGGCACTTGTCGGACCAGCTGCAGTGGGAGCTCAGCGAAAAAGCTCTGAGCAGCCTCACAGAGTCACAAACCAAGGCTCAGGGCTGCAGCAGCCTCTGCTCACTCACACCCAGCACAGCAATACTCAGCTTTGAAATGGGGCGCAGCTGTCCAGCACGACACTGTGATCAGCTGTGGTCCACTTGTGGGGGACCCAGAGTAGAGACTGTGCCAACCTCCCACTTCAGTAAGAGTTAAATGCTCTGAGGAC
The DNA here is from genome assembly GCF_003259725.1 of Athene cunicularia. Lineage (NCBI taxonomy): Eukaryota > Metazoa > Chordata > Aves > Strigiformes > Strigidae > Athene > Athene cunicularia. Next base: position 24,974,309 of record NW_020799110.1, read on the forward strand.
ATTGCAGACTTGTGCCATCCTCCACACATGTTAACAATGACAATGGTTAATCCTAATTGACAAAGGAGTTAGGCTGTCAGTACTTTGGGGATTTAAAAGGTTGCCAAAATTCTTCAGTCTCCCTCAAAACAGCAAGTCAGTGTTTAAGTGAAGTGTCTTACAGCTCATAGTTCAGGCAGACAGACAGACATGGAGCCAGCGGTAAGTCACAGAGCACATCTGCTTTGTAGGGCTGTCTCTCTTCATCCCTCTACTCTGCACCTGTTTTCACAGGCGAAACCAGCCTGTGCACCAGGAATACTGGCAGCAACAAAGGTGTGTGGGAGAGCAACGTCACTTGCTTAGTCAAAACCACAATTTCAACTCACTATGCTTTAGAGGCCAGCCAAGAAAGTGTCATTTTTTACTTACCTATATTTCAAGGAGGAATTCCCATTTACTGGTAAAGTTTTTTCTATCATCACATAGAACATGAGAAAGAGGCGTGCTCCTGGGTAGCATCTGATATAAAAAATCAGCAAAAAAGGGCACTGAGGCTGCCACATGGGCAGAATGGAGGGGATGCAACAGAGAACAAAAAGAAAACATAGTAAGAAATGCAGATAAGATAATTTGATGCAATGAGAAAGGAAGAGATCTGAGAGAAATCCACTGAAAGGAGGTGGTGGGATGATGTGGTACGTTTGGTAGCTGCTGGAAGATGCAAGAAGAGGAGACGGAACTGGGCCAAGTAGGAACTCTGGCTTTTGGCAACTGCTATAGGGGAAGAGAAAACATCAATGGAGAAAAAGGAGACGCAGCTGCATTGGCATCATATTTCCTTACCAGACTGGAAGAGCTGCCTTCAAAGTTATTCAATAAACTTATATTAATAAAAACATCATAAGCTTTTTTATTTTTATATTGCCAGTTACATTTTTCATTTCATGAAATCCAAGATTTTTTCAAAGGTAATGAAGAAAGTTATTAAAGAAATATTTAAAGACAAAGAATTAATAGTAAAAGACATTTCAAAAACTGGCTATGGGAAGTAGTCAAATTTGAAGGAGAGCAGCCCTTCAGTGTAGTCTGGATTACAGCAAGCAATTTCTTATAGCTGCATTTTGTTCAATACATTCAGACTCTATCTGAATCAGGCATTTTCCAGCTCAGACCTGAGCTTTGTTTTGCAAAAGAGAACACACCTTGCCAGCACCACTTTTGTGAGGAGTTTGGCAGCTAGCCATATTACAAGAATCTGAGAACAAAATAACTCCTTGTGTACTGTTATATTTTAGCTTTTATCACCACTACAAAAGCTTATGAGTTTAACTACCCTTTATCAGCAAACACCAGTCTTTCCAATCAAGAATTGTACCTTAACCAGCAGACTGTCACTCTCATTTGTTGGTACCTTAATACAAAAGTATCCTACTGAACCCCACAGCAGACATCTCCCCAAGATCTTTAAGTATCAGTATCTGGTCCTAAATCAAACAACAGCACAACATAGCCTACAAACTATAACTGTCACTGCTCAGTCAACTATCTTTTTTTATTTTCATACGTTGTGCTTTAAAACCTAGATGCCATGAGTTATTCTCATGTCTCCACTGCTTCATTGAAAATTGAGGTTTCATGCTTAGAGTATTAGATCCAAACTCCTTTGCTTCATTCTTAGCTTTATATATCTGCACAGCCTCAAAACGACCACATGTGCCTATCTGCTTTGTGGGATGTATCTTTGCTATAGTTAACTCTCTAGTCTTTACGCTTGTTTGTAAAGCTCAGTATAGCTTATTAAAGTCAGTAGCACCTGACATCCCATTTAAATACAATGAGATATTCTGGTGTAACATGATTTGTTTGGAGATTGATTAGAGAGCACACCTGAGATGACAGCATATTTTTTGTTGCTAACCCTGTCCTAATTCAAATCACAGTGGCAACATTACTCACCATACATCCATCTTCTCTTTAGCAGACTAAAGCCAGAGGGCAGGCTGAAAACCAAGCCTGGTGCATGTCTTGACTCAGTTCTGGGAATCCAAAGTGCAAAAAGGAAGTCTGAGCTTTACTATCTACAAATCCTGATTGTTCTGATATCTAGGAAGCTTTCCAGAAAACAACACTTGGTTGACTTTTTGGCCTAACATGATGCTGCCACTAAAACAGACATACAATAGTGGAATGAGCTGCTAATCATCTTAATTGGCACTACTGTGTGTCACAGACCTGAGTCTCCTATCACTTGCATTAGCACATGTGTAATTCTACTCAGTGGGGACATGAAATAAAACATAACATGAGGACAAGGGACATGCCAATGGAGCCTCCTGTAATGTTCCTACAGGAACATTAATGGAGCCAGCAGAAAAAACAAAACCGGTATTTCATTGTCTCTGGCTTGATGACTCAGTCCTTATCTTGATACTGTAGTGCTGAGAATACTGTGTGCTCTTATATTCGTGTGATCAAATGAAGGTGTGTGTGTCAGGACTATTCTGCTCATGATGCAAAGCAGCGGGAGCAGCTGCACAGGCTCTGTCGCCTCTTTCAACCTGGTTTCTCATGAGTGACAGATCCACGGGAGTTTCTATGTGAAAAGGTAGAGATTTAACATGTCCAAAAAGTTCTGACAGAATAGAGTTGAACACCTTTAAGTATCTGAATACACTAAAAATCTGCTATAAAACCTCTCAGAGACAATGTACCATGAACACAGTGGGTTTTCATGCAAATCTTGAGAACATTACTTCTCAGTTTATGCATCATTACAGACATCTTAAAAACGTTTTAGAGAAACATATTTCAGTCTTCGTATGCTTGTAGTCAACTATTCAAAGAATGATGAGACAGAAAAACTCTTGGCTACTTTAGTATCATTTGGAGATGACATAAATGACACTGTGAACCTTAGAGGGTTTTGGAAGTTAAATACTTGGCATTATCAAAGGAGGGCAGAAATATGCCATGGTAAGCACAGGTTCTACCAACATTTACTTTATTTCATAAAAAAAGGCAGTTATTTCAGATGAGGCAACTGCATTACAGGTAATAAACTGTATTTTTGGGTAGGAAAAACCCACATAGAAAATTGCGATACTATTTTAAAAAACATCAAACACATACAAATGAAGGGGGCAATCTCACCTCTTAAGGGCCCACAGATTATAGACTGCGTTACTGAATGAGACCAAAGGTCCCCCTAGCCCAGTAGCCTGGGCAGATGCTAAGGGGAGTGAGGGCAGATGGGGATACTGTCCCCAGCATTTCCTCCAACCTTCCAGTCCAAGCAAGCAGTAACATTGCCAGTAGCCCCCTCCTGCCTTCCCACTGGTGTGTTATTCTGTATGAATGGTAGGTATAAACACATCTGAAGGTACTAGGGCACTGGACCATCTTAGAAAGCAAGGACAGGATTAACGCACTCATGATGAAGTGATTTCCCCCCCCCCATGGTATTTCAGCAACACCTGCCAACTGATCTGGAAGTACAGATAATTTGGGTGCCTGACACCCAAATTCTGACACTATCCTATTTTTCTTCAGAGTTTATAAGAACTAGCTCACTTAAGAGCAGAGTAGGGTAGTATTTAGCAGTTTCTGATTATTGGTTCTAAATAATCAGAATTCTATTGGTAAGTGCTATTGGTTCTATCTTCCCTCCCCAGAAAGGAAATCACTCTTTATTCATATAATCAGCCAGTGGGCCAAGTGCTAATGAAGCTCTCTGCCTTGGTTATGACTGTGGGGGTTCATGGTGGTTTATTTCTCCTCCATTGTCACTACAGCACTTGCCCACTTCATGATAAACCTTGTTGCTGATCTTCTGGAATATGCCTGATCCACTGCTTGTGATTTATTCATGGCTTCTGGAAAAAACCTGATGCAGAGCTTTGGTCAACAGAGTTATTAATATACAAAGGTAGATGGCAAGATTGAAAGCCAGTCTAAATTTATCAAAGTGGAAGGTGAAACAAAAAGATTTCCCAGCAAAATGCCACTGACATTTATATTGAAGGGGGGAACAAAGCCCAGATCTGACATTTAAAAATAATGCCACCTGTGTAAAACCTAAAGCTCATTTTTTACAGTCAGTGGGAAAGCTTCAAGGCAACTCCCCTTTTCCCTTTGTTAATTGTGCAGTGTTTCATCATAAAGGATTTACTTTTTTGCCTTTTCATGTTCTTTAAAAGTGATATTGAAGAGAAGCTATGCAAAAGGCGATGCAGCAAGAACGAAGTGAGTTAAAGAGTTGAAGAGATCTCCGCACAGGTAACAGAGCATCACATTTAATTCCTTTGGTGCTTATTTTAATAACATCTATCATGATGAACTCTTAAGTCATTACAGAGCATGAAATATGCAGTGCTGTGCTTTGCCATTTAACATATAATTTATCCCCTCGTTGCTGTGACGAAGACATTATTACTTTTTTTTTTTTAATAACCTCTTATCAGGCAGGTTCAGCCACATACCGTTGGTTTTATTTCAAAACTCTGCACAACTGTCATGATCAGGAACTGATGCCTAATTTCCTATTTTTTTTTAATTTCATTGCTAAGGAAAAAAACAACAACAACAAACAAAAAAAACACAAAACAAAACAAAACCAAAAAAAAAAAAAACCAAAAACAAAAACAACCAAAAAAATTCCCAACAGGCCACATGTCAGAATCACTAATCAACAAAGTTACCTGCCGGTGGAAGGTAGGGAAAGGAGATCTCACTTATCAAAGACCTTGCTCCCAGGTTTGTTGTCTCTCCTTGTTTGATTGAATGCTTCACAGATCCACAGGGTAAAGGAGAAGGGATATTTCTTTCAATGTTAAGATCAGAAGGGGCACTCCTCTGACATAATATATACAAAACAAAGAACTTCACCATGTCATTTCTGTATCAGACCTATCTATTTTGATTGATACAACGTGTTGTTCAGCTAGACATCTCATCTTGATCTGAAGTGACTGGAGTACTTATTTCATCCCTAATTAAAACACTAACTTCTCTCATTGTACAAGTGACACAAGTAATTTCTCTCACTTCACTTTCATTTCCAGCTACTGGACTTTGTAGGGGGGAACAAAGAGCCCTCAGTCAGAAATCACCTAATGCCTCTAAGCCTACCTTGGCAAGTGACAAAGACTGATGTCCTTTAAGGTCTCACTGAAAAGTTTATTTGGAAGTCCTCTGCAGAGCAGAGTGGAGGGTACTGCTTAATGTTTCTTAAAACACTACAATCCCAACATCACTGCTTTTTAATACCGCTTTTAGTGTGACTCACCCAGGGTGAGCACCAAATATGCTGGAAAAAGATCTGTACCTCAGCAGGCTTTCAATCCACTTACACAGGGGAAACAGTGGTGGCAGCAAGAAACAATCAGACCAGAAAATGAAAGATGAGCTGGAGTCACAGCTCATCAGCTGTTTCAACTTCAAACATTTTGTAGGCATTGTAAGAGAGGTAAATTTGAGAAGCATAACAAATACAAACACAAGTCCAGAGTGGTGTTATTATTATTAGCATGTTTGTTCACCAGTTGCCTCTTTCCTAATTATGATGATCACCTTTGCAACAAAGTACAGGCTGATAAGAACAACATGAACGACACAAGCACATTCACATGTCCTAAAAGCAATGGTAAGGGTTCAGGAAAACAAGTCAGGTGGCCAGTTCAGCAGTGGCATTCATAAAAACATACCATGCACATAAAAAATAATCAAGAAACAATAATCAAAATGGTCACCATACACTTCACGTAATTTAACTGCCCAGCTGCAACTCTGAATGTCACTGCACATGATGGAAAGTTTATAAATTCCTTGGGGACAAGGAGCCAGAGTCTGACGGCAAAGCAGGGTGGATTAGGATAACCGGGGCTAGACTAGACAGAATAGGGTTCCTCTCATTAAGTTTTAAGGTGTTTTGAAAATAAAGAGAAAGCTCTTCTTGATTTCAGCTGCCCTGGTTTTAGCCTCAGGTGGTGTAAAAGCATATAGATCTTGATACTCAAAGTAGACAGTTTGTTAGATAAACCAACTGTTGTACTCTATAGCTAATTTGACGAAGCAGAATTTAAGAGATCACTCCACGCATCAGTTTTGGATTTGCATCAGAGCTGAATTACAAGGCCTACAGAACTTCATTAATCTATTGTCTTACCCATCTATGAACTGAGCTATTAATGATCAGTTCACAGGTTTATTCGCTGAGACAGTTAACTTGACACAATTAATAGCTATGAATGTAGGGCAACTATCACACTGCTTTCTTCTGAGGCACCTCTAGCACCCAAAATGCACAACCGGCCCTTGCACTGTCTCTGCTCTGTGGCAGGGAGCATGCCAGCGGGGCTCAGCCCCTCTCCGGGGGTCTGCAGCGGGGAGAGCGCTTTCTGCTCTGTCCCTGTTCCCTGTGCAGACTGAGATGTGCTGCACACACAGACTCCCCTCTCCTGACGGTATCCCAGCAGCAGTTACATGGTGGTTCCCACTGCCTCCAGCCCAGGGCAGACCAGCTGGCTCTGCAGCAGGGAGCAGGAGTGCACCCTGTGGATGACTTCACACAAGATCTGCCACTACCTAGCCTAAGACATAGGGACTTGGGAGCTCCCATTTAGCTGCCAACAACTCTACAGATATCAGCCCCCAAATCCGGCACTCTTACTCCCTTTTAGGGATATCTCAGAAAACAAGAGCGCCATCATGACAGTGGGAGGGAAAAGCATAAGTTCTGGATTGAAACTGGTCCAAAATAATTTGCCCAAGACAATACAGCAAATCTTTGAGAAAGACAAGCCAGATGCTCTCTCTTTCTGATGTGATGGACCTCAAAGAGAACCTCTCATTTGCCCCTGCCCTGACTTCTGCTCTCAGCATACACAGGTTCTAAATACAAGACCCAGGAAGCTACAGTCCTACAGAAGAGAGCTGCTTTAGGTGAGCTGTTTATTATCCAACTTTCAGGCACTGAGTAGGATGCTGAAAACAGAACCCTTTCTGGAACTACCCTGATGGCAACAGCAGCAAAATCATTCTTTTATGTGGTCTGCTTGCACTGGGGAAATGAGGAGAGGCAAGTACTTCACAAATCCAGATTTTTGCTCCTAATTCCTTTTAGATAATGCCTTATATCTAAATGCTACTTACACAGAACAAAGAAAAATTGAAATTTTTCTGATTCAGCAGCTTCTCCATATGCTCTGGCACCAGGCTTGTACTGACGTGTTCTGCCACTGTTGCCCACCCATAGCACGAGAGTAAGACAGCCCAGACTTGACTGGTGTGACCTCAGTAGAGGTCAGGTGTTTGCTACAGGCACAAAAAAGTAGATGAACAAAAAGATCACCTGGAAGACGAGTGGCAAAAGTGATGGGCAAGCTGTCACAGGTGCCCAGCAGCTGAGCTACACCACTGCACAGTGCCTGAGGCCACAGCTGTGGGGCACAGCACATGTCCTGCTCCAGGGCTCAGCAGCTGTACAAAGCCCAGATGAACAGCTGTAGGAATAATTCTTAAAAAATGTTCATTGTGTGGAAGCCTCATTTATTCCTCCTCCTACTCCAAACACAATAGGGTCTAAGCATCCCCTGCTTTATCAGCTTTTAAACCCGCCCACCAGACAGATATTTAAGAAATATAAACTTTACTTATAACTCCTTCTATTGGCAACTAAGTGGTTGAAAGAAATAAATCTCCAATATTAGTTTCCTTTTTGCATACTTGTTCTCACTCAAGGGTACTTAGGAAACTATTCTATTTGTCACAGTACAGTAACCCAGCACTTTGGGAATCATAATGTATCATTTCATAGCTTTGGTGGATAAATCGCTATAATTTTCATTAGTCCTCCTTGAGTAAGCTTTCCTACTGAAACAAGAGACAAGGCAGAGCATAGGGTTCTCTGTCACTAAAACTATGGCTTTGTATTGCTAACGGGTAAGATAGGATAAAATGTCAGAAATCGTAATAAAGCAAACCAATATATTACCCCGTATGCGTATATTATACACAGCAGAGGAAGGGCTTCATGTATAACAGATATTTACAGCAAATTTGTAGCCTGTTCTACCAGCTGCCCTCTGTGGAGGTCTTAAAAAAAGACAAGGCCCCACCTCACATCTGTGAGGACAAGGCTGTGGGCTCCCACCAGGAGGGGTGGCTGGCTTGTCACAAATTTGTAACAGGAGGAGCTGATCCCTTTCCTGTGAGGGCAAGTGATGGACTGTCGGTGTGTCAGAGGCACAGTTACACAAGAAACAAAGAATCTGATACGCTGTAGGATACATGCTGTAGGAACCAGCAAAGTGCTATTAAACCTGTGCGCTCTGAACGTGGGCAAATATCACTGTCAAAGAAAGACAGATGCTGTATTCTCTCAAATGGTGGAAAAATTTCAGTATCTCAATGGCATGAAAAATTTAGAAGAAAAACTTAGAACATTTTAATTTGTGTCGTTTTCCTCAATGAAAAAAGAGTGTTAAAATACACAGAAATGACATGGAAATGAAACACTGAGTAAAAGTGTAAGTCACTTTCTATCATGGTTCTGTTTGTAAAGCTTTAATATGAATTAGCCTTGCTTTCAGGGGCATGTGGACCAGACAACCTCCATGAGTCCCTTCTGGTCTAAGTTATTCCATGACTCTCTGAACCTGTATTGGAGGTTCATTTATGGGTATTTTCTGTGGCACCCTCTACCAATCCAGAAAAGCATCCATTTATGCCCGTACCATGCTGGTAACATCTATCAACCATCTGTTGGCTCCTATACAAAACCATCTTGATACTAAATGTAACTCAAACCCTACAAACTCAGCAAACATGAGAAAATTTTTTAAATAAAGGCATTTTCTTTCCAGACACGTCTGAAAGCACAGAAAAATGGATTCCCCCCACACCACCACCAGCTTGAGCATATTTCATCTTGAGTATTTGATATCTGATAGAACACTGTAATTGACAAATTATCATGGAATACTTTTTACCACTAAATATATCTTTATAGGATTTCTCAAGTCTCACTGTGTTTCTAAGGGCATTAATGTGATCTCTTAATATCTCAGCTATCTCTAAACAGAAGGCAGAAGCCCTTAAGTCGTTAGTTATGTTGGTAGGAAGAAATCATCAGCAAAATCATACCTTCCCTTGGTATAAAAGAAACAAAAAAACCCCAGAGAATAGATTTATAGAAAAAAAAAATTTAAAATCTATTTATCATTTGTCAATATTCACCTTGGCTCTTTGCACAGGGGGTAAATGGCTTACAGCCCCCCCAGCACAGAAAGAACTCCTGAACTGGGGAAAAGGCCCATAAGCAGATGGCACATCCACGCACAGACATGCTGCAACTTTCATTGATTCTCCTGTGAAACAGGGGACAATATGCCCTTCTCTCCCTGCAGAGAGTAACAATACAGAAACTTTACAAGACTGTGTGGTCGTGTTTACCTAATTAACTTATCCTTGGCTAGAAGGCAAGATGTGGTCCGGCCTCAAAATCTGTTATAAATTCTCAGCAGGGTAACAGAACCCAGAAAATGCATTGATCTGTCAGACCACATTCACAGAAAGAGGGATCATTGAATGTTTCCTTCTGCTAAAGGATTAACTGAGAAGAAATATAGCTAACCTTTGTATTTTTTTCCATTTACTTATAAAAAGCACAATAACCACATCTTAAAGGCTAAACCATTGCAAGAGCAATCCTGAGAACTAATAACATGAAAGCCAGTATTGATGAGACTGGGGTGAGAGAACAGCTATGCAGCTGCTTTTCCCGTAAACACGGGGAGCGGGAAGCCTGCTCATTTCCTTGTGGGCCCAAAAAGATGCTCAGGGGATGCAAATTCCACCAATCAGAACCAGATCACATCAGTTTACAATCCCTCCCTCTGCTTTCAGAGTGATTACTGTAGCAGCATCATATCACTTTTTATGTGATGTCAGTTTTATTTCCAACTTTACATAATAACACTTGGTAATTCATTACATATTATTTTGACTCAGTGCATATGCTCTTGCACTGTGAATATAAGCACATACTTGCAGAAGCAGATCTCCACCTTCCTCTCTGCTATGTGCTTTTTTTACTCGGCGTTATATAGGCTATGACTAGGTTGCTCTCTAAACACACATCATTCAGTTCCTGGCCCTACACATTGATGGTGGATTTGTGCTTTAACATAGCTGCTTCCAAATAAAGCTTTGGTTTGTCTGAGATAAGCTTTACCTAGTAGGTACACGATCTGTGCTTTGCCAGTGCTTTTTTGTAGTCTGAAAAAACCTACTTAGTGTTACATACAGTTGGACAGAATGGTTTTTTAAATCTGATCATGTTCCTCACACAGTATTGTCAAGGAGAAAGTAATATAATAATAGGCAAGGGTGCTGATCCAAACCTCTTTGATATTCCTAAAGGTGTGGCCTATTTAGTGGTTTTCAATATTGTCTTTACTATTATTCCTATCTGACAAGGGAGAATAGACCTTTCCCCTGTTCAGCAAGGGAAGCAGCCTGCCATGCCCTGCAGCCAGCTGATGAAACCTCAGAGCCAGTAATAGACTTTGTGGTCTAGTAAACCTCTGCTGCTCACCTTGACAAAGGAATCCTTGGTGAAGCTGTATGGCCTGTGCCATAGGGGAAGTTGAAACTAAATATTCATGACTCCATCTGGCCTTAAAATGTCACGTTGGGGTTGGGTGGGTGTCCTTTTCCTTTTTTGCACTAACACCACCCAGATGAATGGAACTCCTTCAGACAGCCTTTTATAGAGGTCATGGTGAGATGTTCAAGAGCACCTTGGGTTCTGCAAAGAGCCCTTTTTCTACTGTAAGGATTTTCAGCACGGTCAAAAAAAAAAAAAAAAAGACAGGACTGAAATGTTTGTGTAAATTCTATACATAAGATATTTTCAGTATGGTTGTGGAATAGCTTTAGAATTGGTTTCAAAGGAACATAAAATGGCTTTGTAATTACAAAATAGATTTGGAATGATTGAAGTCAAGTGCATTTTTCTGAAAAGCATCCTAAAAATGTCTTGGCATTACAGAGCCTTGGATGTTTGTTTTATGTTCTATCTTGGGAGCAGATAAAATCAGCTTTTTTTCTAGACATTAATGTTTGCTATAAAGTATAATGAGAAAGATATCTGCATGTAGGAGAGGAAATATCCTCATGCTCATAAAAAAGCGTTCTGAGCAGCAGGCTCCCTTCCTGCTGAAAGAGCTGCTGGACAGGTAGTGCCACAGCAACCGAGGGGAAGCAAGTACACAGGAACGCAGCCTCGGGATTCAGGGAGGCAAAGAAGCAATCCCTTTGCTTCATAGCCTCTTGGGCCGTGCAGCAGGCCTGGGGATACGATCTCAGCCTGTGGTGCTGCTCACCAGTGCCAGGAGTGCACAGGGGCAAACGCAAAGCCAGCGGGTGGCGAGGGGCCACTCACCGAGAGCAAACCTGGCACGTCACGCTGGAGTGCTGCCGGCTCCAAGCGCCCGGTGAAGCTGCCTCAGGCCTGTGAGCTGCCACTGCAAAGGGACTCTGAAGAAAGGAGTAGATGCGAACTGGGCAAATGAAGAACCATGAAAAGGAATGAAGAAGGTATCTGTCACCTAACTTCTGTGAACTGAACGGGTCTTGGGTAGTGCCCATGTACCTCCATCAACTCCAGAGGTAATGTCCGCTGATAACCATAACTGTACCAAAGTGTACTTCAGTTAGATGTCTATAGGTAATGGTACAAACACCACCTTCATCTCACTCCTACCCTGAGTGGCCTCAGTTCTGCTGCTGTAGGAAATAACAGGGCAGTTGCAATGCAAATACTTCCTCACTCCTCACAGTTCTGTAGATCTATGCCTTTGCTCCTCACTAATTAATTCGTGCCCTTGTTCAGCCAACAAGTTCTTTTTTCCACTCAGGAGGAATCTGCAACATCCATGTCTTGGTCATCTGAACTGAATTACTTTGGACAGCTAATAGGACAGCTGGGAAAGTCCAAGCTCCATGCCATGAAATATTCCCATCTGTTTCAGGGAAGACAGCCCATTTATTGAATCTTGGTCTCAGTGATTTTATTAGTCAGACTCTGGGGGGCACTAGGATCTCATGATGAAAGACATGGGATAGAATCACTGCTCTTTCTCACACTCATACTTGCAGCTATTTGGATTTTGAATGTAAAATCAGGGCCAACAGTGATTAATTTTCAGATAAGCCTCATCACGCTTCAGAATTCCCCGACTTCCATTTTTATAAACTCTCTCTGGACCTCTTCAGCTGGGAAACCAGCACAAAGATCTCAGGAGAAAATGCTTATCTTCAGATCTGAAACTCAATATGCAACATGAAACTGCAATGTGTTAAATACTTAAAAATCTTACACCCTCAGCTGGCATAGCAGGAGTGGGACATGGGCTGATGTGCTGAATCTCAGAGCTACTCCCTTTGTACTTTTTTCCCCTTGTCCCTGCCCTTCACAGCATATTAGTCCAGCTCTTGATCCCAAATAAACCTAGAGAACACAAGCACGTGAGCAGGTTGCTGTTTTTTTCCCCATAGCTTCTGCTCATCAGTGACTTTTTCTTTCCTCAGAAGCACAGGGTGGGGCTGATGTTCTCTTATAATCTCTGTCTTGCTCTTCTCCGTAATCATCTCAGTTTACAAGGACAAAACAATATCCAAACCAATTATTAACTGCAGTGAAAAAATTGCTGCTAAAGAGAAGTTAAGATGATAATGGCAGGAAAAGTATGATTTGAGGTAGTACAGGGATCCTAGAGGATGCCAGTTGCCTGGAACACCCACACAGTTATTTGCCCTGTTCATAACAGTAACTAGGAACCACTACCATAAAAATAGCAATAATAAATCCAATTGCAAAATTCACATTTCAGCCTGCTACTTTTATGAATTATATATCGTCTCCTCTCCCTGACCATCTGGTATGGTTAGCCAAAATGGCAAAAATGGCAAAAATCAAACTTGTGACTTGCAATTTAAGCAATAAAACCATCTCCATGGAACTCCCTATCATGCATGGCAAAAATATCACAGAATTTGTGGAATTTGTCCATACACTGAATATTTCAAATGACAATTGCCTGCTAGCAGTCTCAAGACCAAACAATTACACTGAAATATGTTTAAATAAACCATATTTCTACTTATATGTACAGATTTTTCAAAGAACACTGAAAACGTGGGAAATCTCTTCAAATTAATCACCGCGAATTATTCAGTCAGTTACAATTCTAGTCATCTGTGCTTCAGAGAATAAAAAGCATGCAATTTATTTGTCTGAGTCCCACAAAGTGTCCACCCATTCCTTTAAGCTCCATTTTCACCATGCTTTATGGGGACTCTTAGACAGCTCTACAAAAGCATATTAACAACAAACTGAGCTTCCCAAAGTACACTGAGCAGAAACTAGAACTTCTAGGTAAAACCCCCAAGAGGGAATATATTTTGCTGTCTTTGATAATTGCAGTCCCTATTGTCTTTAATTTCTAGATTAAAAGCAGAAGGAGGTGGAGAAAGAAAATCCTTTTTCACAGACTCATATTGTCATCTGAGGATATTATCTAACTATAATTTATGCTTTAAAGCACTTCAAAAGGAACTGATATTTTTATAGATGCCTGAACTCTCATAATCTGTACAGCTGCCAGCTGTTAATACTCAGGAGAAATAGAAATTCAGTTATTTAAGACCACAAAGAAACAAAACCAAAAATCCAACATACAAAGCATACAAAGAGAATTCTAATTTGACCTTTGTCTTTAATCCAAAGTCAGAAACTGTTTGCCTGAAAATGTGGTAATTGCAAGCTTCAGTTCAATCCCGCTTGGAGGCTGAGAAAGCTGATGTGTATCTGAACCTAAGCTAAGTACAGACAAACGCAGTGTACAAATACCTACCTTCACAAGCCTTACAATGACCTTTATTTTGGAGAAAGAATCAATAGCCCATATTTCTATCGCATTAGTGCAAATGAACCAGCCAGAGTGTATGTATGCTCATGCACATCTACACAGGCACTGTCACCATAAAAAAGCCATCAATGCACATTATTCAATCTTTGCTTTTGATACACAAGAAGCTGTCACTCTGTCACTTTTGCATGGCACTCTCCAGAGCTATTTCGATGGGCCTTGAACTAAACAGACTTAGAAGCTCTATCAAGAACCAGATTTTGCTGCCCTTCACTTTCCTGGAGAGTACGGCTCACCTCAAATTATCATGCAAACAAAAGGGATTTCTTAGGGGATAATGCATTAGTCAATATTGGAAAGAATGACAGCGCTTTGTCTGCAGAGGGAATCCAGCAATTCACCCTGCAGCTGTTGCTGTAAGGAGAAAGAAGGCTTTGTCCATTGTCCTACCCTGCTTTGTCAAGTGCTATGGGATGTCCAGAGGCAACTGATGTTTCCAAGACTTTGTCTTAAGATTTATCCATTGCTGCTGTCATTTTTGTGAGAGCAACCCAAACTTAACCGGTCTTTGAAGGAACTACCCACTAAAGGAACAAAAGCAAGCAAGCTCCTCCACCTGCAGGCCACTACACACCCTCACCCAGTCCAGATTTTTCTGAACCTTCTTGTTTCTCTCCCCAGAGATGATGCAAAGTCCAAGGACCATACCTGTCTTGAAATCCCCCAGCTCATTACTTTTTCTCTCAAGGGTACTAGGAAAAAAATACTTTTTACACCCAAACAACACCGCTCTTTACTAATCCAAGCTGTAACTGTCAAGAGAAACAATATTCTCGCAACAACTACCATTCTCCATGCTGCACCCACAGTTCAGGCATCCACTGCCAATCAATTAATCACGAAACCTGACTGAAACAAAGTACTCCTGCTTTCAACACCCAAGCACCCACTATCTAAAGGCCCCCTCCTGTGGGGCTGTTCCACCCAGCTCACCTTTCCTTCTCCTCAGAGTGAGTTGTGAAAACAGCGCATCCAGAAACCTTGGCCTGATTTCCCAGGTTGCCCTCTGCTTCCCACTACAAGAGTATCAATTTTCTCATGAACACAGTGGTTTTGAGGTAACCTGCACATGAGCAAACAGCAAGCAGGTCCTGGGCACAAAGCATTGGAGGGCCCCATCAGATTAACTTCTCGCCACCTTCCCCTGCTGCAGCTGCTGAGAAACAGCAGCCACAGAATTCCAGTTTTAATCGTAGTTTTGTTCACTCTCCACAGAGCAGTAATAAAAGGTTCAACTCTGAGGGGGGAGGAGAAATACTGCAACTAGTCATTCCCACCAGCCATACATCTGGCCCTTAATTACCCTATGGTATTTATATAATCAAAAAAATATTCAACTTGTATGACTGATCATGTTGGAGTAGTGGAACGCATTAGCAAATAAATAGCAAAATACACAAATTTGTCAACAGATGGATTACAACCCAATGTAATTAAATGCAAAATAGTTCTGCTTTTAAAGCAATTGCTCATAAATTAGCCTGTCAGCAAATGTATGCAACTAATTGCATGAAAAAAATTAGGCCATAAGACAATATTATCTGCACATAGTCTTTCCAAACAATGTAGAAATGATTGGGTACATTATTAATTGAAAAGAAGTCAAACTGCATTAGTTTAATTGCTCTTTTTTGTGTAAACCTATTAGAATAATTTATACCATATTTACTCCTTTTTACATTTGATGATAGGTATTTAACTCTTGTTTGTAGACTAACAATAATGAGTTCACCTTTTTCTCAGCTTAAAAAATGCAGTAAGAATTCATGTTTGTCCATGGCAATGGTGAACTAAGACTGTGTCCCAAAAGGGTTTAAGCAAAATGACAATTGAAGCTGTCCTCAGAGATACAGTCCTTTCTAAACAAACCAGAGGCCATTATGGAAATCAGAGGTTGCAAGAAAAGCTTGTTTGCAGAGAGGAAAGGCTAAAAATCTGTAAAAACACATTCTAAAAAAAAGTGTATCCATAATGACATTGACAGCCCTGAGCAAAGCCAATTCAGAGATGTCATCTTTCACATCCAGAGCCTGGCTCTGAGATGCCTCATTAAAGGTTTAATCCCATGATTTTAAGCCAGGATCCACCAAGGCCCTATGGGCTACTGATGAAGAACCTATGAAGGGTCACAGAAAAGCAAGCCTGTTCCTTCATACTTGCTGTGCAGGATCTGGCATCTCTGTTTGGGTTTGCAAACCCCCACTGTTTTCCCAAAATGGCTGAAAACCATGCGTGGCCCAAGGCTGACAGTCATGAACACAAAGATCACACTGATTTCAGGAAGCTCTGCTTAAGTTCTGTAGTCAAAAGAGAAAGATATTGAGCTTAATTCAGGTTTACTGCTGGTATAAATGGGGAGAGCCTCTGCTGACATCAGAGAAACTACCCTGAAAGAAAGATCACAGCTGTGATGCATTTCATGTACCTAATCAAAACATCTGCAATTAGAGTATGGGTAATGAACTGCTCACAGACAATTGGTGAACTAAGAATCATCCGTGTAAATTATTCAGTGACTAATTTTGACTAATGAATACATTTGAGAAAAAATGAAAGCTATTTACTTTACATATCTTAAGCTTTTTTCTTTCTCTATGTGAATTAAAACTGTCAGAAAAGTAAGAGGAAACAGAATTGCATGCAGAAATTATCAGTTTGGTGGCAGAAACACACATTGCTCCAAAAAGCTCACAAATGAGCAAACCTGTCAACTGAACCAAAATGAAAGTCCTGATGATCCAACGGCAGTTTCTGCCCGCCTGTGTTGGGTATTTTTCCCAAGGCAATGGATACAAGAAGCTCCTGAAGCAGAGCCTTGTCTGTCAGTGAGCAGCCTGGCAGTCAGAGACCTGCCTGGGGACACGGAGAATCTGAATTAAAATCTATCACCTTGTTCCATATTAAGAATAAAGTCTTAATCATTAGGCCGTAGAAAATCCACAGTAGACCTCATCACCTCTCTTACTGATGGTATTTCCTCTCATATGGAGTAACTGTAAATTTGTTGGATGAGAAATGAGAAAGGGAGAACAGATCTCTTGTAACCTTAGGTTCAGTCACCTGGGATGTGCACGCTGCAGTCTCCAGACCAGTGGATATTTAATGGATATGCATGAAGTAGAGCAGCTTCTTTACACCAGCCTGAGAGCTCCTCCAGTCTGAGCCCCTGGCTCAGAGTTGGTCTTCGCTTCTTACAGCAGAGTGTTGTTACTTAGGAAGGGCAGAATGACACCCTTCAACTTATTATCTCACCCTGGAAAACAACTATGAGAACTTCTTTGGTCAGCATTTGCAGGTAGTTTCAGGGTGCAGGGATGAGTCTTCCCAACCTCCGGAGAACAGAACTTGGTTCTTGATTGAGTGTTTTAGGAAATGAAATCTAATGAAGTCTGACATTAATTGGTAATGAAGAAGTTACTTTAGCATATATTAAAAAGCTGATACTTATGAATAACCCTCCGGAAGAGACTGATAAAATAATCACAGGGGAAAGAGGCTTGTCATTCATTGTGTTTCTGATCTGGGACTCTTCCTTGAAGGCAAAACCAGATCTCAAAGAAGAGCACACATGAAATGAGGAAGCTTATTGGTGCCTCCACTGTAGGCTTTGGTACATATTGTTTATATGCAAATGAGCAACAGCATGGCCTGTGACGTAGGTGGTGGAGAATGTGCCATTTCATCCATAATAAGGTTTTTAAAACTGAAAGTGATTTATCAGCAGAGAATAAAGTCACATTGCTCTCCACATCTAGGGTTTACATGGATCTGAAGCTTTACGCACAAGGGACACTCAGTGGCCCAACCTGTAGGAATCATTTAACGTGATTGAGACTGTCAAAAATTCAGCTACTGCTTTGAATAAGTGGGCACCACAGGATCCCTGAAGACACTTTTAAGTTTCCATATCCCCATCCACGATTTAATAGAAGCACTTCTTGTGCTGCCTATAGCTGATTCAGGGGGATCTGGAACTGTTACAGAACTACTTACAATTCACCTGTTTATACTCTAAATGCTAATTTGTCACAAGAGAGAGAAGAGTTATCTCAGAATTAGCCCATTTGGACTTCCCAGACAGAAGAAAACAAGGTTAAGATTTCTTCCTCCTACTCCGCATGTTTGGAAGATACAGCTTGATAATGACAGATCAAGATAATGTTAATAAATAGATCAGTAAATTAAACAAGTCATTCTTATTGCAAAGATTGTTTCCACTTTTCTTACATTGGTTCCTAAGTCATTTTGGAAAGAGACAAGATCAAGGCTATTAAGAAGAATTCCTTGATCCAGACAGTGAAGAAGAAATAGACAAACTGAGCCAAAAGAGAAGTGAAAATGTGAGTAGAAAATATGAGCCCTTCACTCCTGGACTTGTTAGTTTAGAGTATTATTCCCAGTACGTGATTCACCTTCAAAATCCTTATTTCACTGAGCATTTGCTCCTGAGAACTTTGCATTACGTTTGGGAACATGACCAGAAATTTAATTTAGGGACTCAGCTGCTTTTTCAATCTCCTATTTCCTCTAAAATCTGCAGGATTAGGTTAGGAGAAGCAGATCAGGCAGACCTGGAGCAGTGTCCAGCACCTCCACCTTCTCAGACCATTGGGGAAAGTTAAGGCTACAGGGTGGTGGATATAGGGCCACTTGCATGGTGTTGCAGTGGTGGAATCCCCCAGAAATGCTCTGGCTTTACTACTAATGGCACTCTGAGAAGGGGGGAGAGAAAAAAAAAAGAGCATCTGAGAGAAGCTTCTGTGACCATTTACAGTACATGTAATGCTTACAAAATTTTTCACTTAGGGCATATCCTGTTGTGAAGTATTAAGGGTTCCTAATGTCCTGAAGGAAGCATTGGGGATATTTCCCCAAATCTCCCAATACCCACCCAGCTGCTGTCAAGCAAAGAAGTCTCATTAATCCTGAGCCTTCAGAAAGCCTTTGCAGGGAGTTTTCCCAAAACAGAAAGAGGATTTTTTTTTCCTTTTCACATTAGATCCAACCAAATGGTCAGACACAAGCACAGGCTTCCTTCCCAGCTGGCAACTTTTCAATTAATCTAGCAAGCATCTTAGGATGTCTGTTGATTACAGAAAACAGTGAGCAGAACAGCAGAGACTCAGACAGCCTTGGTAAATACCTGCATTTGAGACAGAGAGGAATTTCACAACATTTAAGGTATCTACTGAGGCAACATTAGGCCCTAATTAAAAAGTTCTAATGTATTCAGCAAGGAAAAACTAAATGAACACTCAATATAGGACAGGGTTGTGTTATTCCTGGACTGATAATCAACTTGGCTTTCCTCCCCCAGTTGCAAGATTTGCTTCACAAGGCTCACTAAACTTTTACAAGAAATGCCACAGAGCTGACAAGCATTTCCAGATGATGGTGAAAAGAACTGCTGTTAATTATTTGTATTACTGTAGGGATCAGGAGCTGTGGTGGTACGCCAAGAACACACAGAGCTACATGCTACGCACACAGAGCAGAGACAATCTCTTCCCCCACATGCTACAGACCAACAGGACACTGGTGCCTGAAGGCAAAAAGGCAGCCAAGGAAGCAAGGATGTAACACAGCAGTGGTGTTAGCAGCGGTCAGAAATTTCATAAACCTTTTAGCAGAACAAGGTTTAAGCAGGGACTTACAGAAAGGGGAATGGCACAGCCTGTGGGAGAGTTCTTCCAGCCACAAAGGGCCTCCCAGCTACAGAGCACACGGGCACGTGTTTAGGGTTGAGGGAGCACAGCTGCATCCCTGGCTGCATGGAAAAGGGAGACATTGTCTTGACAGTGTAATAGAAGTGATAACGGGGACATGAAGAGATCAGGCAGGGCCTTTAAAGTAAGGGCAGGCAGTTAATGCTGGTAAAAAGAAAAAGAAAAAAGGAACCAGCAGAAGGACACACAATGAGAGGCTATGCAGCTGAACCAGCCCACAAATGGCACTGGAGGAAGCACTTCAGCTAGCTGCAAGTAGGGACCTCTGTTAAAGTCAGAGAAGACAACACTGTAGGAATTCAGTTGGTGAAGCCCTGATGAGAATCAGTGTAGTGAAAAGGAGCTACTCTTCAGGCTGGAATCAGCTACAGCAGAGACATTAAGATTTAGAGAAAAGAAGGTCAGAAACAGTGTCCAGATTATGGACCCAAGTGACAGGGAGAATGCTGGGACTTTCCATCTTGACTGCCAAAGGAGAGACAAAGGAGTGCTTGTATCATTCTTAGTATGACATTTCTTTTCTGTGCTTTAAGGCAAGTAATCTGGGTACATGCACAAAAAATTTTTTTAAAAAATAAAAATCAAGATTTGCCAATGTGGGTGGATAAACCTGTCATTATTAAAATGAATCCATTAACTAAGATGCTTTATAAACTCCAGATGATCTCTCTCCTATTATCCTGTAAGAAGATTAAAATTTTTCATTGTTGCTTTTATGCAATTTCTTTGTAAAGGGAAATAGCTCAAGGTTAAATTGAAAAACCTTTTCCATCCAATAAAGAGGCCATATTAATTTTCCCTCATCTTAGAGAAAATATATGGCCTTGTGAGATATAACAGCTGTAAGTGTGCTTCTTCCTAGGTTCCTTGCTGATCTGTTTAATAATGGAACTGTGCCTTGGCCAACCATCTGCTTTACCACACTGTACTGGTAGGGAACAAGACCACATCACTTCCAAGTGGTTAAGTTCAAGCTGAACAGGATAAAAGTTTGCAAAATACATTTTAAATCCTGGGAACAAGCAGTTAAGCCCTTTCTTGAAAATTAGGTGTTCAGTGACTCTGATCTTCCTTTTAATTTACTGCCTCCAAGAAAGGAAGTAGAAAATAAGAACAATGTTTCATTCCTGGCAGCAGTTTACAGTAAGAATATGGGGACTTTTGCCAACATAGTACAATTAGCAACCCTGCCAGAAAGTTACATTTTGGCCTGTTGTGCACAAACTCTGCATTGGATTTAAGCATATATACATGAACTCACACACACATTTGCATATATATACACAGACACACACATATATAACCTCCCACCTGATGTTACAGCCGCAATAGAAATCCTGACAAGCTCCTCTGTATTAGCTGGCTGGTATGGCTCTACCTTGATCTGGGACAGATAAACTTCAGGGCTTCCCAGATTGTTTAATTAACATTTCCCTTTGGCCTTCCCAAGGCCTGATTTAAGACCAGCTTTCCTCCTGGCACACACTACTGCACTCCCATGCTATCATTTATGCATCTCCCGACTTGCTCAGTGCGTGCCCAGCTCTCCTCTGCTCATGCCCTCTCTTTGAAGGGTACAGCCACCTCCACTACCCTGGCTAAAGCTTGGTGTTACAAGACTCTTCCACAAGTGAACTGTTCAGTATAAACTCCATAATCAGAGTATTGATTTTCATACCAGAAATACCAGTCAAAGATGAGCTCAGAGCACACACAGTAAGTTTTGGAGTGAAGCCACCATGGTGCCAGCACAGACTGGCTGTACAGCACATGCACAGTCAAGACAACTCACTGCAGAGGCACTGCATCTCCCATCTTTCCATGGAAAGATAGAGTCCTGCAAAATCTGTACGTGTGGCAGCCCTCAGAACGGTGAGCTCAGCAGCTCAGGTGTTACCTGCTGGCCAGCAACTTTGTGCTCAACTCTACTGGCACATTTCTGTATGTTTTGGGATACAAGTGTAAGCCAATACTCCAGGAGCAGCATGGCTTCGAGACAGTCTGCCTGTTTTAACTTCGAGACACGCTCACCTCCCTCTGTGGACAGACGCACCCTGCTCCAGCCCCGCTGTACATTTCTGAACAGTTAGCACTGCACTGCTCGTGGTAGCTGTGAGGTGTGTGAACAGAAGGGGAGAGCACATCCCCTGTGTGTAGTGCATTAATGGCCCGTGGCTGTCACTGGGGACAAATCTTTCCTGCTGCTTTCAGTGGGATGATTAGAGTTTATGCTGGAATGCAAGTTTCCATTAACAGCCAAGGTAAGTGAACATCAGGAAATTATACGAAGCATCAGTTTTATAAGCTGAAAGATTTGTTACTTCCACCCACACAACTAAAGGCATTATTTTAAGAAAGTGTTTAAATTCTTCTTAAATCTTATTCTTGATACATCGAAAGAATCAACTAGAAACTCGCTCCTCCCCCCAGTTCTAGTATGCACTCGACTCCCCAGGGTGCTTTTCAGAGGTTTTTGGTGGATAGCTTAACTCCTAATTGTCTGTTCAAAGCCTCTGCTGCTTCTAAATTTTACTCTATCAGAGTTGTAGCCAGGTGGTGTCTGGGATGAATGCCTGCCCCCAGGACTCTCAGGACACCAAGTCTCCCTGGCCAGGCAGAGTGAGCAGCCTCCAACCCGGACCTGGCACCCGTGACCTGCCCACCAGTGCTCCCAGGATCTGTGCTCCAGCCCCTGCCATCGCCCTTCGCCTGACAGGAGCAGAAACGGCCTTCCCAGTTTTCCTCTTTAACCAGTGGGTGAAAGGGCACCCGAGACTCCTCCAAATGACTCTCCCATATACTGCTTTAAATCAGGTTTGCTGTTTATCCACAACACCACAAGCAGTTCATACTTGCTCTGCTCAGTTACAAAAAATGTATTTTCAGTTAAAAATTACAAATCCCAAAACAAAACTGCTAAGGTCACCAAGTGAAATAACACAGTTACATAGCAAATTATTTATAAACATCTGCCTCTGAAAACCAAAATTGGTTAAAACAAAAAGATTCTGATGCTTGACATGACTCTGCAGAAGACCAAGGTTATTTTACTGAACTATTCTTTCATAAGTATTTGGTCTGAAGATGTACCAGTCTGGGAAACATGAAAGAGTAACCTGCCATCAGAACTAGTAAGGAAAAAAAGCATTAGAGAAAAATTAAGTTGAAAGCCTTTCCATGAATTGCCAAATGTCATAGAAATACTCTTTTTCACCTACAGAACAAATAAATGTGGGAATCTTCTGCCTAAAGATGCCTTTCAAGACTCCTATCTTTTCAACACAGGAGCTGCCTACTCAGAATAAATCAGAGTCCAGCTCCACCTGCCTGTGAATCAAACAACTCTGAAATTAGCAGGAATAATCTGCCCCTCAGCTCTACTTCTTGGCAGGAATCACTGGAATGCTTCTAATTCCACATGCACTGGTCCTGCATGGATGCTGTCAACCAGGGGCTGATCTAGGAGGATCTAGTGTGACACACAACTTCTCTAAGCAGATGCTTATTGATTTTGGATTTCCATACAATGCCACCTTTTAGTGCTGTTCCCCCCTGCTCTCCATCAGTGAAAAGGGAGTCAGTAACAATCTGTGACAGAGGGATCTGTCTTTAAATAAGCTGAAAACTGAACAAGATGTCCCTTGACTTGAATCTCTTACTCATTCAAAGGTGCTTATATAAACTGACCAACTATTTACACAAATAATGGTAAATTGTTTGTTTAAATAACTCCTAACCAATGTGTAAATGATTTATAAGCTATTTCTCCATGATCACACAGAGCTGTGAAGCAAACCTTCATTAACAAGTAAGGTAAGAACATACTGCATCTAATCTAAGAATTAAAATTTCCCCCCAAAACAAAAGTAAGTCTGACTTGAATCTGGTATCTTGGATAGTCCCCTTCACCTCCTGTATCTTACCTGCATGCATCTCTGGAGATCAGAGTACAAACCCTGCAAAAATCTGATGTATATGCAGGAAAGAAGGAACTTTTTTAGTGAAGAAGAACCTAATTCTGAAGCAGAGGCAACATGTCCTTTCCTCTCTGTAAACTCTTAGTAAGTATTCAAATGTTTGGTGCTTTTAAAAATCCAATCTTATGAGACAGCATTCTGCAATTTCTTCTTGTGGAGTCCAAAGGAGGGGAACAAAGCTGCACCTGGCCCAGAGCCTGCCTGAGCACACACAGTTACAGAAGCAGGGGGGTTGATGCTTGCCTGCCTCAAGTAAAATTAAGTCTTCAATCTTTTTTTGCAATTTGAAACTGAAACCCCCAATCAATAATATTCACAGTCTTCCCTGAGCTACAACCAAAGAGTACAGGCCAAAAACTCTGTTACTTATTTTTTTTCCTCTTCCCCATAGCAATTCTTCTAAAAATTCAATCTAGCAGTTCAAGCTTAATTGCTCACTTTGAGACAATCCAAACCTCTAGGAGCCCTGACTGACGGAAGGTTTTGAAGTAACTTTGATGTCTTTGTAGCATCAATGCTCAGAGGCACATTTTTAAAAATTTATCTAGACTTGTCTCTTCATATGCAATCAACTGGACATTAATAATCTAGCAGTAAAATTTAAGACATTTGCATAGTTTGGAAAATAATGAGGCCCTCTTACTATTTAAGATATCTGTTCCTATATAAGTTATTAGACTCCAAGGATCCATACATAAAATCAATCTTAATTGTGCAGAACCAGCTATCAGTTGGATTTAAGAATACATCATTCTAATTTATTGCAAGTAACAGGCACACAGCAAGTGACAAATGCCCTGACCAGAAGCACGTATTATGTTCTGCTCCCAAGCTGTTATTTTTCTGTGACCAGACACATTCTTTTAATGAGATGCTCTGTGCATGGGTTATCAGAATGTCTGACCCTAACTCAGCAAAGGACATGCTACTAAACCAACTAATGCATATGCTTAAGAGCAACCTTGAATTTGGAGGGGATACTGAAGTCCCACTGATTTCAGACAGGAAAGCTGTAGCAATGTGAAGCCATAGCATGCAGAAGTACCCCAGCGCCCACAAAGCCTGGTAAGGAAACCGTGGCTCTGCATTAATGTCAGATGCCTCTAGCGTGGATCCATTGACATGGTGCATTGCTCAGTGATGCCACAATTGCCCTTCTCACCCTAGGACAGCTTCCCTCCTGGCTGTCCACTTTTGGGCTCACAGTTTTAAGTCTAATTTTCACAGTGAATTTTTGACACTACTTCCTAGTGTCATGACCCTGTTCAGGCTCACAGTCCTTGCCAGTGGGAACCATTGCCCAGATCCACAAAAGGACAAAGGTGACCAACCCTCATCTATTAGCAAATGTTCAAGCCAGAACCACAGTCTTTAAAAAAATGCTACGGAGTTGCAGCTGACTCCTGGACTAACAACATCTCTATCTCCTAAATATCAGCAGTGCAGACATGTCTCTGAATGACGCTGCGAGGCAACTAAGAGCGCTCTGTGGGGCTAGAGCTACTTTTATTTCACCTGATGTGTTCAGACCACTGATCAGGGATGGAGGGGATGTTCCAGTGCTATCACTAGTCAGGAATTAAAGCAAGCTCTGACTTATTTTTTCACCATTCTAGTTTCATAAGAAAGGGCATAATTAGAGGTAAAGATGCAAGCCCACTTTTTCTGCAGAATGAGATGCCTCAGTTCCCAGGAAAAAAATGGCAATTACTCAACATTTTCTACAGCTGGTTTTATCAAGTCCTCCCCTGTTTCTGTGGTACCAGTGACTTCTCTGCCTCTAGAGCCTAAAGTCAGGACTAGGAATTCCTCTGTGATAGCAAGGGTCCTTAAGACAGACCATATAATACTAATTGTCAGGCTTATATCTTTTGTATATTTAGCTCAAAGTGTTTTGACAAGCAGAGAATGGTCTTAAACATATGCTGAGAGCCAAGCACATGCTTCAGTGCACTACAAATAGAGCTATTTAAGTTTGAAATAACACATTTTGTAGAGCTCTGATCCAGAAAATATACTTCAAGGTTTTGCGCATAAATACTGCGCAGATCACCAGTAGCTCTAGCATTTCCCATATGCACATTTCATTCATTTCCTCTGCTATTGGTCATTTATATGCTAGCACTCCTATCTTGTAAAATCATGTGCAGAGGTTTTCGTTTTCATCATCCCCTGTCCTTGGCTCTAGACAGGCAGGCTCATCAGAGAGTTGATCTGGTGGATAATGAAAGGCTTCAGGATTATTTTTTTACTGGTTGAAGATCATAAGTTCCAAAACCTTTGAAAAGAGAGTTCCCCTTTGGAAAACACAAGCACAGATGGTTACATTTACCCTGACACATCAACACCTTGTAGAGGACTACTTCTATTATAAACGGTACAATCTCAGAAAATTTATACTTCTACTTGCTCCTGAAAAGACCTTTTGTATCTGTATGAATACTGTTTCCTAGAAATACACGCTACCTCACAAAACTCTGCTTTGATGCTGAGATTAATTGTATCAGCTTTCTTAGGAGAGTAGTCAGGCTGATTTTTGAACATTCCTAATGAAAACTGCTTTTTTTCCCTCTGTTCTCTTCATAGTTCATTAATTTTTTAATTTTTTATTTTTAAAAGTCTGATCCAAGGCTTTGCTGAAATGAGTAGGAGCAATAGTATTTGAGACTGTAGACATGGTTAATGCCAGCATCGGCTTATTCTTCTTTTCATTTTTAACAGTCCTTGCCCTGCAGGTATAAAAAGGGAATTAAAGCCATAAGGCACTGCTTCAGATTTGTTCTCTTAATTAGCTCCTGCCATGGTGGATTAATTCCATCTGCAATGTGTTGCCATCTCTGCAGAAGTTTATCGTAGTGGAATAGGGGATTAATGAGGAGAGTGGATGCCTAGACATCCCAGCTGTCCGTAAGCTGGCTGTAATGGGATCAGTGCAGATGGTACCAATGCTCTCCTTAAGTATCACTGAAGGTGAGAAATTTATTTTCTATAAACCTGCCACATACAGTTACTCATCCACTGCAGAAAAAGTGTCAGAGCTGCAGATCTGACTTAAAAATAGTGGGCAATGCCTCTGATCATCTCAAAAGACTCTCTTACTTTCCTGAAGAAATAGTGGGTTTATTAGCTTTAGCATTTTAAGATGAATGAGAGGGACTAACTGTATTTTCTCCTCTTGTATTTAAATGTAAACACATTTAAAAATTTAAGGATTTCTTTTAAAGCTGGGAAAGCTGCTGCTGGGAACTAGACAACCCAGCAGTGAGCTCTGCACTGAGGTCTTATCCCTAAATGCGCGAGTCTCTGGGATGGACTGTTAGGGTAATAGGCTTCTTTTCCTTAGTGCAGTTTAAAACTGAAGCAACTCCAGTCAAGCTAGGGAATACCAGAGGCATGAAAGTGGTGAAAGGACAACTGAGGCTTTCTATTTCAGTTTTACATTGCGCTTTTTTACTTGTTTAAAAAGTCTTAATTTGCTTCTTAATGGTCTGTTCCTACAGAAAGAAAATGGCAACATCCCCGTGAAGTAATATCTGAACATATTACCTTTCTGTCTCAATACTTGCATTACTTCATTTTACATCTTCATTATTAACAGAGTTAAACTGTTCCCAAGAAAGCAGCAGTTATTCTGTTTAAAACAACACTAGACTGGGACTCTAGAGATAGTCATAGCTGTTGAACCCATGTTATAGACTGTGTATAGCCATGGAAGTCTTAATTTATCCTGTGGCCTTACCTATAAATGCAGATAATAGGACTTTCAGTGCCTGTTTTGTCTATTTTAGACAGTCAGCTACCTGGGGCAGGTGCTGCCATTCTCCATGTTCATTTAGTGCCTCACATAATAGAGTTCCAATCTCTGTTGATGCCTCTGTGTGTTATTAAAATACAAAGGATGTCAAACAGAAAAAGACATTTAAGTGCTCAAGTGCCATGGGAACAATACAGGTACGCAGGCATTTTTCTTCATCCTTATAAACCTGCTGCTAAATATAAAAAGCTGTCTGTAGCTGTTCTACTACCTATACATAAAACAGAAGCACATCAGACAAAGTTACATTACTGGGTAGCGCATGCTGGGTACCTTCCAGAAGAGCTATCATGAAATGACAGCAGTAAGTCTGACTCCTAGTTGCTAAAGGACAATAGTAATTTGAAATATTACTATTTTCTTATGCAGCATCTGGTGGGTTTGGGTGTACAATGAAGTTCTGTTCTGCTTTTATGGATTCATTGATTCTTATCCCCTACCAACATCTCTTATTTGAGCTTCAGAATCTACAACATTATGTAAAAATCTTTTCTGTAGTACAACAATTGATAGGTGGGAGGGAAGATTCCAGGGATGCTGGAATTTTAGATGAAGACACTTCAAAAGAAAACTCCGAGGTCCTATTACTCCACTAGCTTTATGAAAAAGAGCTGGAGAGACACAGTGGAGGTGACAGCTAATGATTTCAAGGAGAGTGCCCTAAGCCCAGGGGATGCGCACAAGAGGAGAAACAGCACTGGGTCAGATTGATGACATCAGAAATAATGGCAGGAAGGTCTTTCAGCAAAGGAGATGTGGTTACAGATAAAACCCTTTTGCTCCACAGTCCTCTACATTAGTCAGAGACAGAAGAAGGAACCCTGAAAGACAGGGACATGGGACATGACAGCTGAAGGCTGTTCTGGCTCTTTGGGAGCCTGTCAGCTCATCCAGGTTATGCATGGAACTGGGGATAACAGCTGTTGCCCAACACGTGGATTATGACTACAGTGCCGCAGCCTCTCCCCTGCTCAATGGCATCAGGAGCTCCCAGCAGAGCTGTCTGGCTTATGAGCCCTGGGACACAGCTGGGACTTTACACTCAGCCCTGAAAGCCTGTCTTAAGGAGCTGAACAGCAGAGGACCTTACGTCAGGTGCAACCCCCCACCACTCACTCCATGTCTTACAATCCAAGGCAGCACAGGTAATGTTAAATAAAATACACGGCACTCTGCATGTTTGCACTCAAACCACAGCAGGCAGGACTATGCAATGCAGGGTGTTGGTATACTGTGCTGGGATCTGTACAGGGACAGAATGACAGTAGATGCTCACATTTTTTAAAAAATATAAATAGCTGAAAAAGCCTTTCTGGGCTATGGTTACGTCTTGTTTGCTCAGATCCCTGTAACTGCACAGAGAATGTCATCTCTGCTCCAGGCTCAACTGTGAAAGGCTCAGAGAGCTGGGGCTTGTACTGTCCTGCTTCTGTGGGGCCAGGTAGCCACAGGAGATACTCCAGAACATGCAGATGCTCCTTCACACCTGGAAGCGGGCCCTGGGGGAGGGAGGTGCAAGGGAAGTGCTGAGCCACTTTCACATGGCATTTTCCTCCGTGTTTAGTCTGTGATAAAGAAGCCAAACTACTGCGGAGGGGGATGCACATGAGTCAGGCTGCGGCTGCCTGTTCCCAGGAAGCCGGGGGTGACACAGACGGCAGCTGGGGCGGCCACACGCCCTCTGCACAGCCCCTCCGGAGCCGCCTGCTGTGTCCCCATGACGCCTCTGCTATGCATCAGTGCAAGGGGGGAAAGACACAGTAGGATTTCTTCCCATGGTACAGAGAATCTATAAAAATACTTACTGCAACATCCTTTTAAGTCAAACTTGCTCTTTAACTTCCTGATTTTTTTCTCTTTTCTAACATAAAAGGCAACAGTTAAACAAGACAGTGATACTCAGCAAGTCCAAGAAAAGGAAGGTTTTAAGCAAAGGTTATCGCTAGCCATAGCGGTAACAAAGTCTTATTCTGTCAGACTTTTACTTGGTATTGTCACTTTCTTTGCAAACATTCCCTTTCTTCATCAAATAAAGGCTGTAAAATCTGGCCCTTGAGAACTTGCTCTTTCAGGGCTTGACTCCAAAGGGGGAAACCGAGCTGAGCTTCCACAGCAGGATCCCACATTTAAAAGAGGATGCCAGCCCAAAGCTCACTGGAGTCAGAAAAGATAGGTTACATCCATATTATGTCAAGTCAAGATAAGCAGACCAAAGGGACAAGGATCCCACTGTGAAATTCTTCCTGTAGGAGAAACACATGCCAGATTTTATTCTGTATACTGTGCTGTAATGTCTTGTACAGTGCAACCTTTTATAATTAAAAGGCTAACATTCACAGCAGAGGAGTCTGCATGGCAATAAACATTTTCTCTGGGTGATTAAGTACCAAAAGCAAAGATGAGGTGTTCGAGAACCATGGAGCTGTTTACTGTGCATGTGTCTTCCAATGCTATGAACATTACTCCTGCTTTATGACAAAAAGAGAAAGAAACTATAAACCATAATACAAACAAAAGATTATATTCACTGCCTCATGAAATCCTCTTTCTGATACTGCGTCATATCCCAATAAAGGCAGGGCTTTGCAGAATAAATATTTTGAAGAGAACTCTGAATGTCCAAAATCTGAGATTTCAATGGCAGCACTCAGCCCAAGAACTGTTTCTTTGCTGAGGGTGGCCTCTACTTTTTGAGGGGAAAGTTCTCAGGGTGATCTCAGATGTTTCCTGAAAAATTTCAATCGAGTGAAATAAGCATGCTACAACTCTAGAAGATCCCACAGCCAGTGTCAGTCTAACTTCCCCATAGGGACATTCAAACTCAGAAAGCCTCACTCAACATTTTAAGAGAATGGTAAAAATTATTCCCCAGATGTCTCATTCAGGACATCCAAAGAGTTAGTCATCGTTTACTATCAACAAATTATGATGTAGAAGCATTATGGGTAAAATCCTGCTCGCAGCCTAAAAACCAGGCCTGATTGCTGTATGGCACACAGCACACTGTGCCCAGCGCTTCCTGCAGCGAGGCCACGGGAGACTATGGAAAACATCATGCCCCATAAGAGCACTCCTCATATGCAGCACCATGACAATGTATAGGTGTGCAGTGCTAGGGTAAGATGTTTTTCAGCCTGCCCCCTTTCCTCTCAATCCCTATCCCCTGCTCTTAACTGCCCCCTCTGTTGCATCAAAGCAACGATTTTGGGGTTCAGAGTGAAGTGCCAGCCTGCACACCCCCTCCATAACTGAGGGGCTCCTGAACTAACATCATATGGAGTCAGGAACAAATGACCAGAGGAAGCATGTAAATGGCTTCGAGACAAGGTGAGATGTTGTTCATTTAGCCATACCCTCAGAATTTTTGAGTAATTTAATTTTAATGAAATTAAGATTTCCATGTTAGTATAGCAAGGTTTGGGGATGGCTTCTTTTCAACATTTTATATCTACTGTAATAATGCAGTAAATGAAAAAGGAATAGTCTAAATCAAGTCCTGTCATTAAGGTGAAGAATAATAGTTCTCAAGTTGAGAGAGGTTAAATTCAATTTGGTCATTAAGAAAACTGACAGGAAAGTTTGATCAAGAACAGTCTCCTTAATGAGGTGGTTGTAGCTATTTCATTAGAGAAAATGAAATCGGCAGCAAGGATTCTGCACTTTTCTTTTTACACTTAATACTGTTTCCTGTGAACAGTGCTATAGCTGACCCTCTTCCACAGTGTTTTAGAACCCAAGACCAATATAGAGGTATGTGTTATACAATTTTATATGCTGCATCTCTGCCTTAATACAACAGGCTATTTTAAAGATTAGACCAATGCTTTATCCACCTCTATTCTACATCTATCACAATATATGACTATGGCTTTGAGGAAACCCAAGCCTTCTGCCTTGATCAATAGAGTCCAGAGCTGCTGGTCTGAAGTCTGTGTGAGTATCCCCCTCCTCTGGGGAAATTCCAAGAAGTAACTTCAGTACTTATTCAATTTATTTACTCTTACTTTAAGAAACAAAAGCCAAAACCCAACAACCAAAAGAACCAAAAGAAAATCCCTGAGCTACAGAACAATAAATTAGTTTGAATGTAATAATCTCTCTTTCACTCAGTTCTACAAATTACATGACAGCAAGCTTTGCAATAATAAATTGTTTGGTTTGCTGTTGTACATTAATCTTTGCTAGAATTCATAAACAAACTTTAAGTCAACAAGCGTGGGTTTAATTAAAAATTTTCCAACTTGGTACTATTTTACTACCCTTTCCTAGATTGGGCAATAAACCATGGAGTTTATACAATTTTATGTGAAGCAATTTTATTTTTTCCCCTTAAGCAGCTCATGTGAAGAGTAACTTCCTTGAAGCAACTGTGCTTTCCTATAGTCATCCATTTGTCAGTGCACTGCTTGAACCACTTTCTACCCCTTAAGGTAAAATAGAAAAGGTTGGATTTGATCAGAGTTGGAAAAAGAGAGAAGCAAATAAAAGTATCTATTAGTGCTTGAGGCATTATTTGAATTGTATTTAGTTCAGTGGTTCTTAATCTGTGTTTTTCAGCTCCATAGAGGGCTGTTTCTAATGGTCTTGAATGGACTCAAAGAACAGCTGTGCCAATTGTTAGTGGGCTTAAAACAGCTTTTAGAGGTTCTTCAGAATAAGGGAATCCTCAAACCTGAACTGAAGTGTACAAAGTAAAATCCCCTGAAGGCAGCAGAGAGACTCACAGGCTTTGAATCAGGCCCTTGCAATAAATGTTGTTCAATGTCATAAAGTTGCTCAACGTCATAAAGGAGGATGAAGACGGTGAAGAAGAGACCTGGCTCCCAGGGGCAGCCTGTTAAACACAACCCTGAAGTTCTAGAAAAAAGCAGCCAAGGCCTATGACCAGAACAGGTTTCAAAATATTTGTGAGTTTCTCAAGCTCAGAAAGAAGTTGGAAAGGATGACTCCAGTAGAAGCACGTAAAGGCATTTATGTTGCATTTACCTTGCCTGGTAGCTGATAACCAGCACAGATAATTTTGGTGCAACTTTCATCTTAGCCCACTCCGTGGCTTCAGCACAATGACCCAGTGAATTTAGCTTATCCAAAGGAAGCTCTGCATTTGCTTTTGAAAGCCTACACCACCAGTTGGTCAATAACTAATCAGAAGACAGGCAAGTTGAAATTCCGCACAGCAAGTGCTCCCATGTGCAACCACATTCTTGCACATGGACCCTTTTCATGGTGCAACTCTCCTGGTAGTGAAGGCGGGTTTACTATCACAGCCCCCCACAGGCTTTCCAATAGGACTCCCTCGGTTCCTTCCTCTGCAGTCCTGCCCAGCCCTGGCTTTGGCATGTCTTCTGCAACATCCAAATAAAAAGTCTCTATTTTTCAGGTTACCTGAGAAACACGTGCCAAGGAAACGGGTTTCTTTCAGCAGTTCAGGACACAGGACTTGCAGAGGTTCAAGCTCTGGCTGCTGCTAAGTGTGAAAGCACAGCAGCATGCAAACGGGAGTGGGCCAGCAGAAAGGGACACAAATCCAAAATATGACTGTTATGAACTTCTGATCGTTGTGTTTCTTGGTCAGCTGACACCAGCATTTTGACTCTGCTCTGACATAGGTCCTTTGCTCCTAACAGACTGTTTTTCCTTTTAAAGGCAATACAGCATCAAAACAGGCGCTGTGGTCACTGCTGAGAAAGGACTTCTTTGGAACTAGTTTTACTTGACCAGCATGTTAAAACACTGGGTTTTGGTTTGGGTTTTACTGACTCACAGGGCATAAGAATACACAAGTAACAAGGTTTACCTGGAGAAAAAGAAATCCCTATCCTTCAGGTCTGGTCTGCAAAATAATTCCCTTTCAACCCACCCCTTCTTTTCTGTGCTTTCTGTGGGAGAGATCCCTGTAACCGGTTGGATGGCTGAATTTATATTTAAATAGGGATGTTCTCAGGTGACTCTTAAGAGACAAACTGCAGCTATTCATGGGCTCTAATGAGAGTGTTAATTTATATAGTTTCTGATGTGCAGCCCTGATTACATCTTGGATAAGGAACATCCTTGAAATAACTTGTGAATGCAAGTTCTCAAAGCAGTCTTCAGGGACTACTTTAGAAGAGAAGCAACTCTCCCCAGGAGAATCAGCCACGGCTGAGTGGCACTTCTTGGGACTCTGCCAGTAATGGCCTTCTTTCTTCTTTACCTTCCTGGAATAGCAAACATCACTCTTCTCATTTATTGTCTCCCCTTCGTCCTCCTGCCCTGTTTTTCCCTTGTCCTCCTCCCTCCCATAAAACTAAGAGCTAAAAAATGGAAGACAAAGGCAACAAGGTTTATGACATTTTTTCAAACATGAACAACAACAAAAAAAAATTCACCTCCAGAGAAATGCCGGTTATAGTCACACCTGCAGTCTCATAACTGTCATCCCCAAGAGAGACACATGCTGTAATTGAGCGGCATTGAAATGCCAGTGCTACTTCATTATTTTTAATATATGCTTCCCTTCTGTAAACCAACATATCAAAATCATAAGCATTAAGAGCAATACTTAATTTCTAAATGAGTTTTCTTTCAATTAAGAGTGCAGAAAGCCATAGTTGTGTCTTTAAGGTATTTCTGAAATACCACTAGACTCAAACCAGTATAAGAGTCCCTCTTTTTTTGGCTTTAGTTTTAAGCTGTTACTACACTATATGGCTTCAGCTTCTATCCATTGTCTGCATCCTCTAAGAGTTAGCAGCAGCACTTCACTCAGATGCCAAATTGTGCTTCTGAAGAAATGAGCAGTCAGATACCTGCTGCAGACCTTTGCAGTAGTTCCCCCAACTTCCAGATTTACCCCATAGTACAATAGAAGCTTCTCCCACCTGCCCGGGCACTAAGAGTTTCCTTTTTCTGTGCTTCAGCCTTGCCCACTTACATGAAACGAAATGTACATATAATGTGTGTTACCAGAAGTCTCCCTAACTTTATAATAACACATGCATAAGATTTCTTCAGTACCTCAGAAAGTTTTTGGTGCAGAGGGTAAAAACCGTCTTACTGGAGCTACTGTACTATTTTGGGCTCTCCCTTTGGTGAGCGCCAATGTGAGATACAATGAAAAAAAAATGCACTGAAGTAATTCACACCATCAAATGTTCTTAAAAGTTGTTAAAATACACTTTAGTGTTTTTCTCTTTTCTTTCCTCCTGACATGTAAGCCCTGTTTGCAGAGAAGTGTCTACCTGGACCTTTCCCTGCCCTCCATCCCTGTGTACATTTCCTCACCCTGAACTGCTGAATTAGCTCAGTAAATGTGTACCGATAACAAAACCACCAGGACAGTCCTTCCTAAATTACTGCTAGTTTCAAACCCTTTAAGTCTCAGGCTGTCCCTGTAAAGCACCAGAGCTGAGCACCATGGTGCTCACATGCCAAAAAAGCAGGCACTGAACACTGACAGCAAAAGTCAAGGTGAAATAAGAAATGCCTGCAGCGCAGTGCAGTTGCAGGCCCTTTTCTGTAAGGTGTATACTTCTGACTGTGCAGGACTGATGTCTGCAGAATCAAAACATGTGCCAGCCCTGTAAGTACAAGGAGCCCATCAGATCCATCACCCTGAAGACAGAGGCGCTTCTCTACCATCACTTGTGGGGAGCTGTCAGCTCCCAGACAGTTGACTGTCCTACAGCAACATTTTCCCCCTCTATCTTGCCCACATTATTAAAATCATCATTTTTAAATGCTGTGGACATAACAGAACTGGGCCTTTTGATCTCAAGCCTTCACCTGACCTATGGCTGAGTATACAAACCAGAGGGCAACTACAGCCTACTGTGCATTATGCTATACAACAGATGTCTGGTTCGCAGCAAAGAAACACACACAGAAGGCAGCTCTAAGTGCATTTAATACAACAGCAGTTGCAAATGGGCCTTTAACTCACACCAGCAAATGGTGTAAATCCAGAATATTAAAAGCACAAATGTGCTGTTAAAGAGAATAAGAGGCAAATTAAAGTCACAGCACCAAAGTTCTGGGAAGATAGCCAGTAAGAACACAAAAGGAAGTAAAAGCACTTCCTCCTGCATCCTTCAGGCTCCTTTGTCATGAAAAGCTATAAACTTAAGGCCTGTTGGGGCAAGTCAGGGATCAAAATGACAATGATCCTTTCGAAGATACCTGCATTGAAGCTCCTTTTCCATCACCTCTTTCCATGCATTCAACACAAAGGCTTGACAGCCTAAATCTAAATGCTTTCTGAAAAGTCCCATCCATAACATCATTTTTACAAAAAGAGCTTTCTTGCAGAAGAAAATGAGATCTACACTGTTTAACCAGCAAGTAATCTTTTTTATTTAGCACTGACATTGTGGCCAAAGCAAAAGGTCCAACTATGTTCAGCTGCAAGCTGCAGTAAGCCTTCCTCACAGGGACCACGGGCTTGCTCAGTCTCGCTTGCCTGCCTCCAGCTTCTGAATCGTTGCCAGTGTGCCAGCTAAGGCATATCATGTCAGGACGTACAGCCATAACCGGCTGGAACGTATCAAAGGGGAAAATCTTCCTATCATAAAATATAGTTTAGATAGAATGAAATTGTTTTGCAGTATCATGGCAATGCCGGTCACGTTTTCACCAGGGAACTGTCAAAGTGTATAGCTTCACTCTCTTGCTGATTTAGTAAAACACAAACATTTTGTTTAGACAAATCAACTGAAGTCTTTCTATATTTGTGAACAGAATTTTGGCAGAATCTTTGCTTTATGGAAAAGTTTCACATTCTGACTCCAGCAAGCCAGAAATCCTCCCACATGCTGACTGTCATAGCAAGAAATGACCAAGAAAACTCCTTGGGTTCCTCTTAAAACATGCAGCTGATAACACAGACCTAAATTCTTTCTTGTCTTACCTATTCTACCTATCTTCAATATTTCGTTTGGATAATCATGTGAGGTATTTTTACATCTGCCTTTACTAAATGAACTATTTAATGGGAGCTGCAACTGCAAATTTAGCTATGTCTAGTGCCTCCTCCGAAGCCTTTCTTTCTCCAGCTGTCATGAATTTACCTACCAACCTCCACACCAGCCTGTCCATCTCATCCCTATGAGCTAAGATGGAGCTGTAACCAGCCTGCTCAAAGGGAAGGGAAGGGAATGGGGCATTCTGCTCTGCAGAGGAGCTGAATGGGTACAGCTACATAAGCATTTCAGTTTGTATGGGCGGAGTGCTGTTGCAGCAAACCTCTCAGAATCCCTGCTTACTCTGCTCTCGTTTGCACCATGCAGCTGTCTCAGGCTTTACTAAGGGGAGCACTTTAGGTGACAATAAACTAAGTTGTGCTCCAGGTGTGCTTTTAATGTGCTCCAACCTCCAGCGAGCATTCAGTCTATAAAAATTCTCTGAAAAAACGGGCAGTAACTTTTCCCACCCCTAGAACAAGAAGTGGATGGCTGCTTCTCAGTTTCAGTTGATCCACCCCTGTGCTGTTCTCTTGCTGAAGCAGAGCCAGTCACAGAGGAGACTCGGGGGTCCCTTAGGGCACAAGCACTCTAACTGTGCTTTCGGTCAATCACACCCGCGAGGGAACACCTGAAAGACACAGGAGGAACTTTATGCCACAAGAGACAGCAAAACAATTTATGAGTTCAACACTGTCATCCAGAGACAGAGTGAAGGAGTCAGTTCTGTTCCTGAGTCAGCCAACATAACAGGTTCACTTTGGGAAGCACATGGCAAACAGAATGTGTGGTTTTAGGAAACAAGACAGACCTCTGACCAAATCCCAAGCAAGAATGAAAAAAAAAATAGTGTTTGAAGCATAAATGGACAAAAGTGCAGTCAGGAAGAGATTTCTTTTTAGGGGAATTAAAAAGGTTCCTTTCAGACAGTACAGCGTGTGCTGAGTGGATGCCTCAGGATGTGCTGTCAGGAATCACATTCTTCTCCTTGTCTCTTCCATTCCATTTTATCTAAAAATGCAGTTAAATGCTGAAGACTGCTCCTCTTCACTTTGTACATATTATCAGGGAAAAAAAAAAAAAAAAAAGAGAGTGTAGGTAAAGCTTTCTTTTCTAAGTCCAAGCTCTCACTGTACAATCAAGAGGCTGTTCCTATAGAGAAGGCAAGTGGTCCTTTAAAACCAGCTTTTTGCTTTCCCTGTTTAACTGCAATTTCAGAACTGGAATGTGAAACTCCACCCGGGGTGTCACTGCATCTCTGAGCCAAGGTAGGGCAGTACCGATTCTCTGTTGTTTCCAGCTCCTAGTGAGAAGGATGTGCACTCTTATCTCACAGGGAGTGCATCTAATGTTTCTCCATCTCGTTTGTTAAAGCATCATTGTTTGTCAGGCTGAAATTGAACAGCCTGCATAATCTGAAGTTAGTACATTGCTTTAGGGAATTAGCTACCATTTTGCATTATGTTATTATATTAAAATGACAGTTTGCTGGTAAAAACCACAAAATGCAATTTTACTTTTGGTTCACTTACAAAATTATTTGATTCCCAGAGTCATGGGATATGTCCTAGCCACTGCTACCTGCAGACTTTTCAAGAGACAATCATAACAAGCTCAAGGCTGCTTCTACCTGGTAGCACAGTAGTATTGTTATTTTAGCATTGGATGGCTCTGTATATTTTGTAAATTCTATTCAGACGGCAAAATTCCCATAAAGAAAATCCATTTAACTGGTGACCTACGTCAACAGAAATCACTACACATAAATTGTTAATAACTCTTCCAGGAAAAGGGAAGAATACTGGGTTTGTGGTTAGTGACCTGGAAGCCCTAGGACATACCCATCGCAACACTGAGCTCCAGAGTATTGAGGGTGACTGTTCAGGTAGCAATGCTTTTACATCTGCCAAAAGCCAGATGCAAAGACAAAAACCTCATCTCTTTCTGGATGAAGCCTGGAAAAGAATCAGGGTCCAGTTACTGTCCCTCCAATATTTTGCTGGTGTCAAAGGAAGGGGAAAGTTAACTCGGATTAATTTTTTTTTTTTTTTTAATTAAAACTTCTCATAGAAAAGTTGGCTTAAGTTTTGACTTCTTAATTTATAAGTAGAATAGTGCTCATAAATGCATAACTTTTTGTCATTTTTGCTACCAAGCAGCAGATAGGAAGGGACAGAAAGGAGAACAAGTTTCATAGTTTGGATTTTCAGTGAAAAACCTAAAAAGACTTTACAGGAGAGACAGCAGAAGAAGAAGCACTGTTAATGAGCCAGTTTGAAGCCAGCTTTGTGAGTGGATGCTTAATTACAGGGAGACAAACCACACTGAAGAATTTCACAAGTTGAACCTCTATCAGAAGGAATCCTGCATTAACCCCGAAGAAGGAAGAAAGGAAATGTATAGCCCCGAAGGACTCACTGCAGATCAAGTTCCCTCCAACTTTGCTGCTGACCAAAGAGAGGCTTAGTAAAACCAGGGATAAATCTAATTTGTTTTTAAGCACACGAGCTGACTAGGCTTTGCCCAGAGGTTGTTAATGAAAAAATTGACCTGCTGAAAGACCAGCTGAGAGTTTATTGCTTAACCTTGTAACCACAGGAATTGTAATTAAGTGGTATCCTGGGAGAGAGTCTGTTAGCAGCATCCTTCTAAAGCAAAGCAGAAACTTAATGTTTAAACCGATATTAACCTTGTCATAACTGTCTCATCTTGCACTCAGAGTGATAATTTTAACCAGTACTCGAGACATTTTGCCAACTTGTTTATGTTGATTATTGGCACAGCACTATTGATATGCACAGCAGTGAATTCACTATTGTATTGTTTATGCTATGGAAGAACCTTGAGATTCTAGCCAAGATAAGACGCTACACAAATTCACAGGTCTGACAAATGTCCAGTCTAAAAACCCCAGAGCAGGGGGTAGGAGTGACTCTAGGCCACACAGAACATCTGTAGCAAGTATCCTACTAAGTACATCACACAGCCTGCCTGCTCCAGTCCTTACCTTCTGCCCTGTGATGATGAATCACTGACAGGCAGG
The DNA here is from genome assembly GCF_003259725.1 of Athene cunicularia. Lineage (NCBI taxonomy): Eukaryota > Metazoa > Chordata > Aves > Strigiformes > Strigidae > Athene > Athene cunicularia. The sequence goes on from NW_020799110.1 coordinate 25,013,778, forward strand.
GGGATTCCCGTCTTCCCACTTGTGTTATTGTTTCCTTATTAACAAATCTGTTTAGAACACGTGGTCACACTCATAGATAACAAATAGTCCTGTAGTGTAACTTTGCTTACTGTATGCCCACTCCTTGTCAGGATAGGTGCTGGCTTCCACCTGTCAAATACAGCTCCTTGTCAGACCTGGCACCAAAAGTTACAAACCCACCTCCTGCTAGTGGTCTTGAAGGATTAACTCCCAAATCTTTGGTCTCTTCATCACAATTTGGATCAAACTTAGGGTTCAGAGCCACTGCATGACTCAGCTGTATTGACACAGAATCGCCATGTAACATGTTAGACACGTTGCTGTCAAGGGCTGGATTGCTCTTTTGATTTTGGGCTTGATTGACTTCCCCAGAGTTTTAAACATGGTGCAGGGTCAGTCTAGAAGGACTAATGCACACCAAGTGGAACTAGGTCAGTTAAAAAGAACTGTTTGGTGTAGATTGAAGGTTAGTGCAGCACATTCGCTTTTAGGGGGCTGTAGGTATCAGATAAGCACTCTCAAAATTAAAAGCAAAACCCAGGGTTGCAGGAGCTGGTGATTTAATAGAAGCAATGTGCCCAGACAGTTCATTAGAGTTTGTTTTAGAAATTATATGCTCCGAGGCTTCCTCTAGTAACTGATTGTTTCAGGAGCTGCAGTTTTACAGATGGCACTTACATTCTTTTCCTTTAGGACTGGGACATTAAATACATACAGTTTTGGCCTCCCAGGCCGAATTCAAGTATGACTTAGATCCTACTTTACTCAGCACGAGTCTTCAAAAATGATGCAGTTAATCAATTTCTGTCTCCGACAATGCAAAAACCAAACAGAAAACCCCACACCCCAAAACACAGATTACGCATCATTGCTGTGTATGAGGACAATTACCCAAACTAGCAAAGCTGTGTGGATATAAACCCATAAAATACAACAAATGGTTTGCCACAGAAACAATTTAAATGTTTTTGTGATCATCTCTATTAATCAGTATGTGCGTAAATGGAGTTAGGCTCCCTCTCCTACAGGTACATATGACATAGTTAGCGACGTCCACTTTCATACTTACTCACAATATTGTGCCCTGGAAGTGTCCACTGGCATGTTTCATAAAAGCTGAATATAAGCAAAAAATAAAATCAATTTACTGTGCAACATTTCTTGCATTTAAAAGACAAACAGCTAGTAGATCAGCTGGGGTACAAAAAAGTTAATTCAAAAAAGAAGGCAGAGAGAACACATAAAAGGATAATCCTTTGAAATGACAAAGATTTTGTGTAATGCTTAATTTTAATCAGTATATGGAACTTGACAAGGATCGTCCTCATAAAGGATCACATAAAAGGATTAGTGACTTCCAACCAGCACAAAACTGCACAGACACGTGTTTATTAGTTTGGAATTTTTTCTTCTCCAAAACTATTTTAAAATTCAAATGAGGTGAATAAAGATACAAGTAGAAAAGGGGGTGGATTTTATTTCTTCTACTATTTTTAAGATGCCAAGTTAAGATGCAGAATAACAGATTTAATAATGTTAATCCAGAGCTATAGAAAGGGTAGGAACCCACAAAATGTATGAGACTGTTTCTTTTTCAGTTGTTCAACATAAATAATTGGATCATCCTTTAAGAAATTTTAAAGTATTTTTTCTTTTCCTTTCAGGTTTGAGTCCTTAGGGTCCACTTTTCAAGTTGCCAACCAGGCAATGCCAGCTAGACTTAAAAGATGAATGCTGAGATGTGATCATGTGGTTCTGTGAACAGCAACTCTAAGGAAAAAGTGATCAAAAATGCAGCTTAAGTGATGATATTGTCCAGATGCTGCAGAGCATTGAAGAAACAACCTGTAAAGTTGTTTCAGAGACAAACAGGAACAAACCAGATAAAGAACACTTTTGAACTTGCTGTGACTAAGAGAAACAGGATCTGTTTCTCTTTTCCAGCTTGAAAGACAGCTGATTTTGCTCTCATTTGTCATTTTCAAACCAAACTATATAAATTGATTACCTGCCTAAGGACCCCAGCTTGTCATGTATCTCTAGGACCATTTTCACCAACTAAGTTCTGTTCTTCTCAGATTGCTATCCTTGGAACTGCTTTACCCTAATTCCCCCGAAGTTACAGGCATTAATCAATAACAGCCAAGGTGTTATGCTGGACACTTAATAACTGAATTTTTCTGGGGAGAAAGAGAAAAATCAAGCAGCAGCTTTGAGCACTCTGGAATAGCTTCCTGAGCCCATCTTTCAGATACGCCTGGAGTCAATGCACGAGGTAACAAATCTCGGAAGAATAAGGTGGGCTGAATCCTTGACTGAACAGGGGGCTGCTTCTGCACACAAAGCTGAGAATATTGTCCTCTGACAAGTGGTTTGAAGGAAAAAATCTCCACAGAGCTTTCATTTCAAAACAGGAAGTGTCCATTTTTTTTTAACCTTCTGAACGACTACAAGAATAAACGATTAACATCAACAACTGTGCAAAGAAGCCTCAACTCTTATGCCCAGACTTAATTACAAGAAAGGTGGATTACTTGCCTCACACACTAGCTCTCCTTGTTGCTTTTGGTGGTGGTAATGCCTGGAACAGCCTTGTAAGGCATCTGCAGCACCCTGGGGTTCCCTGGGGGGCACCTACCAGGGCCCTGGCAGTCATCACACGCATGTACCCGCACCCCTGACCCCACCTCGCCTAGACCACACAGATGTGCCCAGCTCTGCTAGCTCCCTTTCCATCATCTCCTCCCCTCTGTGGAATGTAAAATACTTCTCTTATTTATTTCTTCATTATTTTATCTTAATGGAAGCAGCTTTCCAGCCTTTGTGTGCTGTAATCACTTCCCTTGTTCCAACGTACTGTCTCTCATCTCCTTGCCTCTTTTCAGTGTTTTGATCCTTTCCCCTTCTTTCTCATTCTATCTTTCTGTTTCCTACCATCTCAGCTCCCAGGCTCCACTCCGACTCAAGCAGAAGGGTATAATTTCTCAGTTTCCTGTTCTCCTATTAGTTATGCCACTGGTGAATCATCCTAATTGCAAAGAACAACATACTCCCCCATCATTTGTGAATTTGGTTTACAAATCTGATTGAGTGATAGGAATAAATATTACATAAAATGAATATGTAGAAATTAGCTAGCCAACATGCACAACACTAAGGCTGTTCATACAGATAGAGAGTATCCGGTAGGAAATCATAGGGTAGATACCCGGTGTAGTGTTTCATAGTGTCAGTCACAGTTTACAGCCAAAATGTAATTTGTTTCTGCAGATAACTATTAAAATTGTCTGCTATTTCTACAAATGCAGATATGAAAGTCTTAACAGATCTGTTGGGTATTTAACAGAAACAGCAATCATAACAAACAAGAGAGAGAACTGCTGCGTGCAAGTGAGATTCTTTTATAATCACCAGTAAGGCTTGGCTAAGGAGGACAGCTTTCTCATACACCAACCTAAAAAGCACAGCAGTGATACATTAAGTGATAACATAGATATACAATGGGCATAAACTTGTGAAAATCCCCAGTAAGTTGAAGAGGGTGGCAGAGGGGGTTCAGATTTCATCATTAGAGCCAGAAGTCCCACATCCCACTGGGCAGCCTCCATTCACTCACTGGTAAGGGAAATGCTATTTGCTGTTCCTTCCAGGGATATTGTTAATTAATTAATTCTTAATTAAGTTTGCAAAATACAAATATCCTTGACTGAAAGACACTGTAAAAGGGAAATGATTGTTAGGAGGATCAGAACTCTTGCCTGGGGAAAACCTTTGGGTGTATTTTCTCGTTAATGATAATGGAAATTAACAGCTTAATGCAAGCCAAGCTGAAAATAAGATACTTTGCATTTGCATCTTAACTACATTTGCTTCATTACTTATTTAGGATCACCGATACATGTAGGAAGGTGAGTCTCAGCACTTTGAGCTATAGTTTTTGAGTGATCCTATATGTACAAATGCCTCTGAGTAGAATATACGCAATTGTTATGACATTACTTTCCTTAGAGCAACACACATGGTAGCATGCAGGAACATGCCTTTCTACATGGACACACCAACCTAGCAAGAACAAGAGAAGATAATCAGGAAAGGCCAAAGACTACATCCAGGAAAAGAGACTTGGAGACTGTTAAGAAAGGAAAAAGGGAGAGGTACATGTGGTGCCTACATTTAGCTCCAGTCCAAAGTTGCAATTCTGAGAGCTTTTGCTGCACCCTAGATATGTCTGGGTATGTTTATGATGCTTTCGCTCCGGTCAGTCCAATTGCCCACTCAGGCTTGACAGCCCAGCGGTTTGGCACTTGGCCTGTGACCTGTTAGATGCAGAGGTGGCACATCCTGCCTTACGCTCCTGTGACACCCACCCTGGTCACAGACAGTAGTTGCACCAACCACTTCAAAACACAAGCAGAAGAGAGCCACCAGTTTTTGCAGTCTCACATGGAGGGAGCTACATTACCTGATGGGCGCTGCTCAGGGGAGATGTCAGGCCACTCCTCTCAGGGGATCAGACACCTCACCCCACAGACGTGTGGGTGCAGCCTGTCAATTCCCAGATCAAGCAGATGGGGCATGGGGAACCTTCCCACCCCAAATCTCAGGTGAGCATCCTAATGCTAGACTATGGTGGCAGTTTCTGTCTTGGCCTTTCCTACAGCCCCAAGAATATCTAATGGATCATATAGAAGAGCTTCAAGAGAGAGAAGTGAAATGCCCCTTCCTAGGGCACTATTCAGCCCTGTGTGCCTTTCAACTCCTACCTGACAACATGAGATCGTATGATATGCAGATGTCTTTACCAGACAGGCAGGTGACCAGACCAGCAGCTCAAAGTCTGTATTCCTTGTGCCAGGCTGAATTCTCGGTTTGTATTTCACATATCAAGTTACTTATAATTTCATTAGCTCATTTCCTTTTCCCTGTCAGGGGCATTCCCTAGTTCTCATACCACAGCACTCAAATACAACTACATGAATTAAAGAAGGGAAGCCACCTTTCAATGAAAACATACTAGTTTTTCCTATGCTAAGATGTTGCTTGTGTATGATAAGACCATGAGTACTAAGAAAACCATAACGTTTGCATGAGCATTGTGCTGAACACTAAGAATAAAGCTAGAATCTCAAGAGAAGCCTCCATAGCTTCTCTTCCACAAATCACACACTTCTAGAGTTACTTACCAGAAACATTTGAGCAGGATTAGATCTTCAACCACCAACAGAGGCTTTTATTTTCCCTTCTAAAATTCACAACATATTTTTTGGTTGAGTTACCTGTAGTGTATTTTTCATTCTGTTTTCATTCCAAAGAATGAAGGGCTATAATTGTGCAGAATATGAAACAGGGGAATTTAGACTATTTTGTGTCTTCTTTGCATAATAACTTCTGAGGGTATTCAAGGGTTAATGTCTTCTGCATTTTCAATTATGATGATAAAAGCTGCATAAGTCAGAGCAGCACAAGAAAGTCACATTTTTGCAAGTGATTTACCACACCAACTTATGTTTTTCCCTTTAATTAATCTGTCCAAAAAAAGATGTCATTTGTTTTGATGAATATGATAATCACCAGATTTTGCAGACTAGGATAGACACTGATAATTGCAAAAAGAATCACTTGTGCAGCCTCACCCAAATGCACTGTTACCTGTTCTTTGCTAAGAAAATACACATCAGGCAAGCTGTGTATAGCAGCGTGGAACAGGGACACTGTCAAGCACAAACTCCTTCCGTTACCAATCCTCTGAAACCCCCGCACACCATGCTGGGCCATGACAACTACTGAAGGCAGATCCCAAGTGCCGTAGGTTGGTGTGGTTCCCTGACCTTGAAGGAGCAATGACCCCAGTTTCTTCTAAGGCATGGCAGAGTCTGGGACAAACCGTAAGGGTATCTCAACAGGACACAGAGCAGACTGAAGCATGGGCTTCTGCAAAGAATTAAGAGACCCTCTCTCCTGGCCATATATTTTTCATGCCTTCCTAAACCTTGGACCAGGTATAAAGGCATGGCATGTAGGACAATATGTTTGCTTCTTGACTTCCCAAAGTAACAAAGCTGGTTGGTAACAGGTAAACCTGGGGCTCTTTACCCTCCTGTCAGTTCCTGGGAGGAGTTCCCTGTTACTCCCACCATCAGCCAGCTCTGTGTGCCCTGCACCTCTTACACCATACAGCTACAGTCACAATAAAGGGCTGCAAGGCATCTCCTCAGTCATGTGGTGTGGCAATCATTCTGAACCATGGTAAAGGAGGGAGGAAGAGGGCTTTTAGCTTGTTTTGGCTTTCCCACTTCTCCATGAATACACACTATAGTACCTGCAGGTTGGGAGAGCATTAAACCATTAGTTCCCCAGGGTTGCAGAGGCAGTGAAGCGTTCCTGTGAGCATCGCTAGGTGCCAGGTGGACACCCCCATAAGCAAGCACTTCCACATGACATGGTCTCTTGATATACTAGTACTGGGATTTGTCCTCCCCCTCATCACCCTCCTACAACAGCAAACAGCTGCACAACTCTAAGCATAGTGAAGTATCATCTGTCATCACAGGGACATTTCAGCTCCTGCCCTCTTTCTTGCATTAAATCATGCTCTGCAATTTCACCCAGATTCTTTTGGAAAACAGTTTTGTTGGTAAGCCACTTCCCACACTGGGACAGAGGCTCATATCCTGTGCTGACACTGCAGTGGAACAGGACAAATTGTTGTTAAGAGAGTTTCAAACCCTGTTGTCCATCTCTGTGCCCAAACAGGTGGAAAATACAAGCTGGATTGTGCAAACTGACTTCCATGAAACCATACCGATTTATGCCACTTGAAAGCTTGTATCTTTCTTTTCTGAGGAGCACAAGAGTGGGCAGTATCCAGATAAAGCTTCCTCCTCTTGGTTAATAAGCTAAAGCTCTAATCAGATAACTATTACTGCTTTCCTGTTCACACTGTTCTTTGTCAAAACTTTATAAACTGCTGTGATATGGGTGGGAAAATGCTACATTCAAACAAATATTCTCACTATCCTAAGTCTGCAGAAGATGCAATTATCAACTACTATTAAAGTCTTTGGCATATTAAACCTAGAATCGGTCTAAAGGAAGTATTTGGAGACAGGAAAAAACTTACCACATGAGATTACTGGGGAATAAAACACTGTTATTTGTATAAAGCCACTCAGTTTCCACTCCATATTACAGACAACAACAAAGAAACACCCAAAGGAAGGGCTACATAAGTAGAAGGTTAGCATTTTATATGTATTTACTTTGCCAAGCTATAGTTTCATTTTACATGTTAAAACAACTGTTCCTACTATATATTAAGAAAACCCAAGAAAGCCAACAAAAAACCAAACCCCACAACTCTCTGAAGCCAAGGATTAGCTACCTACCTACAATCACTCTTGAGTCTAAATCACACAAGCTGATTTGGAAAGAATTGTCTCCTGAAAATCTGCTTAAGAATTAAGTCACTTCCCAAAACAGCATCTGTAATTAAGAGTGGTGCTTGATGTGTTTCCATGTAATACCAGACACGAAATGCAGCCCTCTCCAATGAACCTTCCAAGTGGAAAGCTGTCAAGACTGCAGACAATAGCAGAGGAGAGAAGGCAGAAACCTATACCCCATTAGACACCCGTTACAGACATACTGGAGCAGAGGATGAAGGCCAAGGACAGATGGAGTTGCCACTCCACCCACCAGTGCACCTCCTCATTGCATACATACTGCCTGCTGTGAAAAACAGGCTGCAAAACCACCTCTGCCTTTCCCTCACTTCCAGTCGCCCCTGTAAGTGCCCCCAGCTGGGGCTGAGCCTCTTCAGGACACACTAGCTGTTGCTCAGTTTTCTCTACAACAGCTCCCAGGGAAATCTGATGGATTTTGTCTCACGTAGAGCCTGGTACCCAGCCTGCAAAACACTACATTGCATCCTGAACCAGCATCCAGCAGCAGCTGAGGAACACCAACCCACAGAGAGCAGGATCGAGCCAGAGAAGAAGAGATTTGGAGGAATGAGCAGGTGTTATACAGCTAGTTGCCTCTATTAAAACTGGCTGCACACACAGTTGCTATCAGCTGACTGAGGACCAAAGGAGAAACATCTCCTACCCAATAAGGAGTGAAGAGCAGACTCCAGACTCTCCTGGAGAGCACAGAGCAGAGGTGCTTAAGTGAGAACAGCTAATTGCTTGACAGATAGTAGAACTGTCTGCTGGTGTAGTAAAGACTGTTTGTTCTACAAGACTGGTCCAAAAATATCTCAGTCTTTCTTTTTGGGGAAAGAAGGAAAAAAATTAAGAACAATTAGAGACACAAAGTCCACAACTAGGATACCTTTTTAGAAGAGAATCAGTGAAGATGCAAATAGGAAGAAGAGACATCCCGTACCACAAAAGCACCTCAAAATACAATCAAGAAAATAACATGGGTAGCCCTCTCCATTTCCCAGTATCTTATCACAAACTAAAGAAAGCACTCAAAACTATGGAGGTGAAAAAAGATGAAATCTCAGACAGGTTTTTCCTACCTGGATCATCTCCAAGAGCATCATAAGTGGGCTGCTCAGCAAGGGAAGGTGAGCCAAGAACAGCAACAAGGCAGGCACGGGGCAGTATCCCCTTTATCACAGGGAATGGTCCCACAGCACCAAAAGGAGCAGAGCAGGCCCAGCAGCAGTCAGCATGCAGGGAGGAGGCAGGTCCAAGGTCAAGCCAGGAAGTCAATTTAGCAAGACAAAACCAGGATGAGCAAAGTATGAGGCTGAGCACAGACAATGACCTGAGCTGAGGGCCTGGTCTTAAACACAGCTCCTGAGCCCCCACCGGGAAATGTCCCCGCGCAGTCTGACACAGCTGTATCCCAGCAGCCTGATCCCAGGTTACAGCTGCACCACCTCAGGGCTGGCCTTGCTTAGAGGCAGCCAAAGCCCTGGGCGTGGAGAAGAGTTTATATCTCTGACAAAACATTAAGGTAGCCATGAAGAAAACATGGGGCCTGATGTAGACACCGCTGAGGAAGACAAAAGAGAACACGTGCTGGTGGAAGTCAGTGAAACCAGCACAAAGTGTTTTGAACCTGAAAAGGAAAAGCAATCTCTTCCCTCTTCCTACTCCTTTAGGAGCCAGACTTCTGAGGAGAGATAATTAGAAACTGGGTTTTATCTATGTAAACCTTCTGCCTATTTTCTCTGTTTGACAAAAAACTGCTAGTAGGAACAGTGCTGGAGAAGCCGCAGTGTGCCCAGATGAGTACAACCAGTCCTCAAGCATGTTGGCAGCCCCTCAAGGACGAAGTTGCAAACACAGTATTTTGGTTAATGAGTCAGTGTAGCTTACTCCTGTCCCTCTTTGCCCTGCCAGCACTCCAGATCCCCACACTGCTCCTGCAGAGCAAAACCCACGCCATCCTCAGTCTGCCTCCAGCGGCAGCTCCACTTGGCAGGAACCAAGGGTACAGCAGGCTGCAGCGTGCAAGAACCAGCAGTAAGTACCTCACTCAGTATTTAGTCTTACTTCATGAGAAGGTTCTGCAGACGGTTTGTAAAGGATTCGGAAAAGAAATAGAAGTTTAAAAAATGATCAGCTGTTAAAAGTCACACAGCTTGATCATAACCTCAGCAGGTAACCAGCTACAACACTTTTGCTGATCGTCTTATAACGGTCTATAAACACACACTAGTCATGTTATAAAAACATTAGACATTTCTTTCTCATTTATTAACTTATTATAGATGGAAACCTTGCATAAAAAGGAACTCAGTACTTATTCAAATCTGCAAGCTTGATTTTCACTTTGCCTTTTTAACCACCACTTATTTTCATAAAAGGGACATTATTTATTTTGCCTCATTTCCTTTGCACATTGAGAAAAGTTCCGCTATATCCTTCTTCCTTGCTGCGCAGTGGGGCAAAGCAGGATATAGCACAGCACATTAGGGACAGCACTTGCTGAGGGAATTGTTCTTTCACGCTGCTCTCCTTGTGGAGAGAAAACAGCTGGTCCCAGAGGCCTGTGTTGGGAGACAGCTGGAAAAGGCAGGCAGAGGGCTGCAGGCAAGAGCGAGAATCTGCTGAATAAAGTCCAAGGCTGCACCTTGCACACTACAAAATCTCCACCCAGTGGGTATCTGGGGGAGGTGGTGGCAGTTTAAGTACTCAAAGTGAGTAGAGGCACAAGGAGCAGCAGGTTAGCATTAGTGATCCTGGTGCCTTGTAGATCCTCCAGAGTTTCTGTATTTGCTGGGGGACCCATGTAGGGTGAACTCATTGCTGTTTTGAGAGAATGGATAAGGAGCACTCTCAGTGTTCCTGATGATATTCCATGGTGAAATACCCTCCCTCACCCTCTTCATTCAATTTCCACCCATATAAACTGGCACCTGAGGAAACACTAATTTTTCTGCTCAACAAAGGTGGCTTCCTTTGCCACCACTAACAGTAAAAGGACTTCGGTAATGAAGAGATTACTCTTCACAGGCCCTAGATCTGACTGCTCCCAACTGGAATTTTTGGACAATAGTTCTTTCAATCACTTTCATCCAGCCTTTTCAAATTCTCTCACATCTACCTTTTAAAAATCCGATTATTTCTCTGCTGCTGCCTTTGAACGTTTCCTCATAGGTAACTCAAACAAATCCAGTGGTATAATGACCATTTTCCCTCAGATGAAGGTTCTATCTTTTGTCACTTAGTGTTCATTTCCAACCACTACAGCTTCTGATCTTATTGATTGCTTAAGAAAAAGCAGCAAGAAAACAGTCCTGAAATAACCACCAGAAACATTCATCCTTCCCCAGTCATTCTGTAATTCTTATTCCAGTCAATAGCAGGGTCGTTAAAACCCTCCCACGGACTGTGCTGGGCTCTTTAAGAACCTGCAAAAACACTGGGTGCTCTGCCCTCACTTTCCATCCTGCAGGTCTATTATAAGCTCCCCTTATCTTTTCCCATAATTTTTATTTTTCTCCTCCAGTTCTCTTTATTAGAGCAGCCAAGTCTGCCTAATCTGGTTTTACTGTAGACCTGCTCCTAGGCTCCCGCGTTGCTGTTACCCCTCCTTTCCTATAGAGTCTTTTCCACAGGCTCTGGTCTATGGCTGTGGAAGTGCAGGAACACCTGCTGTGATGAATGTGACCTCCGCACCTGTGAATGTGTATGCCACAGAATGGAAGTGGGTATGTGCTGGGTTGTCTTCCCTCCAGTTGCAAACACTGGAATTACTGCTGTGATCATAACAAATCCTTTATCACTATAAGAAGCAAAATATTTTAAATGCTCTAAGAAGCTGTATACACTGTACAGAAGTTTAATCACGCTCAGAAGGAAGGTTGGTACTTCTACAGCATGCTTACTCATACAAAGCATCTAAGGAATATGCTGGGACCTATTCTCATATATGGCCAAAGGGAACTCACAGCATGACTTCAACTATTTCAAGTGTATTAAGTCATTTATATCAGAAGTCTGATACTTTTATACATATCAGATGGTATCCTTCCACTAAAAGAACCTCCACTGATACCATGGAGACTACTTCAGGTCAGTAGGCCTATCAAATTCAGGCTCACTGATCAGTTTCTGAAAACGCTTGCATTGCTTTTTCTCATGTTTAAAATATAACATAAGGAGAATAGTAGACCTTGAATATTTCTGCTCTTTGTGAGAATGATGTATGTAAATTTATAATTCCAGGTTAATGATTAAGATTTGTAATTATTTTCTGTATAGAAAATCAGGTTTTATTTTCTTATCTTCAGAGATGAAGTTAAAATTGAATAATGAAATCCAGTTTTCATTTGTATTCTGTTTCTTTTGCATTCTCATTAACGATTCATAATTTAAGAACTGGGAGTGATTAATGGCTGGCTACACCGCATAATACTGTTAAGGAACAATGGTGCAATTCAGAAGGTTTAGAGGCTCCCTTCATTCCATGTTACACATGTTAACCCACGCTGAAACTAATCCACTTAATCCAAATTCAGGAGGTGGCAGGACGTGGTCCAAAAAGCCCACTGAAAGTTATGTGAACTTCCTAGACGAAAAGCCCAGCAAATAGCATGAAACAAAAATCAAAAGAAATACAGACACAGTGTTAATATTCAATGGCCAGCTTAAGAATCCAGCCAGAGCCCACAGCAAAGAGTAATCTGCTGCTGCAGTCCTGCCAGAAAGGATTGGTGTCGCAGCCATTGTGGCTTCTACCTGTCCCAGGTGGAGCAGCAGCAGCAATTGGTGCCTGAAAAATAGGCAGTTACTTCCCCGTGTTTTCAGCTAACCTGCGTGGGCTGAGGGAGATGGTGTAAGAGTTCAAATGCTCATCTCCTGCTTGCCGCCTTCTCCATGGCACTTCACTGACCATTTCTCCGACAAGAAAGGAGCGGACTCAGTCTTCTGCTCTCACCCTTGTGATAAGGCCAGTCCGTGTGGATGAGTGTCACAGGGAAGCAAAGGAACGTCTTCTTCTTCCCATATGTCTGGCTCTGCTGAATGGACAACCTGTGTTTTTGCCTTCAGTTGTGCACCCTTGATGAATAAAGAAGTTTAATGGAAAGCTAGGTTTTCAGTTATTCAACCTGTATTTTTTGAAAGGGCAAATTAAAGGGTTCTAATATTGTTCTATCCACTTTGCAAATAAGCCAGTTCTGGTGGATGCTCTCAATATATTGCATCCGGCACTGTGCATGGAAGCTCAGCTATTGATTTCACCCTTCCCAGCCTTCACTTCCTAGAGGAGAGATGGGACGACAGAGGTGCTTCATTGATATACAGCAGCTGCCACATCTGCCAGACAGCACCTAAAGCTTTCATCTCATGGTTTCCAGGTCTAGTTGAGCTCATGTCTCTTTGCATGGTATCTAACAGAGAAATAAACTGGAAGAGAGCAAGGGGTGCTGTGAAATACTAACTACACATCTGTGGAGCTCCTTACTGCTTAGACATAACAGTACCTCATACTCAGCACAACATCCTAGAGCATGTGGGGAAAAGCCCCTCTCAGCAGAATCTGAGATGTACGAAGTAGCCCCAATGACCTTTCCTGGTTCTTCAAGGTTATTTTGATGATGCCTTATCATTTCACCTTGGGATCAAATTACAACTTAATTTACAGATACAGGCCCTAAACCTTAAATCCTAAACATTCAAGCCTGTGCTGCTGAGGGGCTCTCTGGTTTCCTCTGACACTTTAAAAAGTCACGCATATGCTCAGCTTTTCCTCGGGGACTCGCCCTACTGCTGCAAAATCAGATTTAGGCTCAAATCCACTGAATTTGGAGAAATGGGGCCTGCAACTCTGAGGAGTGAATCTAACAATCAGTTCTGACTAGTCTACATGGCGGAGACTGACTGCTGAGTCCACTGGGGCAGGGATTAGGGTGGCCACGTCAGGGTCAGATTTTGCTGCAGTACTTTTATTAAAGGTCGGTAATAAGGAAGGAAGGACTAGGTTATTAGATACATATTTATCATGCAGCCAAACATACTGCAGGTGTTACTAGTTGCACTGCACACAGCTGTGTATAAGCAGTTTGAGATTCCACAATACTTGTTTTGCTTATCATAGACTTTATTTCTACTGACTGTCATCCTAAGAAAACTACAGATGATATCTTATCTCCTTACTTTCCAACACCATTAGAAGCATTCTTCTCTCTCCCTATTACCCAGAATATATACAGAAACTTTCCATGAGCAAACACACAGCTCAGGAGTTTTCCAGACACCCTTTCCATTAAAAGTTTGCCTACATGGAGGGAGGAAGAAGGCAAGACAGACCTGACTCCAGTGTTGCACTGAAATAATATGCTGAAGAAGCTAACCTTGATCTGCAAAACAGCCACTGTGATAGTTGGTAAAAAGTGGGAGTTAGATATTTACCTTGTTAAGGATTTACAGAGCCAAGAAACAGAAGCAGATTGGTAATGGCTGAGAATACTGATTGCAGGGGGAGTATTGCCTCACTATTGGGTCTCTCTAGACAATAAGCAATGACTAAATCATTTGCTCCTGAGACATTTGAGTAATTTTTTGTTAATTTAATTTTGAGAATTAGGAAAAGGATGAATTTCTTATTTAGTTTTCATTTAGCTCCCACAGGAATTGGCATTCTTCTACTTTTACTGGAACAGGGAAGACAGTTGTCTTCAAGATCTACTACCGTGTACTAACTGGTGACTTAAAGTGTCCCACATCACCTCCCTGAAAAATGAAGAGAAATGACATGTTGAAGTATTGCCTTAGTGCCTCCTTAAAAGTACTGCTAACTAGGAAATGAAAAGACAACTTGATTAGCTTCCCTTGAGATTCTGCAAATAAGCACACAGTACATCAGACACACTGATGAAGATGAGCCAAGTTTGAGTGTCATCACAGTGAGAAGCATCCTATCCTCATAATTCAAGTGGGTTATGGAGATTCATTCAGATGATCAGCTCATTTACTCCTGCATCTGCCTGGCTTCACACTACCCTTCCTATCACCAATTGTGCAGCTGAGAAGGACTGTTGCAGTCACTGAGATGTTCTCCTCCATAATATAGATCTTAGTGTTTGCTTAGTTCATGTCTTGAGAAGTTCATACCTTGGACTACAACAGTCAGCTTTAGTCTTCAAACTGCCAGCAGTGAAGAGTCCAAGCACCCTTTTAGAAAGATTTTTCTGGGTATTACTTATCTCTACTGCTAACTATTTGTCAGCCATTCATAACTTCAAAATTTTTAAAATGTCCAGCTACATCCACTAAATCCTTGGTCTTCTCATACATTTACTGGTTGAAATGAAGTCTCTTACCAAGACTGGATCCTTACACAGCCACTCATAAAGGGACATTGTCCTTCTTTTCCTCATTTCACTCAAAAGCTCCAGTTTCCAGAGTAACAATATAATGGCATGATTTCCAGCCCTCTCAATGACTTTTTAATGCTGCCCCCCCCATCATACCTTTCCCTGCCAGAACAAAGTCCTGGAGGCAGCAGAGGAGCAACCCCTGCTCATTGCAGCTGCCCCTGTGGAAAAGTGTCTGCAGATGCCAGGATGGTGAGCAGGAGGTGGCCTTGGCCTGAGAGAGCTGGCCAAAGAGAAGTGAGGAACCCAGCACACCCACAAGTGTCATTGTGACTCTGACCCACTCGACATAGGGCCCATATCTGGTGTTCCTCCCCCAGAGCTATGTTGGCCCAACAATCCAGATTTACCCCCATTTCAGACTCTTCCTGGAGTAAATCCAGAGGGCTGTGCACAGCATGTCCTGCCTGCACAGCCCATGGCCCCGCAGAGGGCTGGCTCTGGAGCCTGTGCCTGCCTGCTCCAGACAGCCAGGGAAGCTCCTGGCACTTGAACAGGGAAGAGAACTTTTTCTTGGGAGTGGGATTCCCAAATATTAAGTATAATGTTTAACTTTTGAATTTGGGGGAGAGGGGGAACAAACAGAAAGCCTCTGTCCACGTTCAAACTGGTATGTTGCTTGCTTTGTTCCTAGGCATAAAAATTTACATTTTGCCACATTACGTGTCTCGATCCCTTACACCTGCAGCAGTGATCTGGCTTTTTAATTATTTACAACTCCAGAGGAGTTGTGACATCCACAAGCTTTGTTCAGTAACTTCAGGTTGTCTCTTGGGTTACTGAAAAAATACTGCAGGATCTCCCTATGAGCACACCAGCATGGTAATGATTTAGTTGCTCTTAGAGTTCAACACCTATCAGTCAGAAAAAAACTTAATAAGATTGAAGGTCACCTTGTGTTGTTTCTCAGTCAAAATATTCCAAGGTACTAAGCAAAAGTAAATTATACAAATAACATTAATTTAATCAAATAAGTTTATAATACTATCAAAATGCTAGTCTAATAGGATCCATTTTTCCACAAACCAATACCAAGCAGTATTAATTAAGAACTTACATCTCTGAACAGTTTATTACAAGATTCATGTACTTGTCCTGAGTCTGATATCAAGTTGACTTACATTTGCCCAAATTTTATTTCACAGAATTGTCAAGGTTGAAAAAGACCTTGAAGATCATCCAGTCCAACCATTAACCCAACATTAACAGTTCCCAACTACACCATATCCCTCAGCACTATGTCAACCCAACTTTTAAACACCTCCAGGGATGGGGACTCCAACACCTCCATGGGCAGCCCATTCCAACACCTAACACCTTGTTCTGGAACGAAATGCTTCCTAATATCTGGTCTAAACCTTCCCTGGCACAACTTGAGGCCATTCCCTCTTGTTCTATTTACATGGATCAATCCATTTCTGCTTTTCAGATTCTGAAATATTAATCCCTTTAGTGCCTTGAAACACTCCCAGGGTTCTAGGAGTTTTGAAAATCGAAACCAACAACAAACAAAACAAAAAAAACCCAATCCCATAACATCAGTCATTGTCCAGCTCTTTTACAGCTACAGGATGCAGGTTAATTTACCAAACTCAAGAAGTGTAACTTCTGTACCTGAGGTTTAACACGCTCTTCATCGTGAGATGAAAATGTCATATTCTCATATGAAAAGGATGCATGATCTTGCCTTTCCTCAACTAGAAGATAGAAACATCTACTGAAAATTGCCTCTTCTATGCTTTCACTGGCTGTCAGCATTTCCTAGGAATGGACTGTTGCAACTGCTGCATATTTCTTGTGTTTTAATATACCTTCAGTGCCCCCTCATCAGGTCTTCTGGTTGTCTTGCTGATGACTTAGATTTCAACTTTTGTTACTCCTCCTCTCTTTGAATTTCCAGTTACCGCTTTACAACCCACCATCTTCCCCTTTCTTCCATTTGTTATGTGTCAGACACTTTAAAACCTTTTTTTCTTTCTAGTGGCTTTACATTTCTCCTAAATCATGCTCCTGGTTTCTCAGTGTTAGTGGCCCTCTTTTTGACTGTGACATTTTGGGGAGGTTGTAAGAGGAGCTAAACCAGTTCTAAACCCCTTATGTGCTCTGCAATTTTACTTCCAGCTCCTTACTACTATTCCTCAAAATTATCTGCACTGCCATGAAACAGGCAATGTTAAACCATCCGGTAATATCCTCTGATTTCAGACTTGCAGATAAGAAGCATGATCCAATCACAGTTACTTACACTGAAAATACCTGTTTTACAATCACCTCGTTTTAACACGTGTCTCCCCACTGGATGACAGAATTTCTGATTTTTATTGTCAGTGAGAATAGTCAGAAGTGGCAAAAGTGTCTTAGCACCAGCAGCATGAGCACCACTCTGACTGAAGTCTGCTAGGAGTACAGGCTTTCTCACCTCCGAAATGACAGATGGCTGCTTGACAAGCCGGCCAACTTGTTTTCTAATGCCAGTGGGTGGGCTGTAGCAGCCATTAACTAGTACTCCATCTTCTGCTCCCTCTGTTAGGACATTGATTTACCAGCATTCATGGTAATTTCTTTTGAGGTCTTGATGACACACGAACAGGGAGGGTAATCTCTGTATTGAACACTGCTCCTCCTTCCCTTTTGCCCATTAAGTCCTTTCTAAACGGAAAAAGGATGGAAGCCTCATCAGCCAAAGTCCCCTGGGGGTAATGTGTCTTGTGTACTGCATTACTGCCTGCATGCCACTCTACAGCCAGAAATTCAAGTATATATCAGCTAAGCAATTGTACTAAATGGAGACTTGAGCAACAGGGAATTTTCAAGAAGCCCAAAGAAACCGAATTAAATTACGTGCGGTACCTTAAGTCACGCAGACTGTCTTAAAAGTCTCCAGCTTATTGCATAGAGAAGGAGCACAGTATCTGCCCCCAGAGGGGTAGCAGCAGCGGGCAGACAGTCTGCACAGGTACACTTGCTTTCCTCTCAGTGCCAGTGTCCTGTAAGCCTCTGCTCCGTGACAGGGTCTCCTCCTGGTCCCACTGTGCTGAGTGTGTTCTTTAAGTCTTTAACTCTCTTCTCTGTGAACCTCATTAATTTTGGTCTGGTTGAAGGTGGGAGACCTGGATCTGTCTTGGCAGCCCTTCCTCCATCCTGGTGGTGATGCCGCAAATGGGCCAGGCAGATTTGCCAAAGGGCACAGTGAGCCTCTGCTTCCTCTGCACGTTACAGCAGGGTTCGCTCAGTGTGCACACAGAAACAGGAATCTCTGCTCAGCTGTCATGCAAAGACAAGGCTGACAGACAAGGGATAGGTTCCTTGCGCTGTTAACATAGTTCTCGGTGAAGAAACTCCATATCCAGTATCCTTCCAAGGGGATTCCCCATCCTATGTTATCTTGCACTTCTTTTGCCTGTTATTTTTGGTTTCATACCCTACAGTCAGACCCTTACAACTGTGACCAGAATGGCTGCGTATCCTCCCTTTGTGCAACAGAAACCTCTAGCCCAAACCCTCCTAGAGTCCCAACAGCCTCAGAGACAGGGACAGATTTAGAGTCACACGGTAGTCCAGGCTGGAAGAACCTCCTGCTTCAAAGCAGGGTCCACAATGGTTGTTGGATGAGGTTGTTCAGTGCTTTAGCTGAACCAGACTTGAGAACCTCCAAACAGGGAGATGGTACACCCTCCCTGAACAGCAGGTCCCAATGCCTGACTGTCCTCATGGGGCAAAAGTTTCTCCTTACAGACAGTCAGACCCTCTCTTGGCTCAGCTGATGTCTGTGGTCTCTCATCTGCCATGTGCAACTGTGAATTGATTTGTGTGTGTGTATGGCTATAAGATTCAAAGTGAGGTGGTGAATGGAGGAGGGATGGCAGGAACAGCACAGAAGACTCAGGAAATTGTGCAGTCTCCATAATGAAAAACCCTCCCCACAGTTAGTCCCCTTCAGCATCCTGTACCTGCACTCCAAGTCTGCAGGGGTACTGGTATCACTGCGCTGCTCTGTCAGGGTAAAAAAAGGTCACACACATAGGCGCAGCCTTGATAAAGCCTATCTCAGAGGGGAACCGTATTCTCATTCTACAAGCAACCTATTAAGCATATCTGCTTCTTCATTTACTTCATGCATATTGACAAACGCATTTTCACAATTCCTTTTGAAAAGACATGAATCTTTTTCTCTACACAAACAGTAAGCACCATTTTAGAGCCTCTCCCACTGAGCATCGTTTTTCTATAAACACATTAGCAGCCACGATGGCAACAAGGCAGCAGAAGCTGACAATACGAAGGAGCGACAGTGTAAGGATCCAAAGGGGGTTGCTACCTCTTCAGGGATGTCCCAGTGTTAGATTTTTCACTTTGACATTGCACTTTATAATCTTCTTCAAAGATTACTATACACATGTACACACTGATTTACAACCGCATTCATTAATCACTGCCTAACTGAGGCATGCGGCTCACATCCCCAGCACATACAGCTCTGTCTGTGCTACCCCAATGGCTTTGAGGCAGCAGGAGGCAGCTTTTCAGTTAAACAAGCAATGGCTGTAATATGTAACATGACAAAGTGGTGGTAGACAGGCCATTTAAAGTCACATTTAACATTTCAGTTAGCCTTACCCCAGGTGGTAAGTGCTCATTTACATTATTCATAGTAATGGTCAAATTTAAAGAGGAATGACAAAACTAGGAAGAAAAATAGGCTTTGTTCTGTAACCGAAGACAGCTAACGGTAATTTTTTTTTTTCAGGGTATGCATGTCTCTCCCCTCTTATGTAATTGATGGCTTGGGGGTACAGCTCCTGCAAGATAACCCCATGGCCAGAGCTAACATCAGGGAGCAGCTCAGAACCAAGCCTTCCCCTACTTCTGAGTTCTCACTGATCCACCTCTGGCCTCTGAATATCTTTACGAGGATGTAAGGGCTCTGGTGTCCAACACTGGTAACCAGAAATGGTGGCCACTGGTTCGTTAGGAAGCTCAGTCCATTTCACAGCGACTCCTGCCTCCTGACCCACCCCAGGCTTCACGAGTGTTCTGCAGTCACCACTCCCATCATGTTTGTGGCACGGCCCAGAGACCTGGGGACACCGAACACGGTGCTTCGCACGGCACCTCTCACCGGAGTCCCTGGAGGTAACGGCCCATCCAACACACCTTGGTGGCACTACCAGCACAGCGCTGGCAGAGTGGCGGAGGAGTGTCACCCGGGGAACCACAGCGGGGAACGGCTGGGCAGCTGCCCACCATCCAGGGGGGCTCCCAGCCACACTGCCCTGTACAGAATCACAGGCCTTCAGGAGGGGAGCCACTGCATCTCACCAACATGCCTTTTGCAACATTTTAATCCCCTAGAAAGTCTGAAATTATGGTTTTATAGAGAGGAGCTCAAGGGACGTAAGAAACCTTAGAAAACCAGCACATAGCACAACTTCTGTCGCTGCCACCAGAAACTGTAATCTCCTCTTTCAGTCAGCAGAAAGAGGATTTAAAACCTTATGCCCAGCCTGTTCTTACAAATCTTCATTGACTGAAGACTCCACTGCTTTCCTATGCAATCTGTTTCAGCATACAACTCTCCTGCTCAATGCTTTGCCCTAGGTCTTCCCTGCTCTAAGTCTAGGACATTTTATCCCTAGTACAGTTAATAAGCAGGGCAGCATATTTATCTTTTGTATTCAGAATCTTTATATACATGAAGATTAGTTGCTTCCTTCAGTTTTACCTTTCCTGGATTATAAAATCCCAAATCTACCCTCCTCAGTTTATAGCATCTTCGCATTGTTGGCTCTATCCAAAATAGTTTTCATGGTCACAGCCTAATCTGTAATAGAAAGAAATCTCCACTCCTAAACCATCATATCATCAAGTTCAGCAGAGGCAAACGACATTTTGCCACTTCTTCCTGCTGAGCTGCAGAATTTTCAGTGTACTGGAAGAGGCTGACACACGTAGGTAATGGGAAATTACTGAAAAATTCAATTACTGCTGTGTGCCACTACTATTTAGACCTGCTGGCTAAGCACCTTACCAGCAATGAGGATGAAATAGGTCTGATGACATGATTCATTGACATTACACTGGGTTTTGGATCCAGAAGTATATTCGTCAAATGTCAGTTTATAAGGATAATATTCATAAGCACACACAATCTTCATGATGACTTCCCCTTTCTTCATTAGGTTCTTCTGTTTTGTCCCAGAAGTATTGAGTTGAGCCTTCTGTAATTAATAAGAAGCACAGTACGTGTATGGGGTTTACTCTCCTAAACATTACCTAAGCTACTCCATAAATTTTTTTATAAGGGGAAAAAAAAAAAAAAAAAAAAAGTTATTTTGGAAAAGAAGAATTAACAAAATCTAAGAGAACAATATTCTGTAGATTATGAAAATGTGTTTGACTGCACAAACCCAGCTGAAAGCTATCAAGCACTGCCAACATACTCAAACCAATTACTGATAAAGCTACTATGAAGTATGGATTAGTAAGAACTTGGAGAAACCATCTTGGCATGAAAGCTCTCCTCACTCTCTTTCAAAGCTTGCCAAGGAAATGAACCCATGGAGATGTAATTAAAGGCAACGGAAAAAAAAATCTTCTAGGAGAAAACCCAATCATCCAACCAAACAGGAAGCCATATTTCAATCTGTTTTGTCAAACTTTTTACAAAGTCATTTTCCCCTCCTCTCTCCTCCAGGTTGGTCTCACAGATAAACAATTGAAATTAACGTAGCAATATCATCAGTTTTTTTGACTTTTATTTCATTTCAGGTCCAGAAGACAGAAGGGTTCACAAGAGTTTCTGCAGCAAAAGATACTCATTTGCCAATCTGCATCTTTGATGAAGAGCCTTTCTGTAATAATTTACATTCATTTAAAAGCACAGAAAATGTAATTCTGCATTAGCAGCTGACAGTAGAGAGGACCTTAAAACCTCCGGATATTAGAGATCCAGACATTCCTCTGGCCAGATATAAGTTTAATGGTTGTTCCTGTAAAAATCTGCTAAGGATAGACACCGGTATTTTGGAGCATCTGAAACATTAAGTTCCTGGACTAATCACAGAATCACACAGAATCATTCAGGTTGGAAAAGACGGAACAGCCTTTCAACATAGCAATATAGGATTTACTAGCTGATAAATTCTTATGTGAAATGTAGTAGAGCAAAAGGAGAAGAGCAATCATTATGTTTTGGTGATCAGATTTCCTCTCTTTTTTACCTACAAATACAGATAGCTGTGGCAATAGCTACAAATTGTACAAAAAAATGTTAGGACTATTGTACTGTACAAGCTTCTGGTTCTGAAAGGTTTCCCCTCTGGGAGAACTAGAGTTGGATAGTCAAAATGGATTACTATATAATTCTTTAATCTTGATTTTCTACAAGAGGGGGTGAGTAGAAGATGCTGAATAACAAGTACAGCTCCTCATACCTTTTATCAAAACATGTTTATTATGTATATTACATATCAAAGGTGATACCCCACTGAAATTGCATGGCTAAAGCTTTCCATTCAGTACCAGACAAGCCCTTTTTGGTACATGAGTATCAGTACATCAGTGATTTATGCTGTGTAACCCCGTATCTTGACTAGTGGGACTAAGTTATGTCCATTCAAATGGTCCAAAACTGAGGCTTTTCCATTTACTGAGATGGAGAAACTCAATTTATATTGTCATACTGCCTTGAATTTGCCTTGAAATGAGGGAAGCAAATTTTCTTTTTCAGAAGACACAGGAAAAATAGGGTTTCTGGGTAGCTGGGGTTGTAACAAGTCATTCTGTCTGCAATACTTACCTGGAACATTAGACTAACAGCTAGGAGTTTATTAATAAGGGCAGGAGGGAAGAGAGAGGCAGTCATCAAAAGTAAAAATGTGGTTTCCATGCCAATAGAACAAGTTGAGAGTAAAAAAGGAGAAGGTCAAGCCAGAGGAAGAACAAATTTGGTACCTGTAATTTTTTTAACTGATTCTGTTAGAGTATAAAGACCTGGTTGCCTGATTTCCCACATTCTTGAATAGCACAATGGCATTAAAAGACATGCTGCAAAATACAACAGATGACTTAAAACTGTGCCAGCAGTCAGGTCAATATGCCCTTCACATCACTTGATCCTAGCTTCAGAGCAATCCCCAACAATAGAAAACCTACGGACACAGCATCCAGACCCACGGCCAAGCATGTTGCTCCCCAGAAGGCCGAGCACATCGCTGTGCTCAGCACGGTTCAGGGACTCCCAGCGGCCCGGCTCAGGAGCAGCTTCCTCATTCAAGCTCGCTCAGGTGCAAATTCCGTAACAGCCTTTGCATGCAATGATATCCACAATGAGACAAGGGGCTGGTTCCCTGGGACTCGGAAAAAGACAGCTCAGAACAAGGCAGAGACTGGTTCTGTGTAATCAGGGGACACAGTCTTCAATATGATTGCTGGCAGTAAAGTACTGGCTGTAGGACTGCTGTCCTGTTTTACCTGATAACAGACTATATAAGTTTCCTCAGCAGGGGCCATTAGAGCAAGCTTAGTGGGCTATTGAACATCAGTGTTAGATACCTCGCCTACTGTGTGCCTAACAGATAGCAGTCAAAATCTGCTAATTATTACAAACATCTGTCTGTTGAATACTTTATACACAGCACGATGCCTCTGGAACAGATGCAAATTCTGTCTAGAGCAGGCAAATGCAAATAAAGTGCTGGAGAGGATACCTACGGTGAACAAATGTACTGCTGTTTGGCTGCTTTCTCCCCCAGCAAAACAGCTCACATGCCTTGCATTCACTTATGAAAGTTAGATCTTCGCTGTAGGGCAGCGGGGAGCGTCATGCAGAGGCAGCATGCATGGATACAACTGCAGGCATTACAAGGAGGTGGGAGAGTTAGAAGGCAAGTGACTTTTTCTTCTTTAATGAGTCCACATCCACCTACAGGATTTTCCTTCTGTTTGTTCACTAAGAAAACTCAAAGGTGAAACTCCACCGCTCCACATCAAACTTCAGATTGGTGTCTGAGCCCATCTCAAATAACACTGGCAAAAGTGTTGCCTTGATGAACACACTAGAATGTAAATTATGGGTTGGGAGATCAGATGTGTTCTGGATTGGGCTAGAGCTGCTCACTACTGGCAGCTGAGTTCAAATTGTGTCACTGTGACCAAGGAGGTCTCTTCAGGCATAAACTGTCATTGTTTTCTGCATTTAGAGTCACAGAATCATTTCCAGAACTCTAAATGAATACTGATCCTTTAAAAAAGCAAAGGGGAAAAAATATTTAATTATATTTGTCACCTTCTTTACTGTAAACATTTCTTAACTAGAAATGTTGAAAGCTCTACAAAGTGAACGCCCAAATGTCACAAGCAAAACTAAATGCAATTGCTTTGTTCTGGTTTTAATACAGTGAATCAGAATAGCATTAATTGCCTGCTCTCATTTCAAAACAGTTTCAAGATACATCAGCATTAGAGTCAAGTAGACATTTCCCACGAAAGCACTTTTCCAGCTGAAAAATGTTTCAATAAATATAAATTTTCCAAATAAATAAATTTATTTTGACTCTGTGTTGTGATTTGGATATGCTTTTTAATAAAACTTAGAGTTCTGGTAAAATTAACTTTTTAAATTCAATTACAATATTTTGACTCAAGCTTACTTTTCATTTTTTGTCTTTTTCATTATAAACAAAAAACTGTTAGAAATCAAATGCAAAATTAATAGCTTTGATTAAAATGTATTAACTGTTGCGACCCCCTACTCTTTTAAATTGTCACTGTACTAGAAGCCCCATGAAGAGTGAAAGTAAAAATTGACATTTTGGCATTTTGCACAAAACAGATTCACATGTGGATGCAATCGAGGAGACAGCATTAGGTAGATAACATGAGCTGAAAGTGGTAGTGCTTTGGTCTTCAGCAAATACTTCAGACAGCTAATCAAATACTCAAATTTAAGCAAGTGCTTACATGCTTTGTTGAGGAGAGCGATTTAAGCACATTCTGAAGGTTAATCATGTACTTCACATGCTTTGCTGAATTTATTCGTATGGGTCTGATCCAAAGCCCTTGAAGTCAATAGGATTTTTTTTCTCAGTGAATTTGTGTATCAGACTTTAGAAGCAGCAGCTAATTTTTCTCTCTTCAAAAATCTTTTTTTTTTTCTGTAAAGAATATTTTAAAACAGTCTAGTATGAACTATTAGTATAGTACAAAATATTAGCATAGCAATTATTATGTTTAAAATGAAATACAATATCATTCCTTCATATTTTTCATGTTAGGCATCTGTTGGCTTCTTTTAATTAAAATTATCTGCGCTCAGAATGCCCATAGAGGAAAAGGAGCAATAGAGTCAAAATGATAAGTTATGGAATGTAAATTTTAATTAAAAAAATCATTCTGTTCACAAAACCAGCAAAGTAATTGTGTAACAAAATCTATTTAGTATTTAACCAGCCTGTTACGTGCTGATTCCCTATAGGCCTCACAAACTACACAGAAATCATCACATAGCCCTTCCTCAAGGTAATGAATGGCTATTTCAGCAGGACACACGGGTACTCAAGGCAGAGAGAAGAGTGGCTGCTTCTTGATGTTAACGGTGCTGATGTTAATGACGATGTACTACGCACAAGAAATATGGAGGAGTCAGGTTTCAATTTACGAGACCAGAAAGGTTAGTGTGCCCCATTAATCTGTGACGGGGAGCCGGTGACACTAACAGTAGAAGTGCCATCTGGAGAAGAGTAATAGCACGTATTATGGAAATGTGAAAGTCATCTTCAGTCCGAAAAGGATTCTGATGGCAACATTTTGTGATCCGTGTTCTTGATATCACATCACTACATCTGACAGATGTAATAAATCCTCTTGGTTATTAAGTGAGTACAGGCAGTTAACCATAAGTAGCTGTCATTTACACAGAAAACATACCTGGTCAACAGGTATCACAGTGACATACCTATAGCCATGAATGCTCCTCAAGCTATCACACCTGGTCAATTCTCGTGCAGAAAGAACACAGGAGACCTTACCAGTGCTGAGTGTTTTATACACTTCAAGATGCTATAGGAAAAGCCATTTTAATGGACTTCTGCCGTGTGGAAACTGCATAGTACATACTCTTAGTCCACTAGCGATGAATGACTGGTACCTTTAATAGTTTAGAAACTTTCACAAATACATATGAACAAGTTTGAGGAATGGTGCCAAGACTATGTGATCAACACGGGGACATATGAATGAGCTGCTAGAAGAGTTTCTCTTCACCCTGCAGGTGTTGTAGTTTTCTCAGGCAGGAGAGTGAAAATGCCCAGTTGCTTTCAGCACATGTTCAAGCAGGCACCCCAGCATGCTCAGCATTGGTTTGTCTCTGTGTTCCAAAAGGCAGTTGTTGATCCAATTCTGCTCCCATTTAAGTCAACATGGAGAGCTTGGAAAAGTATCAGGAAAAATATCAGGTACAAGAAAGAAACATCCTGGAAGTCTAGTTCGGGTAAGAAATTGTTCTAAAATTCATAACAAAATACATACAAGTGCAATAGTTACAGTGATACTGTAACCCAAATTGTTGGGCTTACTCTCTGCAGTTGCAATGGAGATGGCAAAACTTAAGAGAATTCCCTGCTGCAAAAACCAGAACTGAATACAGATACAGAGAACAAGGCGAGATTTTGTGGCTCAGGAATCCCAGAAGTCCTAGGTTATCCATAAGGATAACAAATTGAATAGATTTGAAATATAAAAAAGGACCTATGGGATATTTAACCTGTCCTTCAACAGCACAAGTCATAAAAATCTATTTAGTGAGATTTTAACAGTAACGAATGAAATATTCCCACATTTACACTTTGTACCGGAGACCACTCAGAAACTTCTGACTTGATATCCAAGTGTCAAATGGATATTACAGCAAGCGATCTTGGTCCCTGAAAGGATACAAACAAGTATGGAAGAGAGGCAAGGCACTGTAGGTGTAACCCGGGTCACTTCTGCAGGAGACAAAAGTAGAGAGGCATTAGTGTGGAATGGTACATTAAAAAATCCCAAACACACCCCTTCCCCCCCCCACACCGTCAATCGCTCTTCACTACCCGTGAGAACAGAACAAATGCAGCACCTTACAGTACCAGGCTTCTTGGAAATGCTTTAGACAGACACAGTCCAGTTTGCTGTAGGAAAGATTAGAATCTTTCTACCTGTGCTTTTTGGGTGCTCCTGAGCACTTCAGTGCACACACCTGCTTTCTACAGCCCTTTCCCCTACCCTCTCAGAGCACTGAGGGTAAAGCTCATCTTCCAACCCATCCACCACTACTGAATCAGTTTTACCCAGCAGCAGCCAGAGAGCAGTGCAGGCCCAAACCACTAATGTTTTCTCAAATTTCAAATTCTTTGAAATTTCTTCATAGCCATTTGATAGACATGAGTGGATATTTAAAGTGTGCTACAATAATGGTTGTTGGACATGTAACCTAAATACCTACTTTTAATGAACATTACCACAAATTTCTAGCCAGCTGCCCTAATGACTGATGGAGGATGCCTAAGTCCTACTTGAACTCTTATTTTACCTGAGCTTGAGAAGTCCAAACCAGCCATATGATAACATGTTGGAATGGTGCCACAGACCTGTCTGTACTGGAAGCTTTTAGAATAGATTTCTGGGGTTTTTTTTGTGTTTTTTTTTTTTTTTCCCCTACATATACAAAATAAATGCACAGGAAAGAACAGAACTTCATAGAGACTAAAACAGTCTCTTGCTGCTTGCTTGTTCTCTCTCCACCACAACCAAATTAATGCAATACTAATGACCTTTGGAGTAGTATGTCCTTCAAGACTGCATATTCCCCTTATACACAAAAAGAGATTTTTAAGACTATATGCACATTCATCTGTTGATACTGCTTTGGCAAAAGTCACATCTCCTTTACAATGGGCAGAGTGGACAGCTGTAAAATACGGCATTTGCACCTGTTTTCTGCTTCTTGTGGCATTTCAAGTTGCATTTAATTTAGAACTGAAATATTGTCACACGGAGATCAAAGAAGAAAATACTGTCAAGTTACTATGAATTGTAAATTATTGCTTTATGCTAGAAAATAAAAGTTGTTCTTCATTAACTGCTTCCTTTCCTTCTTTTAAAACAATGATTATATTTTTTCAGATACAGATACCATCATTTAATGAAATAAGGGCCACTCATAGATGAATGGCAAAAAGAAAAAAGAAAGAAATTTAAAATACCATAACTTAGGTACATCTGAAAGCCCTAATGTGTAACTCTGATATCTCAACTCCCTGACTAGCCCGATTCCCTTCAGCTGAAGGACATGAGGACATGCTCTCAGCTGCCTCTGAAATATCCAATACAGACCAGTCTGAGACACTTGAAGAGAAAGGACAAGTGGACCCCAGGTTTTATTACATGTTCCTGTCCGATTCTGCCTCAAAGGCAGATAAGCTGCAATCAGCTACATTTCAGTGAACCTGTGGTGGTGGGAAGGGGAAATTATTTCAGCACCAGAAAATCCAGAACTGTTCAACAGATACTAATTCAAAACTGTCGCCTGCCCAGATGAATGCTTAGGAGAAATAAAATTAAGCTCTGAGCTTGCAGGTAATCACATTACACATTACCAGAAAGCTGGGGCTTGCTTGGATTTCATTCAAACACGCTAGCTTCACTCTCATGATTTATGGAACTGCAGAAATCTCCAGTTTTTTTTTTTCCCCTCTCAGCCCTCTGGTTTAAATATAACACAGTAAGTTAAGCTGAGAAACTGGGAAGGCAATTTACTTTGCTAATATTAAACCAAAGGAAAAAAAAGAGGGTTTTTTGTTCCTTAGAAGAAAAAAGAAAATCGAACTGTTCTTCTATCTTAAATGTTTACTGAAACCATCCCTTTCAGGTAGAAACTATCAGTAAGATGAGCCTAAGTTTCTCATCTTTGCCAAAGCAGAATCATTGTCATTCAGTGGGATCCTGGAAGAAGTCACAAAAAGTAGAAGCACAAAAACACTATAGGAAAAGTCTAACGTGTCAGATTGTTTTATTGAATAAGTAAAGCTCATAGAAAGAAATCTCTGCAAAGACAAAAGTAGCCAGTTATGGGGAAGAAAATTAGCTTCTTAGGAAAGTTTCTCCTGCCTCACCCATAAGGGCTTTGCCTACAAGGCAGCTTACCACCATAAGACTGGAGCAAAGGGTTTCCAGAACAAATGCAAGTATTTCATCAGTGCTTACTGTAAACTTCGAAGGAGCACAAGACAACCTGGCATCAAGATACTTACTGAGTCACTACACAACCACAACTTGGAAAGGTCATTCATTTATCAAAGAATCAAAATCTGGGACCATAAATTACCTCTTCCTTTTTATCTGCTAAGTGAAATTTAGTTGGAACTAGACACAACATTACGTAACCATCAGATATGCCAAAGT
Source organism: Athene cunicularia (assembly GCF_003259725.1). Lineage (NCBI taxonomy): Eukaryota > Metazoa > Chordata > Aves > Strigiformes > Strigidae > Athene > Athene cunicularia. The sequence continues at coordinate 25,043,074 of NW_020799110.1, forward strand.
GCCCTAAGGCCTTGGGTACATTATACACTTGCCGTTGCTATGGAAATACTGATTCCGATTTAAGAAGTGATAGGCAGCAACCTGTTACGGTGTCATTCTTGAACGTCCCAAGGGAACCTTGGCAATGAACACTAGGCTGAAATGCCTCATTGCAATTCCTGTGAAATCCCTATCTCCAGGAAGACTTTTCTGGTATTTTAGGGCCCTGTCACAGAATTCGGGAGCAATCATGACTCCACTGTTATGTTTTCTGGTGCTTTTTGGACTGTCACTCTGTGCAATTTACTGTGGGATTTGCTACCACTGTTGACTGGAAAACAAAACTTGCATTATACACTTGATAAACGTGTAACCCTTGGCCTGGAAGGTGCAGACACAGAACAGAGCTACTTAGAACGAGATGGTTGATTTCTGCTTTGAAGTGTAAACCAGTGCTTAACAGTGACCATATATAATCAAGAGGAGAGACTCCACAGTTTAAGAGAATTGGAAACAGAGTGACTATGGTGGGATTCTTCTGTTTGTCGGGTTTTCAGATGCTCATTTTTTGGAGTCCAGACTCTTATCTTTCTGTATTCAAAGATGGAATCATGAACATATGGGCTTTGCCATAGTAAAAGAATGCAACTTCACCAACTCTCAAAAGTTTTGTCCAATTGCATAAGAAGTTTTGCATACTATAAAAACAGCACAAGTTGCACATAAGCATTATCTATGGACACATTGTTTCTACTTCTTGAAAATATTTTCTTATTTATCATTTTCTTATGGTCATTCCCTGGATGTTTGCCAGAATCACAAATAGCTCCCCAGTTATTTCTGCTATAAAACATTTCACCTCATGCAAGACTCACTACAGGAACTGCTGACCACACTATGCAGAAAGCCAAAAAACTTCCATTCAGGAGCAACACCATACATCAACAGTCCAGAGTCTCTGCTAGAGGGGCTATTCTTCCTTCCCAAGTGTATGGCATGTTACAGGTAAAAACTCCAGGCCTCATCAGCTGAAGATACAAGCAAAATTTGTTCCTGTTATATCCCTAGTTACAGCCTCGTTTCTAACTCCTTCAAAAGTAAGAAAAACACTGTGAATGGTTATGCTTTTCAGCCCATTTGATTTCTCTTTCACTGGACTCTATTCATTAGTTCTGCTGATTCTATTGTAGCTGAAATCACATCAACACTTTCCAGGAATTTATTAGATAATGCCAGGCCAGATTCTCAGCTAACAAAAAATCTGCCTTCATATTTCTGCTTCATTCTATTTTACAAAAGATTGCTTTAATGATACAGGAAAAGATAGATACATGCATGAACCATTTCTCCAGGCTCAGAACACATGAATATGAGCATTATGCTGACACTTGCAGCTTTCACTTTGTTTGAGAGTCAAAGGTACCCAGCAACTCACAGGAGAAGCCTTTCATCTTGAGTTAAGCAGTTCTCTTTGTACCAGCAACTCCCTTTGGCCTTCCTTGAGCCAGCATCTTCTCTGTGATGGGAAGCCACACTCCACCACCTAAGCAACAGTTTCTTTATAACCTTCAGGGTTTTTCAAAAGGAGTTTTGATGTTAAGGTTTCCAATTCAATGTTAAGCTAGCTGGCTAGTTCTTCTATTCACTGGATGTTTCTTGAAATAAATCCTCAACTGCTGTAAAACCATAGAACACCTTGGTTTCAGTGGAACTTTGCTATTTTGTATCACTGAAGATTTGACCTGCCTGGAAAGGATAAATATTAAATCAACTTAAGGGAAAAAAGAAAAAAAAAACACTGGTGAAGCATTTCTCTTTTTCACCAACCTGATGCACTCTGGAGGAAAAACCTTTAGGTACAGAATTATAGTGCACTGTTAAATACCTTATCTGTCCAGCAATTCAATAGCCTGTAAAATTACCAGGGCTTGTTCAGAAAGTAAACAGAAGAAAATACTGAAAGCACAATTCCAACTAGGTTTTCCCACTACTTTGGTACTTTCCAATTAACATCCAATCTGCTGTTTACATGCATGGAAGACAGAAGTTCGTTTCATGTGTTTGACTCAAATAATAGCCTCAATGGCAGAGTACAATGGCATTCGATTCCAGGGCTTTCATCTTCAGTGGTTCATTGTCCCCTATGCCAAGAACACAATTTGGCTCAACCCACTTACTTGGGGGAAAAGAAAAAAAACACCTGCTGGTGTGTTCCATAGCAAACACTACTTCAAACATCTAAAGATGCTTAAAGTCATGTTTACTTTTTTAATCACAATAAAAAATTGCCCACATTTTTCATTTAACTTTTCTTTGGTGTACGCATGAGATTTTGATTCACCTTCTTTGCACTCTTGTGGCATCTTTCCAAAACACATAGGGTTTAAGGCTTTGCATTCAGCTATTTATTTGCTGCAGAACCCCAGGGAAAGGACAATGCATTATTGTTCCAACCTGAGAGTAAACAGGGAACTAAACAGTGAAGCCTTCTAATCCACTGCCCTTCCCACCCCATGCAAGGGTTTCCCCAGCTCCTTAAGGACACAGCCTGGTTGCTCTGGGACACTGTTCCAGCTGCTCTGGACTGTGTGTCAGAGGAGGAAGAATCATGGATGTCTCCAAGGAATGTACAACAGCCATCATGCAGAGACAGAAAGGATGCAAAACTACCATTTTTCTCCCCTTCTACTGCAAATAGGCTCACTAAAATCGATGAAGATAGCCTATCAGTTGAGAGATAGAATCCAACTTTATGAATTTTATTTCATGTTTTGCAATCAAAGCTTCATTTTGTTGACTGCTACCATGCACTGCAAGTCACTTATTTCAGCGGAGCATATTCTCTTTGCAAATGGCATGCTGCTCATTTTTGTGTGACTTGGTACTTCCCCCTTCCTACCCCCTGTGGCTTTTATTGTATGGTGACAGGTTCAGAGCAATAGGGCTGTGGGACTTCTGGCCAGATTGTGGTTTTATGCACCATTTCTACAGCAAGCAACCATGGTCTGCACTACTTTTCCCATGCCAGCATTACATTCCTTCCCCACTGTGTCAGACACCCTTTCTCTGCTCCAAGGAAGATGTGTCACCTCTGGTAAGGGACTGTGAACCATAACACTCATAAGGGTAGTAAAAGAGAAAAGAGAGTCAATCATGCCTTAGAGATGCAGTTACCTGATCATGTAAACTCCCATGAGGAGCATGAGAATCTGTATTGCCAGATTCCAGGGGCAGTTTCTTTGGAAATGATCATTCCTTTATAAGTAGAATAGGAATCCTTTTCTTATCACAGCAACCTTTGAACTTAATTGAACCCCTCAACTATCAGCTCTTAAGAAAATAGTAAATTCCTAATACAAACTTCTGAGCTGAATTTGATTCCTGAACTAGAATAAACACACAAGATATGCAACTCTGAGGTAATAGGTGCTCTGATTACTAAAGTTCAAAACTAGTACAGTCTTTCCACCAGACTGCAGACTTTGAAGAAGGCTTTTTAAATCCCTTAACTATACATTCAAAAAGGTAACAGCACACTCCTTTTTAACCCTTCACAAAGTCTGTGCCCTAAGCTGCTACATTTCTCAGCACAGCACATTATTAAGGTGAGACCCAGTTCTCTGTGCAGACACACCAGGCACTGCTTGCAGTAAACTGTTCCTTTTAATGAGGTCAGCCAGCATTGGAAAGACCAAGCCATAAAAAAAATTCAGCGTACCATCTGTACAGTATCACACAATCCCACATGGAGGCGAAAATTCATAAAGAACTCCAGGGGGAAAAAAAAATAAAAAAGCATTACCTTGAAAAATTGGCAGCTCTACTGCAGTATTCTGGTCTTTTATGTCTTTTAACCCATCATCGGACAACTATAAACTTGTTTTTTGCTGACTACATATGATATGAATCTCCAAGTAAGAGTTTTAAACAGTATTTAAGACTGGTGTTAGGAGGGGAATAAAATGTACTGCTTAAGAGTATAAAAGAATTATGTACTTTTTTGACTGAGTAATTTATAATACTTCAGATCATACTTATCCTTTCTTCAGGGTGAAAAATATCACATGATTAAGAGCATTTTGAAAAAAAAAAGTTTGTAAATTCTGAGTATAAAATGCCTTTTGTGAGCCCTCTTATAAATAAATGTAGGGTAAACATTTGATTTTAATTTTATTTACTTGTAGTTATTTAATAGTAAAACACAATGCGATTATTTTGTTTAAATCATTGACCCAGACACTCCAGGTTATAAGAGAAAGGCCAAGTAAAGAACTCAGCACTAACAGTATAGGCATTGGATTCTTTCCTGAAAGAAAAACATTTGTGGAGTATCTGTCAGAAGATTTCAATTTGTCATGCGAGTGCAAGTATTGTTATATATGATACACTGCATTTTTTAGTCTCTGGTGTGCATACTGACAAGATAGTTTAAGAGTTGATGTAAAATGTATTTTAATTCTGTGAACTCTGTCAGCCTACTGAATTATTTATATTATGTCATTTACTTACTACATTTGAGTTTGACAATTCCAGATTTAGTATCACACATAAACCTTCCTTTCTGATATGATACTAACATCATGGCTTTGCTACACTTCTAAGAACTCCAAATGGAATAAATGTGCTTCAGCTTTGGATTTGCAAAGCAGAAGGAGCTGTTAGACCCCAATTGGTATTCTACCTCTGGTTAGTTTACTGAAAAGCATGCCCACATCGATTTATTTATTTATTTATTTAAAATTCAGTTGATAAAAGCCTGGCAGAGATCACAACTTGCACCATTTCGTCATCTTCAAGAAGATTTCTTTGTTCTGATTTTTCACACACACGATATTTGTGAGACTCTGATGTGTGCTGGTCTGGGTTGTCATTGTTCAGCCACTGCATCCAGGCAATTGGGACAGAGTTACAGCCCTCACCTTTGTTGGGCCAAATTAGCAAAAAACCATGCGATTTTAATAATTTCTTTAGTGAAGATAGTCTGATGAAATAAAACTGATATTCTTCTGCCACACAGCAGGTGAGAAAAAGGCCAATGGAAAGAATCTAGCTCTGACTTTAAACTCTGATTGCAGTCTGAAACATCGCATGCATCTGGGAAAAAGAATAATCATAAACCATTACGTTTAATGCTCATTTAAGCTTAGCATAGAATCTAAAAGAACCTGTTAACACCAGAATATCAAGCTTGCTGCATTGAAAAAAAATGGTATCTGCCGCTCCTGTGCTAAAAACTGTTTCACTATTATGGACGAACCACCTCAGTATTTCCAACATTGTTGCAGGTTTAAAAAAACCTCAGACATTCATCATCTAGCAGGGTTTAATTGGTACCAGCAAGCAGATACACAATTTGTAAATTTGGGCTCCAATTCAAAGAAAGCAAACATAGACATGCTAAATTTAAACATATTTTTAAGTGCAATTCTGAAGTGCCTTAACTCTCATATAACAGTGGAAATAAGGAAAGACATTCCACCAACCTTGGCTCTAAATGACTTTATTAAATGCAAGCACATACATATCACCATCGTGTTGCTCAGTCAGATTTTGTGAATTATCACAAAAGAGGAAAAGGAGGTCCATAAGGGCTCACAAAACACTGAAAATAATATAATTTAATCCCATGAGCAACACAGATGATTTCCCAAATGCAGCACTAAACACAGAGTAGGTTCAAAAGCAAAGTTAAACAAGGTGATTATTAACCACATTTCTAGCTCAACATCCTGACACCACTGCCCTCCACTGGGTTTTTTATACAGTCTGTATCATCTTATTTCTCTTTTCTGATGAGAGGGCACACATAACTAACCAACAGTAGAGACAATTTCACATGACCTTTTCAGACCAAGTCCATCATTCCAAGAATCTACAGTCACTCACCAATGGAATTCAGAAATACTAAAATAGTATCTCCTGCACAGGACTACCATTCTCCATAATACTGAATAATTTGAGTATAACCATTATGTAAATCTTGTAATATCCATCAGCCATTTGGTTCATTTATCCACCTAATCTGTTTATTTTTAAGGTGTGTTTTCACTGTGGAGCTAATTACCACTGGGCTCTTGAGAACTTGGATTAGTTTAGCTGATGCATGGACAGCCACACAGAAAGCTAGATGACAGTACTAGTGTTGGAAAAAACAGCCTATATGCTACCTGAAAAAAGGCACAAAAAGAGTAACACTGAAGTTGGCGCCTTATCAGTTGTCTTGGACTTAAAAGATCAAAATAATTTAAGAAAGTGTTGCAGAATTTGTGTATAGACAGGAACAACAACTGCTAAAGAGCCTAAATGCATTTTGCAGAGAGAACCCATGGTTCATAAATATCTCAGCTTAAAAGCTACATCACATGTAGTTGCATTTATTGAGTAATAATTAGAACACAATTAAATTGGGTGCCAAAGGAATCTCTGTAATTTTATTTATGATAGGAATTGGGAGGATTTTTTTCCCCAGCTCTGTAAGAGACATTAAGGCTAATTATCATCCTGGTAGCAATATGGTAGTTCTTTACAGGGACATATGGAACTAAATTGAGCTTGTGTTTTCTAGGTGCAACTTTTAAAAATGTATCATTCATATTTTGTTTTAATTTCTATCAAAAAATTTCAGCTATCAAATGTATTGCTGCTTTCCTGAATGAGCTAAAAATCTAAGTTCAGTCAGAGTGGGAAGTACAATTTAATTCACAAGAAGCACTAGGATGTCACAGTACCAAAATCTAAAGAGAGCATAAACACATGAACCTTTCCCTAAATGCAGTCACATTTTTACAGCCTGAATTTCTATTAGGTTTTCTTCTTCCATTTTATTTTTTGAAATCAGGCTTTTAATTAGCTCTTTCATTTATCTTTTCTGTTCAAAACAATAAGATCGAATTTATATCAAAAAGGTCTTTTGAAAACACTTGTCTGGGCTTGGGTTTAGAACATATAGTTCAGTGTATTTACTGGAGTAACCCTAATAAGCCTTAATATATGCATGGGTCTTATACTTTCAAACCCAAACATTTGGAGGGATCTGCTACAAAACTGTTCTGAATTAATAGAAATATTTTCTCAGCAATAGGTGTTTGGTCTAAAGAACAAACACAAATTAATCAAGTCCAGTCCAGAAATGATGACTAGAGGATAATGTGCAGGAATTTTGGTGAATCAGAAACTGACTTTATGTATTATCACTGCTCTTAATCTACTTTTCGTTTATTTTTCTCTTCTTTAGTTTCTCTGTTACTATTTCAAAATCGAGGGGTTTTTTGCATAATATATCTTAAAAATCATAGAAGTCAATCAAAGCTCTTAGAAGTCAAATCAATACAGATGTGCATGTAATAGTGAAAGGTGGTTGCAGTAAGTGATATCCATATCAGCACTATCTCTGCTGCTCAGCTGCTGTGAAGAAAAGCTTTGCCCCATTTTCTAACACTGTTTCACATTTAAGTAGGTAGCACATGGCAACAAGTCCAAAGTAGTTAAGTTCACATTTCAAAAATTCCCTCACAGAGCTCTCACTACATTTCTGAAGTTATCCTTACTGGTTTTCCCAGTAGTATACAGCTTAAAGAAAAAATTGTTTTCATGTTTGAAAGTCTTGATGCTTGCTTTCTCCAGCAGATGCATCAGGATCTCACCATCTAAGCAGCCCATGCTCAGAGTACATTGAAGCTTCTGCAAGATTTAAATGCACAGTTTTGTTAAACTACATGCCATCAACATGACACTGAACAAAATAATATGTTGCATTTCTTTTTGCAATGATTTAATCCTTTGATGGTCATCAATTTTTAATCCGCCAATGGTTACACTGTAAACAAGTAGAATGAAGCTGAAAGGCATGTCAAAAAAAAAAAAACAACAACAAAAAAAAAACATTAACAAAGAACAAATGTGGATGTGCCTTTGGGGACAGAAATCTGCGGTACTACTTACATCTGGGAAGGGAGTACTGAACTAAAGACAGAAAGGTCATTTGTTAAAGAAGATGCTTTTCAGCATGTGCATCAAGATGTCTAAGTACATGGGTCTTTAGTATAAACATTTCTAAAAGTTTAGAGTTATTAGGAACAATTTAAAAGGCATATGAAAAGCTGGTACTTTTTTTGCATCCCACAGACTTGCAAAACACACCTCTGATTTTAGAAAGTTAAATACCTACAAACATTTCTTCCAAATGACTGTTTTTAAGCCTAGCCTTCTCAGGACATTATATAAATCCTTGAAACCAGAGGTTTATAATGAAGACACCACCAGACTCTTTAACTAAAACATTGTAATCTGTACAGCTACAAAGAAAGAATTTTTTCTACTCTATTCCTCAGAATGAAATAATCATGTCTACCCATTGTGAGAGCCGAGCAACCAGGCCTGTGAAAAACTAAGACAAACAGCCTGGGAAAGCAAAAGTTGAGGATTTGCCTCAAACACTCCCAAGACAAAACCATTAGTCACAGGGTGCTTTCTGTGGAGGCCGAAGCTGATAAGGCTGCCCGATGTATCTGGGGGAGAGAGCCCTGTGGAGATGGGACGGCTCTGCCCTGGGACACCTGGGCAGATTTCAAGGGCCATGTGTCCGGTGAACGAACTTTGCTTCATTATCCACAAAATGCATATTAAAGTTGACACCCCACAATATGCTAACGAGGGCTGTCATGATCATGCTAGTGACATCATCCCATGAAACACCTGACCCCTCCCTGTACATGGGATACGTAGGTCTGTGGGTTGACCTAGGGGACGGACCCAAGGAAAGTGGGTATAAATCAAAGGGGAGAAGAAAGGGCTCTCTCTCTCTCTCTGCCCCTCTTCCTGCCCCCGGCCGTCTGGAGAGAGCAGTGAAGCAAAGACGACGGATGCCAGCGAAGAAGATAGCTGCCTCCTGGAATCCTCACCGGCAGGAGCAGCGCAGGAACCCAGACCGGTGATCTGTACTCCCCCATTCCCTCTGTCTCCCTCTTTTCCTTTTTTCTGTTAAGAAATGTAAAGCATATTATATTGCTTGCCACAGCTTGCTCTGTACTTAGCCAGTATATCATGTGTTCAATTAGTGCATTGGGGGTAGTTAATAAATGCTTGAATTTGGAGACTTGTTGTCCGCTCCAATTGGGGATTTGCGAATCTGAGTCACTTGTCCCCCTCGCTGGAGCGGGACGTGACATTAAATTGGCGTAGTCGGCAGGATCCCCTCTGGTGTCGGAAAGTCTGGTGAATTGAATTGGCCCCGCAGCTCTAAGCTGGGAGAGGGTCAGAGTCTTGAACTTTGAGACTTGTCTGCTCCAATTGGTGTCGGAAAGTCTGGTGAATTGGCCCCTCAGCTCTAAGCTGGGAGAGGGTCAGAGGCTTGAACTTTGAGGCTTGTTGTCTGCTCCAATTGGGGGTTTGAGGGATCCCCTTTGGTGTCGGAAAGTCTGGTGAAATAGTAATTCTCTGTCCGACAGACTCGGACAGGGAGAACTGGGAATTGACCCCTTAGCTCTAAGCTGAGAGAGGGTCGGAGGGATACTGATTCTCTATCCGATAAGGACAGGGAAAACTGGGAATTGGCCTCTCAGCTCTAAGCCGGGAGAGGTTCGAGCAGTTGCAAGCCATGACTGACCAGGAAATGTCGGTGCTTGACTGCTCCCCTATTTTTGAGAAGCTGAAGGAGTATAAGGCTTGTCCTCCTCCTTTAGTAGAGGTTTGGGCCCACGATAACTGGCAGGATCCAGAGGCGGTGGCGAGCTATATCAGTATGCTTGCAGGGCTGAAAGGGTCGCGACCAGGCAAAGGAAAAGCTGTAGTGTGTGCTGTATTAGGGGCAGCACTGACTGCAGCTCAGAAAGATAAACATGTTAAGAAACAATTGGAAAGGGAAATGACTGAATCCCCACAAGATCTGGTAAAGGCTCTCCAGGAACAATTGGTTGAGGAACGTAAGCAAATTGAAGCTTTAAAAAGCCAATTAGCTGATGAGCGTAACATCACTCACCGATTTCACATGGCTCTAATAAATGCCTTGGACCGAGGAAAAATCTCATGGTCTGAAAAGGAGGGGAATGAACAAGAGACTTGCAGCCGGACAGATCTTAGCTCTGTTCCGGATAGTGAACAGGGATTTACAAGTCTGGCAAAATCAGCAGCCAGACCTTTGTACCCAACAAAGGATTTAGAGATAAGCCGAGAGATTTATTACCCCGAAATTGAGGGGGCAAATTTAAGACCATTAATTAAAACAGAAACCACTGAGGGTCAGGGTGGAAGAGCTCCACAGGTCACCACTCGAACTACACCGTACCCAGCAACTGAGCTTGCTAAAATTCAGGAGAAATACACCAGACGAGCTCATGAAACTGAAACTGAATATGTGTGGAGGGTATCTTTGACTGGTGGCGACCGAATTTTGTTATCAGAGGATGAGGCCCAGGGGTACTGGGGGCCAGGGGTTTTCTTAGTTACTGACGACCAGAGAGAACCGTGGTCATTAACTCAACGAGCTGCTTTTTGGGCTGGGAGTCTGGACCCCTTGGAAAGGGGGGATCCGGTATGTATTGAGACCCCAACCATAAATCATTTGACTGAAAGTCTGCAGAAGGCTGCTTGTCTCCAATTAATGCATGACAGGCGTTTGGTTCCGCAGCAGCCTTCCCCGATGTTATTAATTGCTAACCCTGATCAAATGACTCCCCTGATTCGAGGCTTGCCGGACTCTTTGAAATCATATGCAGTACAATTACAAGATCGTTTGCGGACTGCGTTAACCCCACGGAGGGGGAGACAGGGAGTGGGGGAGCCCATGACTTGGGGAGAGATAGCTCAGGACTTAATAAATTATGGCCGGAGAATGGGCCTTACCAGGGGAATGGGTAAACCCAAGCCCTTGGTACGCAGAGTGGAACAGCAGGAAAATCCGCCTCTTTCCCCTCCACAAGTTTTAAGAGCAAAGAGAAATCTCTTGTGGACTGAGGGAACAAGACAGGGAATTCCCCGAGAGTTAATGAACGGTTTGCCTACTACAGTTTTAGAAAAGCTCATTCAGGCCTGGAAAGACAAAAGAAAGCTGCCCCCCCCATCCAAGCAGAACATTCAGGCGAAGGGAGGGGCAGAACTGAAAACTAATGAGATGGTGGCAATTGCTTCTCAAACTCCAACTGCCCCTGAAGAGGACTTGATTAATTTAGGGTCAGGAAACTGGACATGCCATCCCCAGTAAGTGAGCCGGGGGGTGGCAGGTGGGTCCACTTAAGAAGGCTCACAGAGAATACTAAAGGAGACTTGTTGATTACTTTTCCGCTTGGCCCCTTTAAAACTCCAGTTACATTCCTAGTAGATACGGGTGCTCAGATTTCAGCACTCCAAACTGAGGTTGCCAAGCGAAATGGCATAATCGCTGATAAAAAGCAAATTTGGGTTACAGATGATTTCGGGGACTCTAAGCCACAGCCGACTGCTCGGGTAAAGTGTTGGTTACCTGGGAATGAAACTGCAACAGAAACTATTATGATTCTAGGACATTTCCCGACAAATATCCTGGGACTTGACCTATTGAAGGGACAAGCCTGGGTGAATTCCAAAGGAAGGAAATGGAAGTTTGGGTCTCAAACTGCCTCCATAAGACTTTTACAAGCAGCACCTGCGCTTCCTCCTTCTAAGATTGTTAATGTAAAACCTTACGCCTTACCATTAGGTGCCAGGGATGGGATCACTCCAGTAATAGCAGAGCTGCGGGAACAAGGGATAATCATTCCAACTCACTCACCCTATAATTCCCCAGTGTGGCCAGTCCGTAAACCTAACGGAAAGTGGCGACTGACAGTTGACTATCAGCGATTATATGCCAACACAGGTCCTCTAACAGCTGCAGTACCTAACATAGCTGAACTGATTGCAACCATACAGGAACAAGCCCATCAGATTTTAGCAACTATTGATATAAAAGATATGTTCTTTAAAGTTTCCATACAGGAGGCAGACAGAGACCGCTTCGCTTTTACATGGGAAGGAGTGCAATTTACTTTTACACGTCTCCCCCAGGGATACTGCCATTCGCCGACCATTGCTCATTATGCACTGGCACAAGAACTTGCTCAAATCCCTCTTAGAGAAGGGGTCAAGACCTATCAGTATATTGATGATGTTCTGATTGGTGGCTCTGATCCTGCCATAGTGGGACAGACCCAGAAAGAGATAATCACCCACCTAGAAAATTTAGGGCTCCAAATTCCGGCTGAGAAGGTACAACTTCCATCCTCCGAAGTAAAATTCCTGGGTATTTGGTGGCGGGGAGGAACAGTGTGTATTCCCCCCGAAACTTTAACTGCCCTGGAAGAAGTAAAAAGCCCTGCAAATAAGAAGGAGCTGCAACATGCCTTAGGCTTGCTGGTATTTTGGAGGAAACATATCCCTGATTTTTCCATCATAGCTCGTCCTTTGTATGACTTGACACGTAAAAAGGCGATTTGGGACTGGACTCCCGTGCATGAAGAAGCCTTGAAGCTATTAATCTTTGAGGCTGGAGTATATCAGGCCTTAGGGCTCATACATCCAACAGATCCATTCCAAATTGAGTGGGGTTTTGCAATTCATGGACTATCCATACATATATGACAACGTGGGCCAGAGGGTACAAGCCGCCCTATAGGGTTTTATTCGCGCAGTTTCAAAGATGCAGAAAAACGTTACTCAATCTGGGAGAAAGGTCTTTTTGTGGTTAGCTTAGCTTTGCAGGAAGCTGATAAAATCATGAGGCAGCAACCAATCATTCTAAGAAGACCCTTTAAGGTCCTGAAACCAGTATTGGCTGGAACTCCCCCTCCTGTGGGTGTTGCGCAGTGAGAGACAGTGAGGAAGTGGGATGCACAATTAGATCATTATTGCCACATGCACCAGATAGAGGAGGGGGCACCCAAAGTGCTCAAAATACAAGATCCACCCTCTGACTACTCTGAACCCCCTCCTTCATACATAAAAGCTGCTCCCCCATTTGAAACCCACCTAAAAAATGTATGGTTCACTGATGCATCTTCTAGAAGGGAGGGGAAAGTATGGAAATACCGAGCAGTAGCACTGCATGTTGACTCGGGGAACCGAATCATAACAGAGGGGGAGAGAAGTGCTCAGGTGGGAGAGTTAACAGCAGTATGGAGTGTGATTGTTAAAGAGGCTGAAACTACAGAACCAATATTTGTTTATACAGATTCCTACGCTGTATTCAAGGGATGTACTGAATAGCTTACATTTTGGGAACAAAATCATTGGGAAGTAAATCGGGTACCGGTGTGGCAACGTGAAAAGTGGGAGGAAATTTTAAATATTGCAAAACAGAAATCTTTTTTAGTAGGATGGGTTGCTGCACACCAGTCAGGAAATCACCCTGCCCACCTGCTAAACAACCAGGTGGATTCAATGACTCGTTTGATGAGAACAGCCACAGAGGGTGAGGAGGAGAAATGGGAACATTTACTGGAATGGTTGCATGTAAGGCGGGGTCATTCGGGAAGCAAAGATTTGTTTAAAGAGGCAATAAGCAGAAGATAGTCCGTAACTAGGGAGCTGTGCAATACCATTATTTCAGCGTGCAGTCTATGTCGTACTCGACTGGGAGAGCACAACCCTCTTAAGGACCAACCCCTACACCTAAGGGACAATAAAGGACTATGGGATGCCTGGCAAGTGGATTATATTGGCCCTTTCCGGCTTTCTGAGGGAAAACGTTATGTATTGGTGGGGGTGGAAATAGTATCAGGCCTAACCCAAGCAGAAGCTGTATCTCGAGCAACTGCAGAAAATATGGTTAAGGGATTAAAACGCTGGTTTAGCTGTTTGCCTAAGCCTAAATCAATCCAATCAGAGAATGGTAGTCATTTTACTGCCAGGGTGGTTCAGGAGTGGGCTCGAGATGAAGGAATCCAGTGGATTTTCCACACTCCATACTATCACCAAGCAAATGGGATTGTGGAACGCACCGATGGACTTTTAAAACAGGCCCTAAAACCCCTTGAACCCGGATGGCCACAACGAGTGCCAGACGCAGTAATGAAGATAAACAGCCGGTGGGGAATTAATGGATGCCCACGACTCGCCGCATTCTGTCCTAGGCCTCCGTCCATACTTGCTGAGAAAAAAGAGACTAAAGACTCTACAAACCCGCTCCATTATCCTGGACAACCTGTTCTAGTAGACTTGCCCACTGTGGGGCAAGTACCCCTAACCCTAAAAACTCCCATCAATATCTGTTCATGGGTGGCTACTGATGTCCATGGGAAAGAATATCGTATCAATACCAGATGGATTGTCCCTTCTTTCTAACCATCATTGTTTTGTTATGCATATATTTGTTTTACAGGATATTGATCCTGGATGACCAAAGACCTATGTTACTTTTAGTGCTTTCAATAGTTATAGGCATTATCGGCTAGTTATTATTTGTAATCTGCTTACATTGTTATATAATTTGTGGAATCATACCTGCTAAGTGTGAAGAATCTACTTATTGGAAGGCTAATCTGGAGTTGTGCCTTAAGTTACCTTATTGGGAATCACCTCCAAAATTAAGGAAGCCTGTGGGTCACCTGTGACTGCACGCTGGTGCTTGCAAATATCATATAACCAACAGCAAGATGAAATAATCAAAGACTAGCTGGAGGGGTCTGGTCCCACAAATTAAGCATTAATAAATTGTACCTGAATATTAAATTGTATTCCCATTTAAATCCTTATTGACCTTCTAATGTAATTGTGTAACTTCAAATAGTTTTAGAAAATTTAACTTAGCATTTATATGTACTAACAAGGGATGCCTTTAAGGAATTAAAGGTGCAGATCCACCAAGCATCTAGGATGGTGTTGAAAAATCCAGCTAGCATTGCTGAAGGAACATGGACTGTGCGGTGTGCTGAGTCTGACTGAGGGAGTGTGCTGCATCCCCATCCACAATGCACCTCTGCCATCACCTCTACAGAGGAGACCCATGCCACAATGAAGAAGATTGCCAACAGGAACAGAGAACTTTTTCGACTGATGAACTGGTTTGATGGATGGAACCCTGGGTCATGGGTAACATCACCGAGATCCTCAGGACTCGCGGGGTGGGGAAGATGGCTTGTAAATATTAGTATTGTAATATTGTGCAAAGTTTTGCTTTTCATAGTACGACTTGTAGCAGTTAGATATATGCTCTCTTACCTTCTGTCTTCTTTTTCCCTATACCCTCTGAGATCACAATGGTCCAAACTTGGAGTGTTTGAGTCACGGGGTGGGATGTGAGAGCCGAGCAACCAGGCCTGTGAAAAACTAAGACAAACAGCCTGGGAAAGCAAGAATTGAGGCTGATTGAAGATTTGCCTCAAACACTCCCAAGACAAAACCATGAGTCACAGGGTGCTTTCTGTGAAGGCCAAAGCTGATAAGGCTGCCCGATGTATCTGGGGGAGAGAGCCCTGTGGAGATGGGACGGCTCTGCCCTGGGGCACCTGGGCAGATTTCAAGGGCCATGTGTCCGGTGAATGAATTTTGCTTCATTATCCACGAAATGCATATTAAAGTTGACACCCCGCAATATGCTAAGGAGGGCTGTCATGATCATGCTAGTGACATCATCCCATGAAACACCTTACCCCTCCCTGTACATGGGATACGTAGGTCTGTGGGTTGACCTAGGGGACGGACCCAAGGAAAGTGGGTATAAATCAAAGGGGAGAAGAAAGGGCTCTCTCTCTCTCTCTGCCCCTCTTCCTGTCCCCCCCCCCGGCTGTCCGGAGAGAGCAGTGAAGCAAAGACGACGGATGCCAGCGAAGAAGATAGCTGCCTCCTGGAATCCTCGCCGGCAGGAGCAGCGCAGGAACCCAGACCGGTGATCTGTACTCCCCCATTCCCTCTATCTCCCTTTTCCTTTTTTCTGTTAAGAAATGTAAAGCATATTATATTGCTTGCCACAGCTTGCTCTGTACTTAGCTAGTTATCATGTGTTCAATTAGTGCATTGTAGGTAGTTAATAAATGCTTGAACTTGGAGACTTGTTGTCCGCTCCAATTGGGGATTTGCGAATCTGAGTCACTTGTCCCCCTCGCTGGAGCGGGACGTGACAGAGAGCTGGGAAGCTCAGGCCAGCTCGGTGACCCTTTGGGTTAGAAGAGCAAGGGCAGTGCATGTGCAGGGGAATTTGCACATTCCCTGTCTGCTCTGTGCTTTGTTCAACTCATTGTTATTAGTTTATCTCTTTCAGGAGCAATGCCTTCATACAGACCACTGACCATGTAAGGAAAAAAAAAAAAAAAAAAAAAAAAAAAAAAAAAAAGTCAAGCCTTATCTGGGATCGAAAGCACACACATTTTTGCTAAGGCTAAGGTTCCTCGTAGGTGCCCCTCAGATGCTATGTTAGCAATCCAAGTCCATATCCATTGCAGACTGCAATTTAAATGAGTTTCAGCAGTGTCTGATGTTCCTTTCTTTTAGACTTTTTTCCCCCTCCTCCATCTGCAGGGATACATTCAAACAAAGAAGGAACAAGAGAAAAGACTAAACTGAACTTAAATCAGACACCTTCTGCACTCAGATAGCTGTGTCCTTTGTTCACAATTCACTTACAGCCCTCCCCCTACACTAAGCTGTATTTTTCATTCTCAGCAAATCACAAGACCAGATGCTCCTTTTGACATGTGGAGACAAGTCACAGGTTTGGAGGTTTTCTCAATTTGTGTTGGCTAATGTAACAGTTATTATAGCTACATTCTCAATATTGGAGAAACATGCTTCCCTGACTTGCTTTGATTTCTTGTCAAAGTAGCTTACAGGAAACACAAGTAGCTATTACTTGTTTTACTCTGTCTTCTGTTTATTTTAAAAGTGGCATGAAATTAATTTTTCCACTTTGGGTTATTTCTTTTCTATTAGTTTTCAGGGTGACATGGTTGAATCTGACTTCTTTCTCTAAAAATGAGAACATGACAATAGTGAATGTGCTGCTGGGATGGAAAGTTGATGCACTGACAGTTCCAGAGGCCAGTAGTTATTATTAGTACCATAGCACAGGTACAGTTTCTGCAGTATATGATAGCCGCAGCCATGGAGGAGGATCCCATTGTACCCTGTGTACTGTACAGACACTAAGCAAGAATAGACAGTGGCAAGGTAACCTTCAGTAATAAAACATTGTTTAGACTCCATGTTTGGCCAGTGTGCAGCTCACCTTGACACACAGACGAAGCACAGAGCTGATGAACAAGTGCTGTTTGGGTATTTTCAGTTAAGGTATTTTCTCTGAACCTGGTAGTTCATGAAAAACTAAACATGTGGGTTTGGATGAAATTCAGATAAAACTCCATGTTATCATGTTAGGTTCAGCTGCATCTCTATGTTGGCCATTGTGGCACGGAGTTTGTCATATGTTAATTTATTCTGATATTTGACTTGAACATTATATTGTTATTATGAGTAGTAAAGAAGCAAGAGGAGAGAAATTCATGTGCGTATCAAGGCAGGGGTGAATCGTCAGTGGTCTAAAAATCTATTCAGACACAGTGTAGAGAACTAATGTTTAGCATTGGTATTAACAGTGCCTCTCATTTCTCAGTGCAAAGCATGTACTCGTTCATATCCTAGCACATATATTTACAGATCTATCTGTAATATATACCTGTATCTATTTTATCTATCTGTAATGTATTTTATCAGCTGTATGTAGGTAAATACACAAATCTGTGTTGTTCAGGTTGCTACATAACACTAGAGGGTGTGGAAACATGAGCAGGTACCTCAGATTCTTTCAAATCCATGTAGAACAAATAGGCCTTCATTTTTAAAGGCCTCAGTCAAAGGACCAGCTGTGGTAACTGCGTGGCACTTAATTTTTCTTCCCTGGAACGATGAAGGGCTGAGATGACCTTGTAGTTTCAAGGAGTCTACAGCAGTGATTTCAAACCTGACACTTAGATCAATCACTAAATCATTCCCCTTAGCTGAACTGACTCATTGCCTATTTGCCCACCATGAAAAAAAAAAAAAAGAAAAAAAAGAAAAGAAAAGCAAGGTCCTTTAATGGCCCTCTTGTATTTCAAAGCTACTCCTGTGTAAAGCCTGTCCTACACAATATGTTATTCAGGCATATACCAGTCAACCTTTCTAGTACAGAAGCTGCATATAATTTAATAAATTATTCCAGAAGCAGCAGGATTAATCAACCTGCATCTACTCCACTCAGTAAGCCAGCCCATGACAGCTCTGCCTACAATATCTGCAGGTCTCCCCCATAAGGCCAGTGCCCCATTTTCTCCCCCTCTCCCTAAGATGCTTACAATTTTCCCCTCATTTCTTGAGTCCCCATTCATAACTCCCCTTTCATGATCTTAAAATGACCCCCTGTTATAAAGCCACACATTATTCCTTCGCTCCCTGCAGTTCTGCAACCCCTCCCATCCTCTCTCTGACCTCCCTCTATATACATTTTGGCTTTCTGCTTGACAAATCCAGATTACGTATATTTGTGCTGACTGGCAAGCTGTGCTGATCAGGCAGTCCACACACACGTGAATACACAGCTAGCTGCTGCCAACTGAATCTTTTCCTCAGAGAAAGGATTAATACAGTAATTTTCTCTCATCTACAAACTCCTGTTTTTCATTAAATTCCTACGAGAGGAAGATTTTTGAGACCTCTGTCCTGAAGGCATTGTCAGATGTGGCTGAAATTGGCTGGCAGGTTCAAGATCATTAGGGTCAGGACTGACAGACAGGCTGGTAGCATTGTATTATTTTTTTCCTCAGAAACCAGGCTAAAAAAAAGTGGGTTTGACAGTGCAATTGATAACAGGAGGTTTCTGAGCAAAATAAGTGATACTGACAAAAGTGCCTTTAATTTGATACTGGTTTGTCTGCAGCAAGACTTTTGTCAGTATTTCTTAAATCTCTTAAAGGATCGTGTCCTCAGTACTGGCAAAAAGGCAGTCCTGGCCTAATTTTGATTAGCAGATAAAATGGCTTCCTAGCAGCAACAGATGATGCTGTAGAGGGAAATGACTTAATTAGAAATTCTGTGACAGTAAACTTAGTTGATTTATTTCCAATCCAGTCCAGAACACAAAGCACTCAGTATTCCTTGAAATTTCCTGTTTCCATTACACTCATCAGAAAATGCTGGATATATGGGACATAGACTTCTATGCCAAGCATATTTAGTGGCATTCCTCTGCTCATTGTGGACAGTGCACCTGCCCTGAGGTGGACATGGGCAGGAGAGGGGCATAGGAAAGAGTAGTGACGAACTCGGGTTCATCATGCAGGGAAAAAAGGAGAATTGTGTGTGGTTAAAAACCTATAACTGCAGAAATGCAGTGCTGTGCAAGAAACCGCATAGACAGACCAAATGACTTCCTGAATAACTTTAATCCCAAGTCTGGCAGCAATTTACAGTTTTCCCTTGGAAGCACTTTTCAACTCAGTATTACTTGGTTATCCTTTCATGAAGTGTTCATAGTCTTTACCTGCTTCACATGGATGTTGTGAAGTTTCCTTAATTAATACTTGAAGATTCTAAAGTAAGAAAGTACCATGTAACTGCAATGTATTAATTTTATTAATTCCATATAAGCTATTTTGATCAGACTCTTCAGCTGCAGAGCCATCAGGATATCTCACAGCAGGCAACTGTGGAGGTAATTTTTCCTTTACTGAAATGAGCCCCTAGGAGATAATGATGGACTACTAATAGGTTTATTCCACTAAATAAGGGGAGAAGGAAGGCTTTGCCTGATGTGCAACAGACAAAGAAGGAAAATATCCAAAGCAAAGTGAGCAACATTGAATATAAGTGACAATCTTATAGCATGTGTTGGAACTAGATCCCAAGAATGGGAGAAGGTTTATAGTATTTCATACAGTATGAAGTTTTGCAGTGAATTTGAGCTACACATTGCCTACTTTCTGTTCACTGAGAAAGAAACCTCTGTAAGAACAAGCAATAAAATCTATCCTATTACTAATAGAGAAGTTTTGCAAAGTAAATGTTTATAAACCTTTCATATGAACTTAATGATGCTTATTAAAATGTTAAAAGCAGTCATTCACAACTACTCCCATTTTTAAGAGCAGTTTTGTTATCACACTCTGCTCTGAATTAATAGGCGGCTTCGTTACTTATTTGGTTTACCGTAAATGTTGGCCAAATTATACAATTTAGTTCATGAAATATTTAGAGGTTTTTGAAGTTGTGATCATTTGTAAAGTCTGCAGTGTCTACAATATCTCGATACTATGACTTTAGCCCTTGAAATAATTCCCAGCATTGATATCCCCTTCTGTACTTGCAAGATCCCAACTTTCCTTACAGACTTACATTTATATTACTTTTTTTTTTCTCTGAAATATAGCCACTTCTAGGTTTGTGAAATTTGCCATTTTATGGCAAATCACACAGGAGTTCAGGGCTGAAAGCAGGAACACGCCATTCATACAACTTTGGGGAATATGTGGCCAGACACACTTTATGCTTACACAGACTTGATTTGGGATAGACAACAAGCTATTACATGACTGGAATTACCATTTGAGTAGATGAGGAACTAGACCTTTAAACTCTGTGTATTTATGGCTGTGGAAAATGCTAACAGTTAATGTTAATGCCAAATGCTAACAGTTTCTGGTTACTCTGAAAAAGTGTCCATAATTAAAAACCTCTAGGAAAAATTGTGTATATACTATGACTACAATTTCACAAAAAGCATAAACTCACTGATATCACTAGGCCTTACATATGGGCCTAATTTTAAACATATGTTGTTTACTGTATAAGAAGAGACTGTTGAATCACATATGTAAAAAGTGAACAGATAATTTTTGGAAAACATACTAAAAAACTGCTAGTAAACACTTCTGGCAGTGTTTCTTTGTCTCTGATTTTACTTTTAGTTTGGGGTAATTTTGAGAGGAAGAAGGAGGCAGTTTTCTTTCTTTTCATGCTGCACAATGCAGAGAGCGTCAGTTCATTCTTTTATCATCCCTACCTCTCCTCTTCCTTCCCCTCTTGGTACAAAACAGTCCATAATTATTTATGCATACTTGTACTCTACTCATTGGGCAGAGAAATTCTGGGACTTTGTCTGTATTTAAATAAAGGGATATGGTAGTACTTAGAAATACTTTAACATTCAGACTAAACTTTCAGTTATCAAGGGTGTATTTCCAGGAGAAAAAGCATGAGGAATGAAAATTATTTTTCTTTAACTAAAAGCCCAGAAATTTCCATGGGAATTTTTACAAGTGGGAATGGCAGCAGAAATCCTGTACTTCCAGTATTTAATGACATTTCTAGTTTGCTGTTAAAAAAGAGATTCTTTACAGTTGCTGCATGACAAATTTTCCCTCCTTCGTTTCCTCCGTGTTCAGTCAGTATACTCTCTGTGGTCCAAGGTGGGGAGAGGGGGCGCATGTAGGATCAACTTTTTATAAATAGAGGACAAAAACATGGTTGCAGACCAAAACATATCAAGGGATTCTAGGTCAGATGTATCAGCTGAAACTACTTCTATTACTAGTAAATAATTAATTGAATTTAAATAAAGCTAGTGATGTTTTAAAATTCAATTGCACTCTTACAGCAGGGCAAAACCAACAACCTACACTTCTGTGTTCTGTGCTCTCTGTGATTCTGACTTCTAGTTTGCCTTGCTTTTAACTATCTCTCACCCCCAGGCAAGTGGTGTTCTATCACTAGAGTAGTAATTGAAGAGTAATTTTTTTTTTCCCAAGTTCTTACATCACTTCACACAAGCTACCAGTGTAAATACATTCAATTATATAAGTATTGAACAATTTGACATTTCATATTTATTTACACTATGGTTTTCTACAGAACCAGAGAGGGCAAGACCTGTGTGTTATAAACCAAAACTGAAAAGATGTTCTCATATTTACTAGCTTGCAGAGTATATGGCTTCAAGACAATACTGTGTATTACACAATGTATTTAAAAACACCAGTTCTTATAGTACTGCATGTGAATGGTGCAGAGCTGAGAGCAAGGAGCCATGAGCTATGGAACAGTGTAAACGTTGGCCAGGCTTCTTCAGTTAAGTCAGTATCCTGATTCAGCTAGGATAGGGTTAAGTTTCCCCAGCAGAGAGGGGAAGGGATCTCCAGCCGGGTTATTCATACCATGCTGAGGGCAGGCAGCGCGGGAAGCTTTTCCTTTGTGGCTTTTGTCATGGGAAGCATGCATAGTGGGCTGGCTGTGTTCACTGCAGTATTTCTCTGTGTATCTTTTGTCTTGTTCACTGTTATTACTGTTTATTGTTGTTATCATTGTTACTGTTGCTCTTCAGATTGTTATTTAACACAGTGCTGTATTAAATTTCTTCTTATTTTAACCCGGGGTTTGTGCCTCACTTCCAGCCTGACCAGCTGAGGGTGGGGGAGGGGCAATGGCAATATGGTCTCCAGTCCCGGCAGGGCCTAAACCAACACAGTGAGTTTAAGCATGTCACCAGAAACTGAGATCTTGTAAGATGCCTTGATATAAACTGTAGAGGAGGAATCGTTCAAAACCAGACAAGGGGAAAGCAGGATTAGCATTAAGTTTTCCAACACATCCAGAAGGCAGCAAATGCTATTTATAAAGAACTGTCTTTGTTACTCATTAACTTGTTAGCATGCATGTAAATTTTAAAAGATCTAAAAGGTAAAGAGAAAGTGGCCTAAAAATTATTAGGTAAAAAAGAGAAATGCAAGAGAAAGGAAAGATACATCTTTAACAGTACAGTAAAGCAGATAGCTAATGACATAGAAAATAAAAACCTTCAATGTCACCTTTTCCATCTTATCTGAGGCCTATTCTGACCAGATTTTTAACAAAATGCTTTTAACATGAGAAGTAGAAGAGAAAGCAAGCACTTTAAAGAATAATTAGTCAAGATTCGAGTCTACAGGGGATGTCCATTCTAGAGTGCTTAAGGAAACTAATAAAAATAATCTCTGAGTAATTTTACAAACTTGTGGAAGACAGAACCTCCCTTTCAATAATAAAAAGTGGAAAAATGAATATATGAGTGATTATAGACCGTTCAATCACCACAAATATTCTAAAATTATATATTTATGAGGAGCTATTTTCTTCATGGAAGACAATACTACAATTAGAATATAGGTGGATATATTAATGGGAAAGAAGTATCAAAACAATCCAATTCTCTTCTTGGTGAGACTGTGGTAAGTGATTCAGAGGAAAGTGGTAGATGGGATATGTCTTTCATAAAGGATCTGGTATTTTCTAGCATTGTTTTCTCAAAGGGTATTGGAAAATTGTAGTCCTGATATGAAGATTATAATGGGAATGTACAGCTTGTTAAAAGATTTCTCAAATACTAGGGAATTTCAAGTGGATCTCTACAAGGGACCTCTTCTGCACTCAGCTCTTTTGTTACTTTCACTATTATCTTGGACAATGGAATACAGAATATAGTTACATCACTTGTGGGTGACACCAAAACACAAGGGTTTTACTGCAAGCACTTTGGGACAGAATTGTAATTCAAACCCAACTTGATAAATTGGAGAAATGGCTTGCTGTCAACAAGACTAAAATCAATAGGTGCAGCCAAAAACAGAGCAGTTACAAATTTCAGAATACATGGTAGGAACTCTAATGTATTACAGTCTAAATTATAAGCAAGGAATGTAATGCTATTGCAAAAAAAGACAGTTTTTGTTTTAGGTTATTGTCGGGGTTGCTTTCCACCCTCGCTGGGGTCTCTATCTCATGCGGGACCAGAAACGACACCACACACTAATAAGATGATCAAATAATTTCCTGTTTATTCTCTGATTCTGGTTACATTTTATAGTATTCTAAGTTCCATACACACATGGTTATCTGTCTCCTAATAGGCTGGATGCATTGTTCAGGCATGTCTACAAGCATTTACATTGGTTTATTATATTTGCATAAATAAAGCCCAAAACTTCTTTTATCTATATCTTTGTTCTGCACAAACTGGTACACTTCTGCTGACCACAGCTACTCCTTATTTGCTGACCACAGGTGTTCATTCTTTTGCTATCTGTTGCTAACTTTGTCTTCAGTCCTGTACTTTCCCATCCACATTCTTTTTCACTGACTTCTCCTTCGGCCTTTTATGTTTCAATATACATTCTTTTCCCATTGGCTTTGTATTGCTATCTGCATGTTTTCTGCATTAGCTCCATCTAATGCAGCCCAGACCCCTACAGGTTATACTAGAAGAAGTGTCACATTAGAAATAAAAGGTATCAGTATTGTTCTGATAAGCATGGTTAAGGCTTAGGCTGGTTTATAGTTCTGAACACCACACTCTACAAAAGATGTATATATTTAGAAAATTTTGTAAGGGAAGCAGCAAGAATTATAAGGTTTAGGAAGCACAGCATATGAGGAAAGTTTCAAAAAACACTGCTTAATTATCACAGAAAGTAGAAGACTTTCGGTAAATACAGATCTTTCAAATATTACCCAGATATTTTTAAGTTAGGAATAATTATGCTCAATGGCCTACAATGATGCCAAAAATAAATTTGTTTAGCTTCTGAATTCTGGGTGTTCAGAAATTGCAGTGGTTTACATAGCAACATTCTGGTAAACTCCTTAACCAGCAATTTTAAGAACAGTTTAAATATCTTAGGGATGATTTAAGTATTCTTGATTCTTCCTTCATGCAGGGAGTTTGACTAAGTGCTCTCTTGAGATCCCTTATAATTCTGTGTTTGTGTAACTTTAGTTTACATGGAAATCTAAAAACCTTTGGGTCATTCTATTAATTTATATCAAATAAAAAGTCTTAGACATTAATAACTCTATAAACTAGGATACACAGACTTTCTAAGAACTGTCTTGCCATAATCATGAAGTGAAAGAAATAGCATGTTCAAGATACACTATATACTTCAATTAAAATTAAAAAGAAAAAAGGAAGATATAAAAATACTTACTGGTATTTCTTATATATGATAAATTGTATTTAATGACTTGAAGAGTGCCATTTTGTGCTTAAAGTTCAGCATCTAGGAATTGTATATTTCACTTGGATGCTGAGAAATAATAAGTTATTTCTTACTTTTAATCAAAATTATTGGCAGTTGTCAGTTCTCTCTTTTTGCAAATAATGTTTTGTCTAATAATGACTTTGAGTCATTTGCTCTAGGTTCACTGGATCATATTTGCTCCAAATAAGAAGGGAAAACAATGGTGACTCCATCTTCCATCAGGAAAAGAAAATCCTACTTTCTTATTATACCTCTTATACTTCAGAGTGAAGTTCTCTTAAGTCCTTACAGGAAGCTGACTTCACCTGGTTTTTGAGGGTTTCCTGTAGTCAAAAACACTTTTCTTGTTTATTCCAGTCATCCACATGAGTAGGACTCAGGCCTACTGCCTTCTAAATAAATACTGACACTGGAGTAGTTTCTGTTGTTTGTACAAAACAACAGTGTCATAAGGACATTGAATTTAGTCTTTAGATTGTGGATACAGACAGGAATTCACATGCATAGGTTGCAGTTATCCATTTTGGGAGTGCACACATGAATGAATCTGCCCATTGGCCCGTGCATCTTTTCAAAATGATAGGCAAGACTGTACTGTTTGATACTTTCATCCAGACTTTCTTCTACTAGAAATCAGGAAGAGTAAAGAAAATTTAAACTTAATTGGATCAAGGATCCTTAGGAAAATGCTGTTTACTTTTATAGGTGTATAAATCAGAGGAAGAAAAAATGAATTTGAATGTTTAAAACCATGGAGTGAAAGTTAAATCTGTGTGTAGCCTTAAACTTCTGTTTAGAAATTACTACTTCGGCTGATTTAAACATGCTTAAAAAGCAGTCGCTACTGGGCTTTTTCAAGTCTGTATGCTTATTAAAACCAGATAGCATGTGAAACAATGATAGAGTCCCTTAACTAACAGTTTATCTTGCATGAAGGAAAATACCATTATATCAGTCTTTATGAAACCTAATTGTTATTTGACTGCGATCACATTAACTGCTTTGTGCTCCTAGAGTTACATTTTAAAGGTGAATTTCTGGGTACATTAATAAGCTTAATTTATATCAGAGTCATGTTGAGACAAAGTATTTTGTGAGTTGTGTTGATCAAACATCATTTTGATCACTTATACTTAGTATTAGACTTGATTAAATTCTACAGTAGTCATCTTCCTGACAACAACTTTTTTTTTCTGCTCATATTCACAAAAAAAGAAATCCCTGGATCCCAACTGTGCCTGTAATGAATATGAATT
The DNA here is from genome assembly GCF_003259725.1 of Athene cunicularia. Lineage (NCBI taxonomy): Eukaryota > Metazoa > Chordata > Aves > Strigiformes > Strigidae > Athene > Athene cunicularia. The sequence goes on from NW_020799110.1 coordinate 25,069,295, forward strand.
GTATTTAATGACTTAAAGAGTGCCATTTTGTGCTTAACAGTTTACATATTGCAAATTACCCTGTAAATACTCTGTTTCTAGACCAAATTAATTGTATAAGTTGTGCTGAGAGGCACTGAATTTTCTTTGATATTTTAGCTCCCAGAGTCTGGCAGCTTTAAGTGGTTTTCTTAAAATCCTACTCATAAGCTTTATCTTACTACCATATGAGCACCTGAACACAGACATGGAATCCATGATATCTGTGGGTGTTGCTACTTGATATTTAAAACAATAAGCTGTTATGACATTTAGTGGACTTTGACTTGCTTGCCTTAGTTAATAAACCAGTGCACTGGAAATTGCATGACTTCACATTTTATGCCCATAACTTATTAAATTAAAGATAACTGTCCGAGTTAAGCTCACCTGTAACTATTGTGGACTTACATGGAATTAGCCCTGATTATACCTTGCCTAAATGCAGTTTAATCTCCAAGTGCTGGATTCAAAATATTTTCAACTGCATCAGAGTCCAGCATCTGCCAACTTTGAAATGAACATTCAGACTTGGGGACCAGGACAAACAAGAGATATGAAAGGAAGCAGGGAAGGGGAAGTGATATGTCTATAGTTGGGAAGTGAGTGGCAAGACAGAAGTTTTACTTTCTGAGACTTTGTTCTGTACTTCATCTACTCACCATTCCTTCTGCTTTAGTAATATGCTTGTGCATGATACTTCTTCTCATGGCTCAGTTGCTTCATTAAAAAATAAATAATTGAAATAGATCATAATCAAGATGGTACCTAGATAAGCATGGTCAAAAGACAAGGCATCTTTTGGTTCTAAAGTATTGAATAAGCTAATTTATTAGTTATTATTTTTGAAATTGTACTAATAGTATGAGGTTCAACAAGGCCAAGTGCCGGGTCCTGAACTTGAGTCACAACAAGCCCATGTAAGGCTACAAGCTTGGGGAAGAGTGGCTGGGAGTGTTGGTGGACAGTCAGCTACATATGAGCTAGCAGTGTGCCCAGGTGGCCAAGAAGGCCAATGGCATCCTGGCTTGTATCAGTAATAGTGTGGCCAGCAGGGACAGGGAAGGGATCTTGCCCCTGTACTCAGCACTGGTGAGGCCGCACCTCAAACACTTGTGTTCAGTTTTGGGCCCCTCACTACAAGGACACTGAGGCGCTGGGGTATATCTAAAAAAGAGCAACAAAGCTGATGAAGGGTCTGGAGCACAAGTCTTATGAGCATGTCCTGGTTCAGCCAGGACAGAGTAAAGTTTTCCCCAGCAGAGAGAGAGGGGGAAGGGATCTCCAGCTGGGTTATTCATACCATGCTGGCGTCAGGTCCGGTGGGTGGAACCTTTTCCTTGCTCCTTGGTTGGTACGGGAGGGAATTTGGCTTTCCGTGACCAGCTAGCGGTATTTCTCTGTATATCGTTTGTCTTGTTCACTGTTATTGCTGTTTATTGTTGTTACCATTGATACTGTTGTTGTTCAGATTGTTCTATCACTCTGTTGTATTACATTTCTTGTTATTTCAGCCGGGGTCTGTGCTTAACTTCCAGCCCGACCGGCTCGGGTGGGGGAGGGGCAACGGCCACGTGGTCCCTGATCCGGGCAACGGCCACGTGGTCCCTGATCCCGGCAACGATTAAAACTTGTACAGAGCAGCAGCTGAGGGAACTGGGGTTTTTCAGCCTGGAGAAGAACAGGCTCAGGGGATGCCTTATTGCTCTCTACAGCCGTCTGAAGGAAGGTGGTAGCAAGGTGACTGTCAGGCACTTTTCCCAGGTAACAAGTGACTGGAGAAGAGAAAATGGCCTGAAGTTGTTCCAGGGGTGGTTTAGATTGGATATTAGAAAAATTTCTTCACTGAAATGGTTATCAAGCAGTGGAACAGGCTGCCCATGGACATGGTTGAGTCACCATCCCTGGAGGTATTTAAAAGATGTCTAGATGTGGAGCTTAGGGACATGACTTAGTGGTGGACTTCGCAGTGTTAGGCTTATGGTTGAACTCGATGATCTTAAAAGTGTTTTCCAATCTAAATTATTCTATGATTGTGTGATTGTGTTCCTAATAACAGAGGATATTTCTTGTTTTCCATATGATCCAAAGGACTTTTTCCTGAAAGCTGTTACTATCTATCTGAGGTCAACCAAGACTGAAGGCAGAGATGAAAACATTTTTGTTTTTCTTAAATGATCTTTAAGGAGAAGCTCCAGGCCCCTGATTTTGGATCAATATCAAATCATGCAAGTCACTGATGACTAAAGCCAGTCTTCATATTCAGTGAGAGGGAGGTGAGCCAGGTTCATAGAAAACATGAAAATTTTTCATTTGGAATATATCCCCAGAAACTTCTGCAGTCTCCTACATTGCTAGCAATTTTTGTGTTTAGATGGTGTTCTGATTTTCACTGTGCTGTTTCTAGCAAGCACTCATTTATCAAGGGCTGTGTCAAACACAAGTCTTAAACAGTTTGACTGAAGTGCACTAGTCTGCAGTTGTATAATGCAGTGCCGACCTGAGCTTCTGATCCCATGAGACTGAAGCTTCCAATGACATCTACTCCAAAACCACTTGGAACAGGAACAGTGTGATGGATATATTAGCAACAGTCTCATATCAGAAACTGGCTTGGACACCTGGATGCCAGTGTAATAAGCAAGATAGAACAGCCTACAAGAAAATGAATAATTCTGTCCTTACAGCAGGGCTATACTATTATGCTGTGTGTAACACATAGACCAGATATTGAGTAATATAGAAAAAACAAAAGATTGATCAGCTTCTTGTTAAGTGAACATTATGCAGTGAAAGGTACAGGGGTCCAGGAGAAACAATTGTATGTGATCATGCAATTAAAGACTTTATCATACCTTACATCCACAAGAGAACCCTAAAAGAAATTGCATAAGCAAATTTAACTTTAGTATTGTGTAACTTTTTAAGTACTTGACTTTACAATCTTGAACATGTCTTTCTGATATATGCTGATACGTAACTTCAGTTTTTCAGCCTCTATGCTCATTTCACATGTTTCTGTTGCTATCAGAAACTGATACAATCCCTTCTCAAAAAAAAGCTTTACTCATTGACTATTAAATGTATATTTCCATTGTAGAAATAAAAGCCACACAAAGAGTACAAACAAGAAAGGGTTATAACAGTGGGGCTGAGCTACAGCAGTATTGAGGTAAACAGACTGGCTTAATTGCACGAGCTTTGCATGATGAGGTTCTGGTGGGATAGTATCTTATGGCTTAGCCAGATGTTGGGAGTTTGCCCTGCATGTGAGAGAGATAACACAGCTCATTTGCTCTTCAGAGCCCTGTAGCATGAGGCAGGGAGTTGGAATACTTTAGTTACCACCTTGAAGGTAGGGATTATTTTTAAACGGATCTCTGTCCCTTTTTTTTTTTTTTCTGGTGCTCTTTTTTATCAGAAACAGCAAACAACTAAAATATATAACTTTCATTGGAAACGACTCTGCTGTAGAAAAGGATAGAAGGCTGCTGAGGCTGTAAGTAATCTGATTTCTATCTATCTCATTGAAGTGTTTGCATAAGTTGTTTTATTTGGTGCCTTTCCAGTAGGACCAATGATCTATTTGGCCATGTTACTTATTGTGGAATACTCTAGGTTGTCATATGCTTTTTTTTTTTTTTTTAAACATGAGAGAAATCAAGCTGAGTAAACTGGAATGTGGTGGAAAGTCAAAGTCTCTCCAATTCTTATCTTAAAGTGTTGCTTAGCCTTAAACAGTTGCTTGTGGAACAGTTACTTTTTCTCCCTGTGAGGTAGGTGCCTTTCAGTGGGATCAGATGTAAATTCTTTTTGCAAGAGGCAAAGGTCTGATGTGTAGACTTTCATTGCATACGTTTTTGTCCTCCATTGAGATTTTTACTGACATGAACAGAAGCACCATGTGGTCTTTCAGTGTAGGATGTGTAAAACAAATGATACTACAAGTGGGTGGAAAAAAACATGTTGACCGTAGATTTAGCTAAAAACATCTGAACGTTAGTCATAAATAATTTAAACCTGTCTGTTCTTTTATCAGTGATCTCATACCTTTAATAACAATGTTAAGTTGAAATATAGATATGAAAAAGTGTTTGCCAGTATACTGCTGAGTACTAATCCTGATGGGGATCTAGTTTCTGGTCACTCCTTCAGGATGTCTGTAAGAGTGGGCACCAGGATGGTACAGCTGTCCAGATCTTAAGCCATAAGGGCTGATGCTGCAAAAGAGAGTCCAGGAAACATAGAAGGTATGTGTTACTGCTACTGCATCTTCTATTGATCTTCAGCCTTGTGGTTGCTAGCATTCAGATATAAAACTCTTTCCCAGAGCTAGCAGAACTCAGTATTAGACTCACCTTTTGCAGACATCGGCATGTAGTGCTCATGGAGCACTTCTGCTGCACCTGTGCACATAGGTGCATGTGGTAACCTGGAGTTTGTGTCCACCAGTTCAAATATGATGCAAGATGGATTTCATTTGTGCAAACTGTAATTTAGGGAGTTTGGTGTTGCATACAGAGTAAAATTAATCTGTGTGTCTTTAGGATTTCAAGTACATTAGTGCCCCTTCCTCATAACTAAAATTCTTCTTTCTAAACTTGTAAAGCTAATGTGTTTAGCAATTGATATTCTTACAGGCTGGGAACTGTGGAACGTCAGACATAACTTAGAGCTGTCTATTTAGGGAGCAGAGCTCTCTACGCTTTCTGTGCTGCCTGGACACCTGTCTGTGACCTTAGTACCTTTTGCTGTGTGCATAGGCTTTGTCATATGGGTTAATACATCCATATATAAAGCAATAAAAACTTTCTCAATAACTGACAGCATGTATCTGCATGGTCAGGTAAATGAACAGTTGGCTTCATGTTCTGTAATTTGTGCAAAGAGAGCCACAAAACAATCCAAACATAACTGCCAGTCACATTTAATGCAAATGTAGGCTACTCTTCAGCCAATGCACTGGACTAAGTATAAATAGTAGAGAAACTGCAGTTTAAGCTACTTTTCCACAATAATTTACCAAGTGTAGTATCTCTGATTGAATAAAGCTCTCCAAAAATAATTTAATTATGTGCTGAAAAATCCATGTAAGAAAAGTTTTCCTACCATAAGCTGACAAGGAAAGATCTAACACAGTCTCTGTGAGCAGCACAAGGACTAACTGTCATGTGCTTACTGGTCTGTGAGGGTGGTTGGATCAGCTGCTATGAGTTAACTGACTCCTCTGCTCTCATCACAGATTGGTTGGACAGGACTGGGACCTAGGGTGCCTTTGGGGTAAAAGGCAGGTTGCTAAGGCTCACCTGAACTGAGGTTTTTACTTCCCTTTTTTATTTTTCTGCTTTTTTTCCTTTCAGTGCCAAAGTTTGGTGGCATACAATCCTTTTAGTCTTTCACTTTAAGTCCTGAGATTTATTTTTACTGGTGCGAGAAGAAGGGAGTCTTCTGGCTGAGTGAGATCTGAAAGCCAGACATACGTGATCTGGCTAAGATTTGAGAGTCTGATCACTGCCTTGGAACCTGATACTGGACTGTGTGCCTTTCTTCAGATCCATTCTGTTTTCATCTGAGGGTCTGCAATGTGCCCCATTGTTTAAGGAAATAAAGGCAGCACCAGTGATACATCAAGGCCTTCTATGAGTTTATTACTGCTGGCTGATGCAAATGTTCTTTATGAAAGAATTTGTTTCCTCTTAAAAGGAAAACAAAGTCAGTCATGCTGCATCCTGTGCTCACTGTGTGTGGCTTTACAATTTCATAATACAGGTCTCCCTTCCTATTCTGTAGCTGAGCCTCACCCTCTGCTCCTCACATTGCGTGATAACGAAGTGTTGTTTCATTATTGTCCTTGTCACTTGAGTGAGGAAATGGAGATGTGGGGCTAGGTGAGCTGTGAGGCTGTTGATCTTTTCCAGGAGCTTGCAATTCTGAGTGCTTAGGTTGAGGTTAACTTGCCAGAGATCTGGCAGACCTGAACACATTTCCTCATGGCTTCACTGCCATAGTGGATGATGGAAAATCAGCTGCATCCTCTTTGTGCCAGTACTAAATTTCTGCTTCTGAACAATTCTGACTATCTCCAGGAGCAAATAAAACGTTTGTCTCTAAATTCTTCGTATCTGAACTGCCAGATCTTTTGACTATGTCCAGAACTCTCTGATCATGAAAACACTTGATTCTTGCTTTTTCTTTCCTCTGCAAAAATTCTGAGTGTCTTGTATTCACCAGAAAATAAACTGTAATCAAAAGTAAGGGCTGTATTTCTGATTATAGAATTTGACTCCATTTTACATGATAATGCTAAAACCGTTTGGGAGGGGGATCAGGGGAGGGTTGGGTTGGGTGTTTATTGGGGGGTTGGGTTTGTGTTTTGCTTGTTTGTTTAAAAAAAAAGTGTCTATTGGTACTGTTAGTCAATTTACACCCAAAACTAGAATGTCAGTTGGAGAAATTCAACTCTTGGTTTAACTGATAAGAAAAAAACTTCAGAGACTAGTAATTAACTACAGGTTTACTGTACATGAATGCTTTAGTAACCCATCACTCTTTGTCCTATTTACAATTTTAATCTTTTCTATCTTCACTGATTTCATAACAATTTATACTGGATTTATATTGTCCTTGTTTTGTGTGATTATGTTCTGCAACTGTGAGATTGTTGCCTCATTGCACCTTACGTTTAGAATTTTTAAAATGTATCCATCTCCAGTATTGTCTGCTGTGATTATCCCTGAGCAAGAGTACAAAATAAAAGAAAGCAAACAAATAATCAGTGAACTTTATATTTCTCTATCTTCTCTTCTTCCTTCTGTGTAACTATGGTCTGGGAGCAAGGCTAGTGTCTCATCTTCCCTCCCACGCTGTGGCCTCTAAATTTTACTTTTAGATTAGCTGCGTCTCAAAAGAAAACAGGAATCCTTCTACATGGAACCTGCTTTTATTGTAAAACAAAAACAAAAAAACAACCAACCAACCAACAAAAAACCCCAGGCAAACAAACAAAAATGTTCTCATATATTTACTGTAATAAAAATGGCCTACTCTTGCAGATATTAGCCTTAAAGTGTGTTCTGTTTGTTCTAGCTATTACAACTTTGTTCAGATAGGAGGTGCATTGTGCTTCTGCCTCTGAAGTGATTCAGTAGTATGTAAAAATCTGATATTTCTCAGGTTTTAGATTTCACTGTTGCAAAGAAGATGGAACATTACTAAGTCTGTGTAGTGGTTTAAGCCCTGCCGGGACCGGAGACCATGTTGCCATTGTCCCTCCCCCACCCTCAGACACAAGTAGGGCACAAACCCCAGGTTAAAATAAGAAGAAATTGAATACAACTATAATAAACAATCTGAACAACAACAGTAGCAATGATAATAACAGTAAACAGTAATAACAGTGAACAAGACAAAAGATATACAGAGAAATACCGCAATGGTTACAGACAGCCCCGTGCTCCCCTTGACCAAAGCAACAAAAGAAAGAGTTCCTGCGCTCTAGCACCCGGACCTGACTTCAGCATGGGATGAATAACCCGGCTGGAGATCCCTTCCCCCTCCCTGCCGGGGAAACTTAACCCTATCCTAGCTGAACCAGGACAGTCTGAAAAGCAAAAGACTTCGTGAACAGAATATTTAACAGCTAGTGGAGTTTTCTCAGACCATTAGAAATTAATACTTTTTTTTCTGAAGAATACATGAAATACATGTTGAATACAAACATGAATAAGACCCTGTACTGACTAGTCCTAACTATTCACTCAGTTGGTCTTTTCATTGTTCCCATAGTTTTAAATGTACATTTTGGTCCCTTCAACTCTTTTGTCTTGCTCTTTTTTTTATGGCTTCTGTGACCATATAGTGACTCATTATATGTACAACAATAATGAACCCTGGTTCAGAAGGCACAAATTAAGGTTTTCTTGCATCGTTTGATGCATACCTTGTTTGGTAAGGGCAGAGTGAAATGATAAATCTTGCTGTGAAAACCAAAAAGCCATGGAGTTTTCATTGTCAGATCGTGTGTTGACACAAGACCATACAAGAGAGACAAGGCTTCAGAAAATGTTCCTGATTTACAAGGGGAGGGAGGGAATAAGTGAAATAGTATGTAGGCTGGAAACATCTGAGGGGACAGGACAACTCATAGAGAGCAGTTACATGAATAAAAGCAGGGATGCAAGTCTCCAGTGTAGAAAAAGAAGTATAATTGACTCCTAGCTCTTGAGGAAACTAAGGATAGTAAGAGTGGAGAATAACTGAAGGGTATAAACTGAAGAAATTATTGTTGCTCTTCATGATGACAACCACAAAATTTTAGTATACTCTCGCACAAAACTGGCATCATTAGGATGTTCGAACTGTCATCAAATGTCAGAATTGTTCAGATTGTTTGCAACTGCAATGGTATTGGGTGATCTGATAGAGTTTCTGGCATGTGCCTACTTGTAATGGCTGTGATTTGCTCTGGTATATCTTTGCTAGCTGCCATCATGGTGCAATTCCAAGGACTACACAGACTTCAGCTCAGTTGGTTTCTACATTCCTGAGGAAAAGTGTCACTATTCTCAGCCACGAATTATTACCCAGTTACTGGTAGGCACTTACTAACAAGTGAGGCAAGGTTTCTGGCCACACCAACTTTCATCTAAAACTAATGAATGAAAAAAATCATTGTATAAAGAGATGCAAAGGATGGTGTGGCACCTTCACATTCTGGTCAGAATGGTAATAGCAACAGGGAAAAGTTTAGTTTATCATCCAGAAGTCCTGTGGGAACAACACATATTTAAATGAAGAAAGGCTGAGTCTCATCTCCTGGCGGAGAAGAGATTTTTAAAAAGCAACAGTCCTGCTTATACAATGTATGTGTGGAACTGGTTTTGTGATCACTGCAGGCATTCACCCCTAGCAGCGTTTCTTGAAGCCTTTCACATTTATGTTAGAGACTGCAAAAACACAGCATGTGGGGAAAGTCTTTTGTTTCCAAGACTTTAGATGTGTAGTTGATTAAGCACTGATCAAATGCCTGTTGATCATGACTTATTATTCTCTAGGCAGAGACTGAGAGCAACTTTGGGTCTGGAGCTCACAGTGAGCTGACAGCAGCAGAGATCTCCCACAGCAGGAGCGCATAGATCACGGAGAAAACTAGATGGAGGTGCTTTATGTCTTGAGATGGTGTAGACTGCCGCGCCCAAAGCTGGAAGAAAGTACAAGGACTTATTCTGCTTTCTTGACACCCCACACTGGACTCGCTGCTCAAGAGGAACAGAAATAAGGAAATCACCAAAATTCTCAGAGGGGAGAGCACAGCTTTCAGCTGTCTGTGCACAGTGGCGTGAAAAAGGAGTTTCTTGGTTACTCATCCAACCCTGGTAGCTCATGCCAGGTTATCTGTCTCAGTGGCAGAAGGAAGACGTATATGCCTGTCAGGCTGAATGCTAGTAGCTCTACTGGTGAAAGGATTCAGCTTGAGAACATCAGCCACACTTGCTGAGTAAGCCTGAGTGGTTTTGTGTTTCAGGGCTTAATTGAAGTAAATTGAATTACAAGTGGGGAGGGAAATAAGTGTTCACAAAACCAAATATGTTGAAGATGCATTATGTCTCTAGCCTCTTTCTACTAATGGTTTTGAATCCTTAATGAAAACAGTATCACTCAAGAGAAGATGGATCAGAGGTGGAGTACATGCAGCCCAACACAAGGAGGTCAGCTGGCCCACACAACATTCTCTTGTTGCCACAAGCAGAAAGGGCAACAGCAATTGTGAGAGCAAAGCAAGGGCAAATACTGGTAGTCAGAGGCAAATGCTACTAAAGACCTTTCATCATGGTGAGGGGCAGCATGTAGGAGCTGATTTGGAGTAAAATGGGTAAGGATCATATATCCAAACATACTAGGCGTTTGGGTGAGGGAACTTGAGATCCAGATGTGAAATGAGCTGTTGGCAACTGACTTTTTAAAGCAGTCTGAATCCAAACCCAGCAAATCAACAATGCCCTGAATACTAAGTGATTTGAGATCCAGGCCACAATCTTTTGATGGGTCATCTCATTTTTCAGCTTCAGTTGTAATAAAAAGGATCATCTGCCAGTTAAATAGTGGGTGCTGAGCTGAGGCTGAAACTGGAAAGGATAAGATTATAAAAGTGCTCCCAATAGGAATGACAACTGTAAAAGGGATCTTTCCGTGCACACAGAGTAAAGGAAGTGCTGAGGATGTAATAGAATAAGTCTGATCTTGTGGAGCATGCAAGTCCTTTAAGGATTCCTCACCTCGTGAGCTGACTTGAATAAATGTTGCAAACAAAACCAGTTCTGTGTCCTTCCTCTGTCTGCCTATGGCTTTCCATTCAGTTCAGTGTTTTTCCCTTATACAGATGATGGTGGCTCAGCTCCCCAGAGAAAGAGCTGATACTAGTTATCATTTTATCATTTAACACAGCTGCTCTGAATTTTAATAGGTAAGTCTTCTGCATTTGCAAGTAACATATGGCTAGCACAGGGCTGCAGCTTCAAGAGTGTCTTCCCACTCACATCTCCATCAGGTAGTGTGGAATGGAAATCTACCACTTCAGCAAAGCCATTTAAAGTAGGCAAGCTGTGGGAAGATATACTGTGTAAACATGCTGTAGTTAATGTCAGGTATCCTAACATGTTTAATATGATCTTTCTGACTTTTCATTTGTGTACAGTAATATCCTCTAACACTCTGGTGGTAATAAAAGGAGTGCTTCCAGGGTGCTGCAACTGGTAACACATACGTAGGTTTTTAGTTAGCAGGAAAGGTCTTCAGTCAAGAGGGAAAGCATCATAAGCCTGCATCATAACAAGAGGGAAGGGCGCATTTTAGCTGCAGCAACAAGAGCTGTAGCAACTTCACTATCTCAGATGAAAATAATATACCTGAAAAGGTTATTTCCATGGTCTTGCCACTCACACCCATACCCCCCAGGGCTCCTGTCCACATACCCATGCACCCTGCCCTCCTAGGTAGTGGCTGTTCTTTTTAGTGCGTATTTGAATTGAGGTATTGAATTTTCTTGCTGTCTCACAACAGGAGATCACAACATCCTATGCAGCTGAAAGCAGTACCTCGGATATTTGAAAACAACTACCTGCTGCCTTTAGCAGCACATGTACAGCTGTGGCTTCAAGAGTCAGAGTCACGGGAGATGTAGGCATGGAGGTAAAGATGAATTTGGCTGTTTGGTGAAGGGAGTGAGGAGTTATTCCTCTAAACTTTGACCAGTTACAATAAATTTCCTGTTCTGCTGATTAAGGATACCAATTAAAGCCAGACACCAGAGTGAAAAGAGTAGACGTATTTTACTAGTGATAACCAGTGTAACAGTGTAACACGGAAAACATGCAGTAAGAAAGAGCAGAATAGTGCACTTAAAGCAGCAAACAGGAAAAAACAGGGTAATGCATCAAATCATTACTACACGAGAGAGAGAATAGAGATTAAGAAAAATACATCACCATTTGCATACTTTACCATCATCCAGATCCGCAGTCGCTGGGGAGCCCCGGTTACAGCGAGGGTTTGGAGAGCCTGTCCCGGCAAGTGGGAAATCCTACGCGGTGCATCCACCCGTAGGTGAGGCTTCCAAAGTTGCTGTGAGTGGGCCCAGCCTTATATACCAGAGATCCACAGGCCAGAATAGCTGGCACCTTTGTTTTGAGTGGAAAATTTCTGGTTTCATTCTCCTGTTGGATTCCACCCAAAGCCTGGCCAGGGCTAGGTGGGGGGAAACCAAGGGAGTTTCTTACAAGGCCAAATACCTGGGTTCTCAGCCTTGAACAAGGCTGAGAAAGGAAAATTGGAAACATTCTCACCCCACTACTGATTATATTTTGTCTAAGCTGTGTCTCTCACTAGCAAGTTTACATACTTTATTAATGACTACACACTAAGTTAGCAGCTTCAATTTGGGGCCTGTTCAGGCTTCAGTACTTCAAAGCTTTAGCACTTTTTACATCAGCATAAGTGCATTGTTATAACTTAATATAATACCTACTAGCACAATGGTTTGAGTTATAAAATATACAGGATTCATCTGTAGGTCAACTCTGGCTTGGGCCAGTTATTCAAGCCTTAGCACTTCAGTTCCTTACCCCCTTTATTACAAATTGCAAATGGGAGACTTGTCTAGGTAAGCAAAATCTGCATGGATATACTCCATGTAGGTAGAATAAGATAATACTTGGCTTGACACACTGCATTGCATTGGTGTAATGACATATGGTTATAGCTAGTGTGTATCTCTCTCAGCTGTATATGCTCTGAGGCATAAAGATGATAACTGACTTGTACAAGGCCATTCAGGAAATCAGTCATGGAGCAAAAAATGCAGAGGCCTTAAAAGCTAATTATCAGTCAGGAGACAAATTCATTACTCTGAGAACTCTTTTTTAAAATTAAAAAAAAAAAACCTTTTCATTCTAATTTGGAATGATAAACTGTGTCTTTCAAAGACATGATGATACCTGCTTTTCCCACCTGTCCTTCTGAGATAGTTTATACTATGGAATAACTTCAGTTTTTATAATGTCTTGAATAATTTCTAAATGACTGTCAAGTAAAATATAGCAAGACAAAGCACTTCTAGAATGTGGTGGAAAATAAAAAAGTCTTTGTTGCTTTGTTTGGGGTTTTTTTTATTGCCACCCCCCACCTTGAGTAAGTATTTACTGTCCCTGGGAGAAAAGCTTTTCTGTTTGAGGTAAAGAACACTTCCACATAGTAACTCTTTCTGCTACAGAGTATTTCAACCAGTCCTACTATTGAGACGAATGCCAAAATGGATTTTAAATTCTGGGTAAATAGGATAGCACTTAGTGGCAAGCTACTCACTGAAGAAACTTAACTTTTCAAAATATTACATTTACCATGACTTCCTGACAGTATCTCACTGTGTTTCCCCACAACAGCATGGCAGGGGCACATCAACTTGTGATGTAGGTCCACAAAGTCCTTGCACAGTCTAGCAATATTAAAAGCACCATTGCCCAGGTATGAATATGACCTTTTCTGAACTAGAATTAAGTCACATAGTTTTGAAGTTAATGTTCCTCTGAAGTTCTCTTTTTAACTGGATTATTTGACACTATTTCACTTACTTTTTTTTAATTTTCTTTGGTGCCTAACAACTGAGCAGTAGGAGTGGCATGTAGTAGGCATTCTGAAAAGCAAACTGTAATTTCTAGAATACTGGAAAAGAAACCTACACAGCTGTCAACTGTGAGCAGTAGCATATTTAAACCAATGACCTCATCTATAACAGAGGGGAAAATAAAAACAAGGTTTTACTGTCCTAAAGCAGCTAGAAATCCCAATATAACTGTACTGAGTAAAATGATGAGAACTGTGGCCCTCTGAATTCTGTGGAAAAAGCTGCACCAACTAAATGAATACAAAATGAAATTCAAACATAGGCAAGAATTGTGAGAGTATGTTATAGTCCTACTTATATTTGCAGTAATGGCATAGCTGATCCAAGAAAGGATTCTTAGAGTCCAATGAGCACACACAGTTAATATCAGTTAAACAACAGAATTGAGTATATTGTTTCCTCAAGATGTTATGCCATGTGCCACATGGCATCTGTACAGACTGCAGCATATGCATCTTGTGAGGGGGAGATGGAGCTGATAAGAAGGTGTTGCCTTCCAAAGGCAGGGGACAGGAGACAGCTGATGAGGGGAGGGTCTACCTCTACATATTCCTTTCCTCCCACAGGGGAAAATGCACTGTGCCTCCTCAGTAGATGTAGAAATCTGCAGTCACTCCACCCTGCACTGCTTACTCTACCAGTATCAATGAATTCCAGAAGGCATTTTACTGTCTGAAGAGCTGTGCCTTTGCTGCTATTTCTGGGTGTGCATTTTTATGCTCCCTCTATGAAGTACTTAATGCTACCCTGGCCTGTGCGGCTCTTCTGAAAAATTCTTAGGACTAGTATATTGGTGTAATCAGTGATTTCTTTACCACGATTCTTTCAAGTCCAGTGGTTTGGTTTTTTTCTCTGTACACTTGGAAAAGTCTGTGGTTTCCCCTCCCCCGCAGTTAAATGCTGCTTCATCCCCTGCCTGTAAGCTTAGTGAGGTTCCTTACTGGAATAAACTGTGTCTTTAAACAGGATAAATCTAGTCTCATAGCTGACATAAATCACCACTGCGCTCTACTTCAAGTAAAGCTATGCTGATTTGCTGTTGCTGAATTTCTGCCCTAATGTCTCTTCAGGACACAAACAGTTGTGAGGTCATCAGTTAGGAGTGGCCAGTTCTCAAGAATATGAAAAGCTACTGTAGTTCACACACACACAAATTGTCAGGGTGGAAAAGAGAGACCACGCAGGTGGGGGATTTCCACACACACACACACTGGGTTTTTCCTTCTTTCTTTTATGGAGAGAAAGAGAAGCTCTGTTATTAGTAGTGCTCCCATGCAAGAATTCAAAGATTAATACAGTGTTTTGGCAAAAGCTGTATTTGTGTCCATGTCATTTGCAGGCACTAGCGCAAGATAACATGAAGCCAGTCAGAAACAGGACAACACAAGTTACTAACCAGTCCCACTGATCACACTTTCCATTTGAAATAATGGCAGCTTTTTAACACAAGCTGCTTGAATCCAAAAAAATTAAACAAGAGCCTTAACTTTCCTTGGATGGCAAGTGGAGGAAGCAGTGACTTCGGTCGCCCTTTGCTGTGGTGTTCTCTTGAAAGGTCAGACTCTGACTATGGAGCCTGTGCTGGTTACAGCCTGGGGAATGTGCAAGACTAAGAAATGGGAACAGTCTCCCCAAGACCAGCGCTGCCATTTCAGACTCAAGCAATTAGCCCAGAGAGAGCTCCTGACCTAAGCATGCCTGTTAAACAGAGGATTCTGTGTGCACATCAGGTGTATATCTCTTGTGTGGCTCTGTTTACTGGCCAAAACTAATGACAGTGTCTTGCACCCCAAAGGCGTGCTCTTGTGCTCTTAGCTACCATGTTCACTTTCTCATTCAATTTCATGTTATAAAGTTCTTCCTTTTTGCCCTTCTGTGGGTTCCCACTTGTGGCCATTGCTTTCTCCACACCTGTGTTTTCTCTTGTTTCTCTCAAACATCCACAGGGACACCAATACAATTGTAAAAATTGCAAATTGGAAAGATTTCCACAATGGCCACATAGCATATGTTGTCTTGTATGAGCATCTCCTATATTTCTAACCCTCTTACTTATTAAAGGGTCTTGTTTTTCTCAACTACTTAGAAAGGGAGTACAGAGCTCATCTGCCAGTTTTAACATCCTCTATAGGTGAAAGTCTTATCAGGGCAGCTTTTTCCATTGGTAACCTTGCTCAAGAGCATCACTCAATGTTGGTCAAGGCTATGTTTTTCTACCCCTCATCAGGGTTATGGCAGGCTATGAATAATGTCAGTCTCATCAGGATGCAGTCTGATACTTTAACCAAGATGATCCAATGATGAGAGCTATCAAAATGTGACTGAACTAATGATTAGTACATTGCTCTCCTTGCTTCTTGGCTGGCTGCCACAGCACCAGCACTCAGCTGAAGTGGTGAAAGGAAGAAATCTGGCAAGAACCTAACCAAGCTTTTGTTTGTTCATTTGGTAGGGTGAGTTTTCTGCCAGTGTAGTGCTCTGAGCAGGTTCGCTGTGGGGTTAGAGAAGTGCAAGGTTTGGCTCAAGCTGAAACGACAGAAGTACATGCCAAGGGTGGGGAGCAGGATGCGGCATGTCGTTAATCTGTTTTAATTGCACACAGGCACACCGTGATGCTCTGCAGCTACCCCAGGCTGTGACAGCAGTTGTGATCCCTGGAGCAGAGGCTGTGCAGCATCAGCCTCTCCCAGCACAGCCAAGGCAGGAGCGCTGCAGCCCGGCCACCCGCCACCACTTGCTGCAGCTACACCACAGCCTGAGATTGCTCACGATTCATACCCACACCAGTCTGGCCCCAGGTCTTGTGGCTGTGTTTTCACAATACATAGTATTAATGAGGAAATTTTTGTGCCAGTAGGAAATAATTTTCTTCCTAATACACTGAGTTTAAGGGAGTCACACCCAGCAGGGAATTCCTATTTCATCAGGTGCTGGAATGTTACTAACAGAAGTGCAGGCATGCCTGTCTGGTGTGGGACCACAGCACTCACTACAACCCATATACAAATACACCCAAGGTAAATACACTGGAAAGCCAGTCTCTGACTCACAATGTGTGGTGCATTTGAACTCAATTGCTTTATAATTTCTGGCAAATGTAGGAAAGATGACCGGACAAAACAAGTCAAGGGAAGAATATGTCTTTGCTTTCCACTAACCCATTTCTCCTTCATCATCTGCCAAGAGTAAACTTTAATTTTCAATAGAAAAATAAATCTAGCTAAATTTTACATCAAGGGTTGTTTTTAAAATGAATTTTAGTTGAAGGAAAACACTGCCTTATTGCAGTCATGGTTTTAAGCTATATTAGCAGGAGAACTTAGATCTTTATAGTACAGGCAAAGGATAAAACACAGGCAAAGAGCAGAAAGGCCTTATTCCACTATTAAAGCCCCACTGCACCCTGTCTCCCAAAGATGAGGATGAATACATAGCTAACTGTAGCAGATTGCTTTAGCTAATGTTCTCCTAGTAGGTTAGCATTTGATTTAGGCATCTTATATTTCACTGCTTAGCTGGCCCTTCTTAGACTTGAGAAATTTCATGCAGGCAGATGAAGTTAGACCCAATCTAGGATAAATCTTTCCATTCCCTTATACTGAACCAGATCCAGAACACATTTTGCATGTCACAGTACTGGCAGCTCCACTGGGGCTGTGCTCTTCTCCACAGTGCAGGGGCTGTGACCAGTCAGCTTGTAACCAGTGTGATAACCATTAACCCTTCAGTTGGGCCTGCTCTGGGGAAAGTCTTGAGTGCCTTTTGAAGGGAGTAGTGCTTTAGGAGCCAGTGACTGCAAGCTGGCTATTACTCTGAGTTTGGAGTATTCCCTATGGAAGAACACTGGAAAGGCTTTTCTTTCCATTTGCAGTCAGGCAGGATTTAGGCATTCAGTAGCAGCAAGCACACCTTTTTTTGTTTGTTTGTTTGGTTGTTTGTTTTTTTTTTTTTTTCATTTTCCTTCATCACATATGCAGAGTGAATAAGTTTACAAGGCTGGTCCTTTACAAAAAAATAAAACACCACCACATTTTCTCTTGTTAACTTTCAGCCAGATTGCACAGTAAAGTGAACTGAGAAGATCAGCTGCACAAAGGATTGCACTAGCATGAGAGTGGGGCACCAATTATGTAAACTAGCACAACCATCAAATCAAAACACTACTGACTGAATAATACTGACCTCATAGTACAAACAGATCAGAGTAGAAAACTGACCAAAGAAGGTACCCTAAAATTAAGGCTTGCTCAGTTTAGCTTTATGCTCTTGTCATAGCTAACATGGATTGAGGTATTAGAAATTACCCCCCATCATCTTCTCTCAAGTTTACTGCATCAGGCCACCAACTTTCCTGCTGCCCCCCAAAACAAAACCAAACAAAATCAGTTGATGTTCTCTAATTCAGAGGGCTGGTGTGACCACCCTAAAGGAGAGTTGCTGCTAGCAGTTGCTGACTGTCACGTGTTTAGCAGGCTCTGACACCACTGTCCTAGTCAGAGATGTGACTTCATCTTGAGAGCAGATGTGTCCCTTTGGCAATCATCAGACTATTCTGGATAGGAGGGAGGCTGATCAAAGTGATGTGGACTTATGGTACAGTTGTGGAATAAATATTCACACTGTAAAGGGGAAAGTTTCTGCTGGGGGTTATCTAGTAAGCAAAAGTTATATTGAGGATAAAAGAGAACAATTGTTTTTAAACCATCAGCATTCAGTGGTCTATTTCTTTAGGTTTAAATATTTAACTATACATCATGATGATTCTGTGTCTCTGCTTCTTTTTTTTAAAGCTGACTCCTTCTACTTGTATTCTTTATTAGTATTCAAGAAGTTAATCATCCCTTACTGTTCAGTATAATATTTTTCTCACTTCAGCCAGATGATCAGCATTTATTGTTTTACATCTAATTACCTGCTAAGAAGTTACATAGTTCTGAATTAAACACTTATAAATGATAGGCAGATTTATTTTTTTTTAATCTGAAAGACAGAAGTTGCTGAGAAAATAGTCTGAAATCTCTTAATCAGTACAATTTTCAGAGTAAAAACCAAATTAGTGACCACATGATATCAGCTTCACTGTGATAGGTAAATAAACCATATGTAACAAAATTTGGCCCCAAATTACTTAATGACTGTGCTGCTCTCAAAGTAGAATGTCTTATCTTTCATGTCTAATTGATGGAGATTAACTGCCTGTGTAAAATAATGTGACTATCTTTTGCAGACAGTGATGTATCTGCTTTTTCTTGAAGGCTTTGTTCACGTTTTTGTTGCTGAAGTGTTCATGCATGCATTGAGGACTAATATTAAAAGCTTAACTTACTTTTGAGGGGCAGACTCAAGAATGCTTGTTTAGGAATATCTTGTAGAGCAGAACTTCATTTTACATAAGAATACTACGCTGCAATGCTCTGCAACTTCTAGCTACTGAACTGTGTTTTCTGATATTTCATAGACATTTCCAGCCCAGCAATTCTATGAAGAAATAAAACTATCACAGAAAACAAGGCCCGTTGTTACAAGAGTTCCGGGCTCAGTTTTTTAAACATAAGAAAACACAGATAAAGGACTTAATTGGGGGCGGGGGGATAC
>NW_020799110.1:25088134-25099222 GCF_003259725.1 Athene cunicularia
GGTGCAGGGTGGTGGTGTTGTGTTTGTTTTAATGCTGCTTGAGGACTCAACTTTGAAAATCCTTTGAAACACTGGGCATCTGTAAATTTCTTTGCCTTTTCTTGTTCTTCTATATTAATCTGTGTATCAACTGGAGGACTTCAGACATTCTTTTGTCACTTTCATATCTCTTGAAATCTGCTTTTGATTGCAACATTTTGCACTTAATGTAACAATTTTATATGTCCATCCTATAAATGCTGGGATCTTGCCATCTTTGTGAAATTCTACATTCCCCACACCCTTTCCTATTCTATTTAAATCAGCTAGACTCATTTTCATAACTGTGCAGGGCGAGTGTAAAGGAAGAGTACCACTTCTATCAATTATAACAAAGAGCTGTGAGAAAGAAACAGAGTTGGGCTTCAAGCTTCTCTTATAGATTCAAAGGCTTGACCCTGAATCTTCTAAAAATTTCATTAAGATACTCATATTAGGAATGCTATTTCTGAGTCAAGATCTGATAGAAATTATTGTAGAAGATCTGAATAAATCTATTTTGACTAAGACCTTTCCTTATGCACTGAATCAGGTTTCCTCTTTTGAAAAATATAGTAGTGTTTACAAATTATGATAATACAATAATATTCCGATGGCAAGATTTTTTCAGGTATGTTGTACAGATGGTTAGAAGCATACAGAATATGAGAGACTGATTTTTTCTTGAGCTGTATTCTCCGTATTACCTATATCACTGAGGACTGAAAACACTCTAACTGATTATATTGATTTATACATAAGAATTTTGTTTTGAAGTTCATATCTATAAAGGAAATGTGAGATCTAGATTGCAAAACTTTTTTTGTTTGTTTTTTAACTATACTAATTGAATCAAATCATGGATTGTATCTAATTACTTTACCTGAAACACACCAAAACCTGAGTAAAAATACTCTAGCTCCAACTTGCCCAAAGCAGAAGAAATACACTGGGTTTTGCACATCAGGTCAGATGACCGTGTAAGCAACCAAGCATAATGACTAACTCTTTTGCAGTAACATTTCATTGTTAACTCATTTTCTGTTCAGAATCTCCTCTAACCCACACATATCTTTCCAAAGAACTCCCTCTATCTAACTGCTCCTCAGCCTATTCAGGTGAGAGAAAGCAAACAAAAGAGAACCAAGAAATCTTTTGGCAGACTGTCTAAAAGTTGTGAACTGAAGGGATTTAGTGGCTTAAAGGAAATCTCTATTCTCTAACAAAGCTTTTCCTGGATAAGTAAAATTTTAGTGGTCCTTTTTCATCAAATTTTCTTCAGATCTTGAAATTTTTAAAGCCAATGTATCAGATCTAAGCCACTTTATGTTTTTCTTAGGCACTATTGATTCTAGCAGAGGCAAATTATCCCTAACACCAACCTAGCACTCTGTGGCAGTTCTTTACCTCCCCTATGCAAAGAACTTGTTAATTCCATTAAAACCTGTCATATAGGTGTAACATGTTTACCAGGCAAGCTATTAGTTTTAAGGCTGCTAAACCTGTTCTGTTCTGTGGAGCCATTTCTGAACTTTTTTCTCTTGGGAGGAAATGTTAGTTGATAATTTTGAATTTTATGTAATGAAGTGAAAGCATCTACTAAGGCAGTATTAATTGAGCAGTTTGGCTCGACCTGGCCATGAATCACAGAATCATCTGTGTTGGAAAGGACCCTGGAGATCATCTAGTCCAACCGTTCGCCTAGCACAGTTCCCACCTACAGCATATCCTTAAGCTCCAAATCGACCCTACTCTTGAACACCTCCAGGGATGGGGACTCCACCACCTCCCTGGGCAGCCCATTACAATGCCTAACAACCCGTTCTGTAAAGAAATGCTTCCTAATATCTAGTCTGAATTTTCCCTGGTGCAACTTGAGGCCATTCCCTCTTGTCCTGTCGCTTTCTACTAGGCTAAAGAGGCTCATTCCCAGCTCTCTGCAGCTTCCTTTCAGGTAGTTGTAGAGGGTGATAAGGTCTCCCCTCAGCCTCCTGAAGGGAAAAGCAAAACTATTACAGATGTAACATTGAGAAACAAGTAGAGCAGCATGTCTGGGATCCTGGGAAACTACTGATAGTAACCTAGCTCATGGTAATAGTACTTCCTAACTTCAAAATCTGTGAACCTAGAACTACATTCCTCTTACAGACCAGTAATACTAACTAGTATAAGACCAGGAGTCCAGGGACAATGAGTTAAAACTGGTTTGCACCTTAGCAAAACTGAATTGAGTTGCTTGACCTTGCTTTAACCTATTTGTGCTTCAGTACATCCACTTCCCCATTAATAACATGAAGGGAATAATTCCTTTTCCCAGTTTTGCCTGACTGCCCTACTTAGACTGTAAACTCTTTGGAACAACTGCTGTCTGATCTAATGTGCATGTATGGAGCAGAGCACAATGAAGTCCTGATCTCAGCAGGAGCCCCATCTGCTACTGCTGAGATAAATGATCTTTTCAGTACTGGTTGTTTTTTAATCTCTTTAAATTACCATAAATACATTTTTAAAGCCATATGTTTTCATTCCATATCCCACTCCACTGAAGAAATCTGGGTTTTTGTGGAAATATAATTATGTAACCATATAATTAAAGACTGCATCATACCCTGTACATTCAAAGGGGCTGAGATGAGGTCAAGTGCCAGATTGATCTGACACTTTGTTAGGTTTCAAGTACCTAAACTTACTTTAGAAAGATTATTTTAAATATATTTTTGTGTATGTAATTTTATATTCCTACAACAAAAGAATATTTTCTTGAATTATAATTAGTTCAGGTAAACTGAAATTAGTTTGCAGCAGAAGATTCTGAAGAGACCCATTAGTTTCTGAGCTTTAGTGCCTAACATTGGATGCTCACCAAGGAAATCCAAAGGAAGTTTCTTATTTTGGGAGGGGAGAGAGAGAGAACTTATGCCACAGTGGGAGTACAGTCCACAGGATCAGGTGTGTCAGAGCTCACAGAGGTTAGCAGAAGCTTTGGGGGTGGGGGAACATGTCTTATTTCTCTCTCTGTCTCTCTCTACTGCATCAGTGTCCAGGTGTTCCCAGTTTAGCATGTGGCACTGCTGCTACTTTGGCAGTGGTATGAGCCTGATATTAAAATGTTTCTTAGGGTTTTAGTGGAATGCCCAAAATTTCTGGAGTGTTGCAAAGGCTTAAAAGAAAGTGGCAAAGTTTGAAATAACTAATCCATACTGGAAGAGGAATATATAGGCTGAGCAAAGAGCATGTCTCTAATGATAGGTATTTTTGTCACTGTCAACTTTTAGCATTTTCCCTTAAGTGGTGGAGTATTGCAGCCTTTCAAAAAATACCGTAAGTTTCTTTAATAGAAATTATCATTCAACCTGGATGTCAGGATTACCGCTATTTCCTGTGTAACAGCATCCAGGGATAAGGATCATTATCTCCTGACAGACCCTTCTCTTTCATGCTTGGAAGAATGAGGGTAACTCTTGTATTACCTGGGCACTGAAACTTGACTTGTTAAAAACAGCTGCAGGGGGCACGTGCACAAAAGTGGGTAGAGAAAGATTACTTGAACCAGTTCCCTGCAGTACATGTTTGCATAAACCAGAGACTGATATTTATTTTTATATATATATTTATTATATATATATAATCTATGTAGTATAAATATATAGATACATATTTATGAACAGAGAAGCTGTCTACACTCAGAGCTCTTCTACTTTCATGAAGTTTAAGTTAGCTCAGGTGATGTCATGGTGATGTTTTAAGAGTTGTTTCTTGTAGTTCTGCTGGAGTTTTTTGTTGTTGTTTTAGGGGTTTTTTTTAACTTCAGGAGAGATTACAGATTTACATACAAAAAGTCTTTAATTCCTCAAGAAATCCCACTAACAAAGCGTTCTTGTAAGCACCAGGTACAAGAAAACCATGGTAATTGTAATTGTGAGATTCTTGCTAACACAATACTTTGCTCAGTTGGATATGTACACAGCATCCCTTTCTGCCAATGGAAGTTGTATGTACAAACTGAGGGCAAAATAGGGCCATTTATGTTTAGCTTCCTTTACATAAAACGGATTGATTTTTTTCTTCGGTAGAGGACTATTTTTTAAACAAAATCAAACAGTTACATGTATAAAATGTAACATTCAGTATTTTTCACAAGTAGTTAAAGTCTAATTAGGTTTCTCCAATCTGTACTTACTCAGTAGTAAGATAATTTGCTGTTATCAAAAGACAATACATTTGAGTATTTCATATGTAAATTATTTTACTTCACTGAAGAAAAAAAGTTTTGGAAGTTGATGGTTTTGCTCACATCAACATTTGCTTCTCTTCACATTTTTTTTCATAATAACAGAATCTTCAGCACTTTCTTTTGACCTTCCACCCAGTCTCAAGGTACCTTACAAATATAAAATTGCAGGGTTCGATGTCATACCCATATTACAGATGAAGCATAGATAAATCTCTGCCTGTGGTCTGATTTAACTTGGGTGTTGGCTCCAGTTTCCAATGATGGTGGCCTGCCAGCTTTTTTTGATACAACCAGTGTAGACTTCTCAAGAAGCTTTACATTACACTTTCTGAGCTGCTACCACTTTCCAGGGAAAGGAAAGTTCTGCCAGCACATGCAGAATGCTCCCCTGCTTGTGCTGCAACTTCTCACCTGGTGAGTGCCTCAGTTGCCGGCTGTTCAACCCTCACATGAAGATTAACCACCTATGCAAACAAGATGCCCAATGCTGTGAAGAGTGGAGGCTAGAGCATCCTTTATCTGAGCAGGATGTCTTATACCTTGATCAGTCAGGCCAAATAAAACTACCTGCTCCTCTGTGAAAACCAGTTATTCTTCTGTATTCACTGATAGTTCTTCTTTGGAAGACAAAATATCCAGGTTGTTTTGTTTTCACACACCCATTAAGAACAGAAAAAATGAGATTTTCATGATGGGTGATG
This sequence comes from Athene cunicularia, assembly GCF_003259725.1. Lineage (NCBI taxonomy): Eukaryota > Metazoa > Chordata > Aves > Strigiformes > Strigidae > Athene > Athene cunicularia. Next base: position 25,093,088 of record NW_020799110.1, read on the forward strand.
AACCCTTTACAATCTGATCTCATTAATTTGAATAGTATCTCAGATATGTTTAAAATTAGCCTACTAGAGTAGGTATGACATTTAACAAAGAACGACTGAACTGGATTTAGAACTGCTTTTTATTCTGAAGCAGGTTCCTCTCCAAATACTTCTTCCAAATTATAAATATTGGATTATTTCGTTGATGTGTTTTATCTTGCAAAAGGGTAAATTACTTTATTTGATGTCACTAAAATCTCTCTCGCTGTTTTATAGCTGTAACTATGGAAAATAAATGTTCACTTCTTTTATATGATCTTCTCTAGATCTACACATAACAGGAACATGGGCTGGAGTTATTGAGCTGGTAAACTATATTAAAACACTGAAACTTAAAAGAAACAAAATATTCTGGGATTTTTGTTGTTTCAGAAAACAAGTCACCAAAGCAGTTGTCAAAATTACAATCATAACATCATCTAATTAAAATGGAGTTTCATGCTTTCAGATGCTTTTCAAATAATAATCCTATTCACACCTCTTGGCTGTTGAGGATTAACAAATCAAGGGAGGGATAAGAATTTGTATTTCCAATTTATTTGCTCTACAACCAGAGGTCATCTTACTGACCATATAATATTTGTATAGTTTTTTCTTTTACGTCTTTGAAAACTAACTAAAACTTGGACTGTTTAACCAGTGACCCACTTGCTTTATGCTTTACTGGTGACCACTGTCTCTCTGTTTCTTTAATGTGGTTATTTGGCATGGTCACTTCATTTCGACACATTCTAAGACAATTTTTAAAAAGCTTATTCTTATACTGATGTATGGGATAGTTGCTGGAAGTTACTCAGTGAAGTCTTCCAGATTTGAGGGGATGGGAGAGGGGAGCAAGAAGCTATACCCCATAAGGGATGCTCTGTTCTGCCCGGCATAAGGGAAGTCAGGGCAGAAGCCATAACAGGTGATTTCTGGGGTCTGTCAGTTTGTGTCACTGTCTTGAAGGAAAATAATCACAGTATGAAATGAAGGTGGAGTTGAGAAACAGAATTGCAGCAGGCGGAGGAAGCAAGCAGCCAATTGGAGGAAGCAAGCAGCCAATTCAACGTGAATGATAGAGCAAGCTTCAACTTTATTGAAAGAAATCACACCTTATATAAGCACTCTACAATAATCATGCATACTACTCACAAATCTATTGGATACATGTAAAAGGCTACATTATAATATCCCAGCCCCTTGTGGTATTTCAGGTATGCATAAACAACCTTCCTTCTTCTGGCCTGCTTTCTTTCCCAAGGTTGTTTACTATCACACTCAAGGCCGTTGTGTACCTCAGTTTCTCTCTTTGTTAACATAACAGTCCTTTGTTAGCATAACTGTACCCTGGGTTTTTTCCTTTGTTTACCTCAGATGGCTGCAATCAGCTCCTGCAGAGACCCATGGCCTTGCTCTGCAAGCCGTTCTCCAACACAGAATCACTGCAGAAAAAATACCTGTGGCTGTATTACCTGTGTAATTGTGGGGCCCTGTGTACCATGGGAGATCAGTAACTGGACTGGAGAGCTTCAGCAGCCAACCGGGAGCTGGTGTGCATGCTGAAGCATGCCAGCCATTGTCTTTCTCTGCATCTGTGTTGAGCCAATGTCATAATGTATTACTCTGTGTGTGTGTGTGTGTGTGTGTTTGTGTATGTGTGATGCAGCTTTAATGTTCTGTGAATATTTGTATGTGTTTGGGTAGCATGTCATCCTCTGAATACCATGAAGAGTATGCACATGAGACACTGAGGAAAAGGAGGGGAAATCACAGATAACTTGTGCATTATCTCTTAATAAGCTCATAAGGTACTGTGAGCGCCAGTAAGTATAATGGGAAATACTAATTACTGAGTCTAGGCTAAGGCTTCTTTTCTGATTACTAATGACTGGTTTGAATTTCAAAATGTTAGAGGTGGTGTGTACACACTACCAGTGATTGAACACAGGGCTTCACTGAAATAGGGCAGTGAGTTTTAGTTATGGTGTTCTGTTAAGAAGAAGATAAAACATCTGAAAATGGCCAGAATACTAATTTTTATTCCTCCCATGAAAAAATAAATTACTAACAAAATTAAATCCTCCTGGTACAAACTGATTTCTAGGTTGTGAACTGGCCAAGCAACGTACAGTCTTAAAGCAGTGGTTTGATTCACCTTTCATGAACAGCTGCAGAAATGCTGACACCTTCGTAGGTGCCCCAGGTAGCATTCCTTGCCATGCTGCACCAATGAATAAACCCCCACGTCCACTTCTTCCACACACTTCAGTATATTCAAGATGTTATATATGCAGATGTCCACACTAAGTTTAAAGATAAACTGACTGGAGGAGATACTGGAGAGGAGTAGAGAGAAATAGAGGAGAAAACACAGATCCCCTCAGAGAGGTTGTAATTGTACAGATTTCTTCAGTAGGTTGATTGCTGTGTCTGTGCAGACTTCCATGAAGCCAGAGCCCACAATGTGGATCAGCAGAGCATTAATCTGTTTTAGACTGTGTGTGCCCACTGACAGGACAGAGGCAATGGGGACAAATTGACACACATGAAACTCCATCTGAACACAAAAAAGCACTTATTTACTGTGAGGGTGGTCAACACTGGAGTAAGTTGAATAGAGATGTTGTGGAGTCTCCAGCCATGCAGATATTCAAAACCTGACAACAATGTACTGGGCCACCCATTCTAGTTGGCCTTGCCTGAGCATGGGGGCTGGATAGATGATCTCCTGAGGTCCCTGTCAACCCCAACCATTCTGTATTCTTGTGTCTTCTTGATCTTTTTTCCGAAAGCTTAGGTTTCTTTCATTTTGCACACAATGCACAACTCCACACAATACCAAAACCACAACTCCAGCTCCCACCACTCATGGTATTTCCATTACACTGCATATCCAAGCAGCAGTACCCTTTGTTTTTGCTGGTTTTTACTGGCATCACCACCAATGCCAAAGCAGACTAAGGATCCAGAAGGGCCTTGTCACAAGCTGTCAAGAACACCATTAGAAACTCTGAGCCAAGTTGTTCCTAAGAATTGACCCCAAGCCATGGGGCTGCACTGTAAAACAGCCTGGCTCAGTGACAGATATGGCCCTGCACCTGGGGGTCCAGTGCAGAGGGGGCAATCCATGTACCTGGAGGGCTCTTGCTGCTGATAGTTTGCTCCTGTATTTCTTAAGATAGTAGGAATAGAGAGGGTTGTTGTCTTAAATGCTGATCATTTCAGTGATGTTGGATTGTATTAATTATTGTGCTGGCATAAGTAATGTATGGCAAATTGTAGTGCACAGCAGATGTGACTGTCCAGAGGTGGGAGGGGTGGCCCTGTGGTATTAAAAAACCCCCATATCCTTGAACAACATCTGCCACGTCACAGTCAACATTTCTTCAGTTAAAGGCAGAAAGCTCAACACAGTGCCCTTGGTTGTTGTCTTCCCAAACAGACAAAGCTTGGCATGCTTTCTGTTTTCCCTCTGGCAGAGTGCTCCACCTCACCAGCTTTTTCAGTGCACAGCTGTATAAGGGTTGTTTTCTCTTCTCTGGGAGATAGTTGTGTGTGGGTATGTACATGTACATACCTACACTTACACAGAAGGATGTGTTCTCCTAAAGAATAAAAAATTTTGTCAGCAAATTATCTCCTCTTATTTTGGGTATCATATTCCCCTTCAAGCCTTAACAAAGCACCCATACATGTTTGATCAAGTCACTATTAAAGAGAAATATTGTGCTATTCTTGCCAACTGGACCACCTGCACCTTGGTATCACTATAATTATTGTCAAATATTATTGTTACAAAGGGGTACAAAGTGTGCAGATCTTTCTTTAATATGACAGTGGCCAATTTAATGGAACATTACTGATTAACACAGCCGGCACGGAATATGCTAGCGTACCTTTAACAAAACTTTATGTTACAGTTGAATGGATTACAGAACACCTCTTGAATGCCTAGTGGCTGGCGTTGTGCCAGAGCCTTTAAAAAAAGTTGAAAATGCAGTTTGCTTTCTCCTTTTTCATAAAGAAATCTGAAAGCAGAAGCATTGACCTTGGCAAGCTTCTTGCACTAAGTTTTCCAGTAGGCAAAAGCACTATAAATCAAACCAGAAAAATCCTGTGTATGTTTTTGTTTTCACTCAGGCTGCTAGGATTGCACTTAAGAACTTCATTTTTATTACTAAAGGAATGTTTTTAAATCATCAAGACCTAGAGCATGTTGTGAGCTTAGTCCAAATTTCATCATCATCTTTTGCAATTTGCCTAATGCCCTGGCTCCATGCTCCCATGGAAATACGATTTATTTCTCTTGCAAAAGTCATTACAACCTATGAACACAAAGAAGGAAACCTGCAGAACTGAAAATGAGCAATAAAATCATGACAAAATCTGCTACCTAGATTCTTTCCCCTAAAGCAGAAAAGTAAGATAAACAGTGCTTCTCTTTCTCTCTGAGTCATTATTAGTTCAGTATTATTTATCACACAGCTCGGAAATCTTAAAAGGTTACAGTTTCTTCTTCATACATGGCTTTGGGGAGCCTTTTGACTCTGCTGAGAATTGTAACATGACATTGTTTTGTAAATGAAAACTCTGAGCAGATTATTTTCTACATTATCTAGATAATAGAGGTGATAGATGGGACCAAGTCTAGCTAGTGTAAGCAGTTGTAACTCATTTGAATTATGGAAATTTGCACCAGCAAAGAACCTGCCCTAAGGAAGGAAGTCTGGACCAAATATTCCTATTCAAATTCAAGTTGCTTCTTTTTTTTTTTTTTTTTTTTTTTTTTTTTTTTTTTTTTTAATATGGACAGAGCTTGCATTTAGGTTTCTAGTAAAGAATATTAAAACCAAACAGAAATTTAACTCCATGTGTTCTTATATGCTAAACCATTAATAAATATGTTCCCGAAGCCTGTTTGCAAGCTTCATCTTTCTGTACATCCAGGCCAGCTAAACACATGCTTAGATCAGAAGCAATTGACAAAGTCTATGTTAACATCAGTAGAACTTACTATGTGTTACAATAAGCTTTGCTAAATATTGATCATTACAAATGTATATTTAAATGTAAAAACTATAGTGCTTACCTGACTGTGGACTTCCAAGCCATCCTGATACGTTGTATCTTCAACTTGAACTAAATATATCTCTCCATGTATATATGCACATATTTATATGGGTTTTTTTAATTAACAGCCTTTAATAAAGTTACTAAACCGTATGTGTGAGCAAGAAGTATAGAGTATTGTTTTCCTTTCTCTTCCTTCTTTTTCTCCAGTCTTTCAATCCAGGTTTTTGACATGTTGTTTCTGAGTTCCAGCACCAGTTGGCAAGGACAAGTCCTCAAACCCACCCACAGCTGTTTCTGTCAAAGTATCAGATCTGTAGAGCTCTGAAGCATGCAGCTGAACCGTAAGACACCAGTCTGTAGGGAATGCGCTTTTTGGCTACTAATTTTCTGAATGTGCTGCTGGAGCATTTGCAAAGTTAATTGATCATTACAAGTGTATTGAGTGGGCTTAGTTTACAATAGGCATAGTTTACAATTATCCTTTTTCTTTCTTTTCATGCTGTAAGTAAAACTTCCTTTGTTTCTACAAGTTCCCGGATGACAAACATATGCTTAAATGTACTGGGGACAGTCACACAACTTAAACCTTAGCCTAAGTTTTTTCCTGAAATTCTTTTCTTTCCTTGTGAATCTTCTTTATCTGACTTCTTTTATTTGGTTTCCCACCACCATAATAAAAGCTTCTACATCCTTAGATACTCTGGGGCAAGAGTTACACTGTGAGAAACCACTTGAACCAACACTGGAAGTCATGAAAATAACTGCATTAAGGACTCTCATCTACTGCTTCATCGGCTGCATTTTACATTTTTCTGTGGAATTGGTTCAACAGATGTAAATCCCCTAGATTGTACTGTAAGAGTAGCATATTTTACCTTAGCCAAAAACAATTCCTAAGGTATTTGGCTTAAAATAAAAGTATCCATATGGGGTTTTGTTGGTTTAACTCTTCTGGTTTCAAAATGTAGTTTTACTTATATCTCTAGAGAAACTAGTTGTCCTAATTTAAGACCTAGCATCTAGTTTAAGAGTGTGTCTAAT
>NW_020799110.1:25099272-25195000 GCF_003259725.1 Athene cunicularia
GAAGGAAGGGGGAATAGTCCTACCCTGAAATTGTCATATATCAAAATGAAATAACATTAAAAGCCAAGAACATAATCTTAGCCAGCTATACTTTCTAATATGTATTCACAAACATAACGATATGGGGCTGGGGGGGAGAATATTCTGATATATGTGATAATAGCAATGTCAGAATAAGTCTAGCTAATTTTTACGAGTTTAAAACTGGCAGGCACACAGTAACTTCCAAAGATAGATGGCGGTGTAGTTGGGGCAGGAGTGTTCCTCTCTGGTTTTACAGCTTCTAGCATCTCTTGGGGTGCAGCATGGGTGAGGAAGCTGTGCATATACATGTTGCTGGATATAAATGTGCATTTTCCTGTAAGTGTTCCTGCATGGTCAGGAAAATGTTCTCATATACAGAATATCTATGAAGTGTCTTGTCCAAATGCATGCATTCAGCAAAAATGCTTCTGTAGCTTCTGTAAATAACACTGATCCAGAAATGTCTCACTGGCTCACAAAAGCCTAAGCACTGCTTGTGTACCAAGGTGATAGATGCCTTATAAATACTTAAACTAGATACAAATGGTACTGGCTAGATTGCTGTCTCCCATATGCAGATTTGATATGCTTTTTAGCACCCCTTTCCACAGTGCTCAGTAATAACTAGATGGATGCTGTCTAAGTGTACATATGTGTTGGTGGGTTGGATCATCAGCACACAGACTCTGTATTGGTAAAACACTACTTAAGGGCTTTATTTAGTAGCATTTTTTGGAGACTGGAATAGCGACATCAAATCTCTGTGAATGCCTGCATGTGGTTATTGTCTAGCAGGAAATAGGTGGTCTGGTTCAGTATACAACAGAAGCTCAGCTGACAGCACTCTTATATCTCAATTAAAGGACCCAAGTTCTGTTCCGGCTCCCAGCACACCTGTTGAAATACCATTGATGGTGTTACAGTGGTGGCCATGAAATATTGAGTAGGTCTCCTGTACTCTGTTTAATTTTTTTACTCCTTTTATATTTGTCCAGGGCAATTCATTAAATGAATGGTAATGATCATGAAGGTGTGGGTGGTTTGGGGTTTTGGTTGGTTGATTGGGTTGGTTTGGGGCTTTTTTAAATAAATACACAAACTCTACGCAGGAGTTATTAATAGAGGACATGTTTAATAAACTACACTTGATTGATGATATGATACCATGTCAAGCCTCAATAGCATACCAATAATATCTTCTGCATTACAGTGCAGATATTTTGGGGTGCAGGGTATAATCTTGTAACTAAAGCCTAATTTTTCTACAGAGAATTGTGCCCTTACTGTCAGTATCTTCAGATATACATATTTTAGTCACCTTCCACAAGTTGGGAACCCCGGATTAGTTACACCCCCTTGGTATACTTTCCTTATTCCACCTGCTGCACTGGTAATAACTGAAAGACAATATAAATAGTTTCAATAATTTGACAGGCTGATACCCTGACAAAGATGTGCAGTTTATAATTTCAACAATGAGATACAGATGTAAGTGAAGGTTTGGGTGAGGAGGACCCAACTCTGCCAAGTCATTAAAGTTTTAACACTAACATCCTACCATTGGACATAAAACATAAAATTAACAATATTCAACGTGCAGCTTTTACACCTGTGCCTGCAAATTTTCTTGCTGAGTTTGCTTCAGACCTTCAGTGGATATGGTTAGTACAGGTAGGTAGCAACCCCTTCTAAACACTCAGAATCATCTGGTTTCTGTAATCTGCCCAGGTTGTAATTTTGTGATAATATCCTTGAAGATTTCTGTTTCTGTATTCCTTCATCTGGAATTCATTTCCTTTCAATATTTATAATAGTTATATTAAATTTTAAGTATTTTCTTCTGTTTAACCACACTGGAAGTGTTCTTCTGGAAACAGTTCTTTTGAAAGGAAAAGAAGAACTACTTAGATTGAGCAGAGGCTATCAAAATGGACCAATAAGACAAGGCAAAAATAGACCATTAACATCCAGAAGGACAGTCTGGGGCAGAGACTGGAGCTATATCTGCATGGCACTGCCATGCTTACTATAATACAATGATGATGGGGAAAAGTCCTGCAAAATTGTTATTAGATGAGCTATTTCCACCAGAGATTTTGTGCATGTGTCTTCTGAAAAAAGTCTTCGTAAATCTGCAGAGATATCATATTTAAATCTGTGGAGATCACTAAAAGGTATCTAAAATAACTGGACATTGTCAAACCTTTTTGCCTTTTTTTAATAAGCACTGTAAAAAACAAAATTTGAAAAGTCATCCTCTGCGACTGCATGCAGCCAAATATGAAAATAAGTAAGCTGGGAACCATGCAGAAAATCCTGTACACTTCAGCTAGTTCTCTAAAACATATGTGAAGTTCTTAACATTGCTAATGCTTTAAAATCAAGCTGAGATTCTCACCAAAAAGTCAAGAAAGATTTGGCTACAGATTGCTTCTAAAATTGGCTAAGGCTTCACAGTAATACTGATTTCTTTCGACACTGTAGTCTAAAACAGTTTTCACTTCATGAGCCAATCATACATGCCAGAGTGCACAAAAATAAAAACTAATACTATCTGCTAAGTATCCTGCACTCTGACGGCAACATGGAAAAGGATGATGACTTTCAAACTTTCAAAGTGACTTAAGAACCAGTAACTTGATTTATCCTGATGCTGGTTGAATTCTGAACAATTCTTTGCTGGCTATCTCACCTTTTTCTTCAAGTCATTCCTGGCAAATTCCATGAAAATTCTTACTTACCCATCTGTGTAAAACCCTTTGAAAGCAAAATTCAATTAACTTTATGGAGAATCTGTTATAAACACACAAAAACAAAGGAACCAAAAACCTCAATCTGAGGACTGCATCTGATTCTCCATCCTTAACGTGCTGTGATGTGTCTAGAGATTACAGCACATAAGGTCTGTAAAATCACCCACCATTTCAATATGTCTGAAGTATATAGTAGTACATGTAGCATCACAAGTACAAATGAGGTAGAAGAATGGATGTTAGTGTTAAACCTACAGAAATGCAGAATTATACAGTTCAGATTAAGTATCTGTTCCTTTGTTTCAACACTGTACCCTTCATTCATCTGTTGGGCTGAACAGGAAGTGTTCTCCAGGCAGCAAGTGCCTTCTACACCAGATGTGCTGCACCACCAGGACAGAGTCAAGGACAATGTGTGTGTTGGAGGAAAACTTCAGCCGGGAGACTCTGAAATGAGTCATACCAGTGTCACTAACTCTCTCAATTTCTTGCTATTCTAAAAAACCTGTGTAATCTTTACCTTGAAGATTGCTGTAGGTAGTTATCTGTGTGAGTAGTTTTGCAGTACTTCCATGAAATATGATATGCTATTCTAACAGTTTAAAATAGTCATCAATATTTCGAGTAGAGAAAAGTAAGGAGCTTCACAAAATAGGTACTATTTACTGTACCTACTCAAACAGATGTCCTTCAATTGGAATTGCAGAAGCACAGCAATATAAAAAACACTATTCTGATAATAACACAGATCACCATCACACTGATGTAAATCTGAGGATATCTCCACAGTCTGACAAAATAGAAGACATTTAATTCCTGGTCAGAAGGAGCTAAAAGAGACAGGTTTTGTGTCTCAACAGTTCATCAATATTGTTGAAATTGTCTTTACCAACTTTAACAAGTCCTCGGTCATTCTTTAATATAAGTGGGAAAGGAATCCTATTATTGACTGATCTCCTTGCTTTTATCCAGCCTACCTGAAGTTTGAAATAGATCTCTCTTGTCATAGAAATAATAATACAGTTTGTTCATAATGGAGAAGGGGGTCCTAGGTGCTGTGAGTTTTTGTTGCTCACAAAATAAGTCAAGTCTGTTTGGATAAGCAAAGGCACCAATGCCAGCTTCCACACAGTGACAACTAGTGCTGCACAAATTGATGTGCCACCTTAATGCTACAGGATTGATTGAACATTTCCCTGCTGTTATTTTTTTTTGCTGTTGTCTTTCCTCAAGAGAACAGTGTTCCGAGCATGACCCCTTTTTTTCTGCACGTCAAGTGAAGGAAAATCACCCTTTGCTGTACTTGTGGGGACAGATATTGATCTCAGACACAGTGATGCAAACCAAAAGTAACTCCTTGGGAGCTGAAGGAATTGCTCCAAACATTAGCCTGTGAAACTGGGGTCAGACTCCAGCCACTGGCCTCCAAGCTTTATTTCTTGCCTAATAAGAAGCAGTATATCTAATGCACCAGTGCTGCAGAGTGCTGATCCATTTGGCAGAAGTGGTGAAAATTTATTATTCTTTATTATTGATGCTTATAATGCAAAACATTGATGTATGTCACAGTCTCAATACATTTTCTTAATGGTCATATCTATGCCAAATGTATTGATATTTCTGCAACACATTAGGAGCAGTAATGCCAACATTTAATTTTCATAAAAGCTTTCTTTTTTCTTTTTTTTTTAGGAAATCACATAAAGCCTCATCCCATAATGCAGCTACCACTTACTGTGCAACAGATGTTTTATGCTCAGTTTGTGTTACTTCAACTCTTTTTAGAAAGTGCCAGATATGGATGTAGCTAAACTCAGGACAAATCCTTTCAGCCCTGCCTGTAAATATTTGTTTGGGTCATATACCAAATGTGAATAGTTGGATTAAACTGATTAAACTTGAGCTGAGATAAATATCAAACATTTGTGCATTTTAAAAAGGAAAAAATGGGGAGCTAGAGGAGAGACTTGAGAAAATCTTAACAATTAATACAATTATCTACAGACAGACAATGTTGTGCAAAATATTAGAAGCTATTTTCTCTAGAATTCAAATAAAAAATGCAAGGTCTCATACCAGTCAGTGGTGGTTGCCTTATTTATGAAAAAATAGAAAATGCAGCTCTTCCTTAGTGAAATGCCACAGCAGCTAAGTGCCACTGCACTGAATTAGACTATGAGTACACCTGCAACCAGACTTATGGAGAACCTTTTTAAAAACGTGAAGCATTGTGCTGATGTCTGCTGTCTGTTTAGGCTTTTTTCTCCCATGAATGGTTCATACATATAGGAAATTTTTTCTCTATAGAAAAACTACAGAAATACAATCATTACTACCACCATTTGTCATTAATCCTTTGTAGGTAGTCAAGACACTTATAATAAAACCACACAGGCCAAAGAAATAAAAGTATTTATCACTTAGATATGTTTCAGCAGATTCTTGCACTCATTGGACGTTTAATATTCATAGGAAGTTTTTTAGGAATGCTTCTGTGGCAGAGAAATGGATTCCATTACAGCAGTGAAGACAAAATAGTACTTCTGGTTAATGTGGGGTTTTTTTTTCATTTTCTTCCTTCAAATCTAGCTCCTTTTGATTTTAAATTATCTTGCTGATAAACAGTTTTACAGCTTATCAATTGTGGTACACCATTGATCAAATAAGGTGGATAGTACTTTTCCTTCTTCCTGACTAGGAGACAGTTGTATTTTTTTAACAGAAAAATGATGACTGGAGATGGGTGAAAATGCAGAATAAATGGTGATCAGCCAGTGTCCTTGGCCATAAAAAATTAATATATGGTTTTATGGCCAAGTGAGAGCATTCACAGAGCTAACAGTAATTCCAGACAAGAGTCATACAAATACAATGTTCTTTGTGAATATAAATTTAGAGAGGGATAGAAGGCTGTACAAAGCAAACAACTATTCACAGTTCAAACATTTTTTCTCAAACATTGTAAGTACAACATTTAACCAGCTTTGCACATGTAAAGTAATTCAGTGCTGATGTTTTGCCTCTCAGAGGATGGAAAATATCTTTGCTGTCATTTGACTGAGATGGTACTATTTCCTGGTGCTTTAAAGTAAATAATTCATTGTAGCTTGGGGCTTTCACTCTAAGACTTTTCATTTATGATACACTACTTACCTTAGCAATCCTGTTTATATATTTACATTGCTCTCATCTCAGTGGTACTCAGGCTCTTATGTACCAACACATCTTCCACTCCCTGCAGAGGAAGAGTATAAGTCATTAATGCTTCCATATCCCTGATGATTTTATTAAATGACGTTTAATTACTTCCATTGCTTTTGTATAACATAATCTAGTGCTCATTTACTCTATTATTAACATTCAGAGGAATTAAAATAGGGTGCATTTGCATCAGTACACATTGAGCATGATGTAAGATGAGGAGTAATTAATTTCTCTCTATCTATGGAGATTGTTAATGTTAAAAAAAAAAAAAAGTCAATATGTACGACTTGATTTTTATTTGCATTAAGGCTGCTTTCTATCACTCTGGAGTTGTAAATCAGCATTTTGGTTAAAAGTGTTCCTATTTTTACTTTTGAACACTGTTTACCAGAGTGCTTCAAATGGTAAAATGTAATAGTGTAGCTAATGTTTTTTGCTGCAAGGCAAAAGAAATTATACTATGCATTCAAAGTTAAATAACTGAACTACAGATCTCACTCCTCTTGTGAATGGTAAAATTTTCATCAGCTTCAAGAAGCAATGGTGTGAATCCCTCAGTCAGTGATTCCTAACTTTCTGGAGAAGATAGCTAGTTCTACATAGGCACCCAGTTAGGTTCGGTTCTATCCCCACCCCTGCACCATGGCTTTTACCCCATCCACAGCTCACGTCCTTGTTGGCCCCAAGTCTGTCATCTCCCAGCTCTGGACAGGAGATTCGGGAGCTCCACACCTCTCCTGTAATGTGTCACATCTCACTTGTTCGGAACCACTGCCCCAAATGCCATCATCTGTAGAACTGCCTGATCTAGGAAGTTTTAAGTTCTGTTTTGCTGCTCCCAGTCTGACAGAAAGCTAGCAGCCTATTTTTTTTACAGAAAGCACTGCAAAAAAATGGTTCTTCCAAAAAATCAGTTTCTTTAAAAGCTTGCTAAAATGGGAACCCTGGAACTGAAGTATATCCAAATCCTCAAGCACTTTTAAAAAATATATTGCTTTTGTAAGAGGATTTGCTAACAGAAATTAGACTGAATCTTTCAAATGAACCATCTGTTTTTGAAATATATCTCTCCAGTAGCCTTCCCTAACCCTTTGCAAAGGATCATCTGCATGTGTTTGCTCGAGAATTTTTTGATAGAGAAATGTTGATTCTTTACTGTTTCCACATGGTAGGATGTTAAGAGATTGCTTTTTCTGTCCCTGTCAATAAGTGACCTGCCTTAACCAGGCAGTCAGAAATGAATCATAGCACTTGTCAGCACGTGCATCAACGATTGCTAAGGGCTAACCGCCCCGAGGCCATCTGTAGCAGCACTTGCTGTTCATTTCACAGTACAAGGGTTAGTGTGGCTATGTCTTTGGCAGTGAATGTTGTTCATGAAAAGTCAGAGAGGGGGAAGTGAAAGAGAAATAACTCCAGCAGCTGTATCCATTTTGTTATTTCTTCCTGGTCATGAAATCAGAATAGGTGTAGCAATGCAGAACAGGATTGTAGCAGTTGAGATGGAGGTGGTCATCTGGGGGCAGAGGGAAGGAAGAGTGTAATTATTTGAAAAGAGGTTTTAGCAAGTGTTCTGGGAGTATTCAGTCAGCCCCTGGCAAAATCAAAAGTAAAGACTAAGCAAAGGTAGTCAAAAGAATCTATGAACTTCACCACTGAAGTCCACCATTGGCTGTGGACTTTATTTCTCAGGAATTCAGATCCCAAAGCTGTAGCTGTCATACATCTGTCTCAAAGAGAAGTTCTTCTCTAGTTAACCTAGTTTTCAAACCCAAAGACAATAGGGGAGCAAAAGGTCTCTTCCCTTTCACACTGAGGAATTCCAAGGAGAAAAGGAGGAAAGAAAATGTATACAGGGAAAACTTACCCTGGACCAGTACAAATACTTCTCACACTCCTAGCAAAGGTCTAGTAAGCAAGGTACAAGACAGCCACTAAGATCTCTGCTGAAGAGGTACAAATTTACTGCATTTGAGTACTGCATTTGAGTGTTTAAATTCTTAATTTTCAGTCTTGGTTAACTGGAGTTATACTGGAATTCCTGGTTTATGTTTTGAATTCAGATTTTGGAAGAAGAAATCATCATGCTTTAAACGTTTTGCTTGCTGTATGAGAAATACAGAGTTCAGTCTACTTTCTCTCTGACTTTAGAAAATTGTGATATAAACATAGAGCATTTGATATAAAGAAAGGGAAAAAAATCAGGGGACCTTCCTGAAATGTGATTGAATCAATGTTAACAAAATTTAATCCATGGGCCTCTTAAACACGCTTTAAAACTGGATTAGAGTAGTGAAATAAGTAATACTCTACTGTGAGACTTGGCATGTGAGGGCTTTTGTAATGTACTGGTTTTGAAGATATGGATAACTGAACAAAATGGAAAGTTCCACTTGAGAGAATCAGCGGTCTTGTTGTTTCAGTCTAAGAAATATATTTTAAATTCCACAGATTTAGTTACCCTTAAAAATAACTTGGGAGTCAATATAAACGGTTTAAGAAACTGTTCTTGAGAAAAGCTAGTAATAAATTGCATCAGTAGTATACCTTTTCTTCATGCTCCCAACCCTTGCTAAATGCCTTCTTCAGGCCAATAAGGAGCATGCATAATGTTAAAATTAGATTAATGTTGGATTAATAAAGTATTAATAGGGAAATAACTTGAAGTTATTGATGGTAAATTTTAATTTGAGGAAATTCAAAAGACTGCAACAGAAATTAATTGTACCTCACCATTTGTTCAACAGACTAGGTAGTACCCGTATACCATAAATCATACAGAAATAGAGTATACTCAAAGGAAACCTATTGAAAGTGAATGGGATACAGTAGATCTAAGGCCACTGAAATTTAAGGAAAGATTATGGGAATTAATAATCCTTAGGTCATCTTTTCTCTCTGGCATATTTATGTATGTTCATAAGCATGTTTTTGAAAAGATGATACTCATTGGTAACTTACCCCTCTCAAATCTGATGTGGGAAGTCGCAGGAAAAAAATATCATCATCATAAAAGAAAATTATAAATGTTTCTATATTTTCATCACCTATACTTTTTTTAAAATTGAATGTTCTTCAGGGTATGCACTTGCTGAAAATAAATGAGTGTTGATTGGAAAAATATAGTAGAAAGATGTCAAATAAGACTATGGGAACATAAGAAGAACAATTTAAAGCAAGAAAAAGTCATAAAGACCTCTAGAAAAGTTATCAGTATAAAATATGATGCTTGGATATGTCCAATTAAAAAAAAAAGACAATATTTTTATTATGGATCATATTTTCCTAATAACAAAAGTTTAATGTTCAAATTCTAGGATACTGTGTAAATTGGGGTAAGAAAATATTTCTGTAACTTCTGCTATGTACAAATCCTTCCCTGAGAGATTGTAAAGTTATATGAACTACCCTGTCTGCATTTTTTTCTTGCATCAATATTGCAGTCTTAACTCCTTTTTCATAATAAATTTAATATTCCTAAAAGGAAGGAAATAGCTCCAGGTTTTAGTTACAAAATTATACCACCATACAGACAGAGTAGCACATTAATCTAGATAATCATCTTTTATGTTAAAAATTCCATCCACACTCAAGACATTAATCTGTTGTACATATGCAAATTTCAAAACAAATCAAGTAAGCTTTGAGAAGCACCTAAACGGAATGGATGGGCAGTTACAGTCCTTAACCTCCACAGAATTTCCAACAATTAGTAATTGATTAGAACAGAGTTCCTAAGTACTTTATACAAAGAGATTATGCCCCTGAATATCCTTGGCCTGAAGCGGTACATTAGAATGGACCGTATTTCTCATCTAGTATGATAATTCTTGTCTGTATTAACAGAACAAAACACTATGAGCAAACTGCAGTAGATAGTTCTTTAGTATCTAACTGCAGAAGCACCGAGGAAGCCACACCAGTTTGCAGCTTGAGGGATTTGATCATGTATTACTCTGTGCCACAAATGTTAATCACCTGTGTTTACCCTACTTCCATTTAAAAATTTGAGCTTCTAAAAAGAATGTGTTTTCTAGGAATGCAAGAGCCTGAGCAATATTCCCCTGTTGTTATATAATACTGCTATTCACACTGATACAGAAACTGTTGGGTGATACAAGACTAGATGTATTGTTTACAGTGTGGATGTAATACCAGGGATTTCCACTACAAAACACAGGCAAAAAAAGCCCATCTTGTTTTAGAAATAACAGTGAGGTCATGATCTTTTGCTTTTCTCTCAAAAGGAGGCACATCATAATTATTGATGGTGGTGCTGGTAAATAATGGCAACAAATACATGAAGTTTAATGCTTTGTAATGTAGCAAGAGGAAATTGTTGATAGGGACTAATTTTAGTCATTTTTAACACCAAGTAATTAGTAGTTCATTCCTTCCATCTTGTGTGTCAGGAAGGGGAGGCATTACCTCATCACTTCAGAGCCCTATGTTGGAATCTACCCCTACAGGGGTAGGAACTCTCCCTGTCAGTAATAAGCAATGATTCCAGAAGTGTCATAGAAAGGAGGAACTACATGTGTATCTGTCCGGGCAGTTATAATGGAATATGAGTTGCCATACAGATAATGTGCATGTAGGAAGATTTTACTCAGGCCTTATCTCAAGGGAAAGAGTTCCCATTGTACGATGTTTCAGGTCCTTTAGCTGAACTTCTTTAGCTTCTGCCTCCCTGCTTTGTAATGCCTTCAAAATTCAGAGTATGATTCTCTCAGAAACACAAGCAGAATACAAAGTCAATGTACTGTCCTTGCATGACTAAATGCAGCCCTTGCAGGAGGTGTAATACAATCTTCAGGCTTCTCTGTCACAGCTTGATACTGTCCTAGTCTTTTCTAAAAGGTCTGATCGTCTTTTCTTTCAGTAACCAAGAAGGAAAATACAGGATATGTTGCTTGTGTCTGCTTGTTGGCCTCCTGCTACTGTCTCAACTAGGTCTCCAGGGCAGCAAGTTAGCATTGTGCACTGTTTTTCTAAAATATACCTTAGTTGGTGTTTGGGCAGTTGGTTAAATTGCTGGATTAATTATACCAGATCCTTGGTACAATTAAAAACTACTAGATTTTGGGGGGGTTAGGTGTGGAGTTTTTTGGTGAAAAATTAAGAAATTGCTAAGTATTTTTTTCTTTGACTCTACACTGCTGAACAAATATAACACAGATGTCAACCTCAATGGCATCTCTGTCTAGCATCATCAATATCGCACACCTTGAATAGGACAAGATTAGTCTGTTCATAGACTTTCACACGTAATTCCAGAAAGTATCTTGACCGGTTATTTTGTTTGTTTATTTCATTTAATTATGACTGTCCATAAACTTAATTATATTAACATTTTTTTTTCTTCTCGATAATTATACACATCTTTGTATTACCTGCAAATATTCTCATTTTGAAATAATGTTTTGATAAAGGCATCTTCTTCACACTGTCAGAAATAAATCAGTCTTTACAGGGCTTGAGGTGTGGGGGAGTTGGAGGAGGGGCTGTCATTCACACTTAGAAAGTATCTGAAACTGGTTTCTGGTTTTGTGATCATATCACAAGTTTGGTTTGCTGCCTGGTATTAAATCTCTCCAGTTTCCTTCCTGTAGTGATTCTTTCCTATGCATACAAATTTTTGGTAGGTCAGACTCTGAAGTTGCAAGTGGTTATCCACTAATGACATCAGTGTTTAAGCAGGTGGCACGTAAATCTCTTGATTTGGGCCTGTTGGCCTGCATGTAGGAGGTCTGCTTTTGGCATTTGTATTTTGGAGTTTCCTTCCTTCCAAAAGTTATAGTTCTCATCTTTTCTGGACTTCATAGTGGATTGTGTCTCTGCAAAGATCCAGTTGGCTTTTTAAGGCCTTTAACTTTCTTCTTACAATGGAGAAATCTGGTACTCCCTCCTAGCTGTGTGACCCAAAGTAAAACCTGAATTCTGGCTTTACTCTGGTAATGACCCACTGTTGTACATCAGATGGGACAAGTAAAACCCACAGTGAATCTCTATTTTTCCTGACTCTTGTTCCTCAACTAGGAACTTGTTAGAGTTCAGGAGCCACTACAGAGCACCCTTGACAGATCTGTTCCTCTTAGCATGGGAATATCACATCCGTTCCTCCCATTCTTCCTGCATTTTTCTTTTGAGCACCATGCCACAAAAACCCAGCTAAGTGACCTCATCAAAACAATTTATTCTTACTGGGCTTTTAAAACATTAATACAGCTGGCTCTGTCTCAGCTTTGCCCAGACTTGTCCTATTTCTTCTCTAGCAATTCAGAGCTACACATTGGCTGTCGGGGCATTTGTGTTTATCCAGAAATATCTGACACCTTTCCCTGTAGCCTCCAACCTGTATTACCACTGTGTTGAATAAGGTTACTCAGTGTTGTTAGGAGTTACCCTACATAAACTAGAATAGTCAAGAGCTGAAGTTGTTCAGCTGCTCAATGGATCTTACGATTCTGCCCTTCAGGGTCCAAATAAACATTTGGTTATCTGGCTTCTGTGAAGAGACAGTTTGGCATTTTACTGTGGTCCAGGGGCAGGGGGAGGAAGACATGGCAGATATGTGAGCTTATGCAATTTCATGCACACGTTTGAGTGGCTCTTTGGGTATGTATAGTTGTCTTTTGAAAGACTGTATCTTTATCTCACAGCTTCAGTATCTCGTTAGAGTACAGACTATTTCCACAGGTCTTGAGGGCCTCAGGTAACTGCTAGCTCTACTTTCAGCAAAAGTTCCTTCAGCAATCATGACCAATAACAAATCTTTTTGCAAGCATTTCACAGGCATAAACCTATTAAGAGGGAGCATACACATCTTGCAACGGTGAGCAATACAAAGACTCAAAGCAGAACCTATGCTAGCTGTGAAATAAGAAGCAGTTTAGCTATTGACTTTGAGAGTAAGCTAATGCTGGGTTTTTTACAGTGTTTTATTGTTCTGTGAGAATACATTAGCCTGCACATGTCTTTATTATTGTGCAAGCTAGGTACATGTTGCACACACACCTTAAGTCAGAATCATCCAAAACTTCTACTTTCTCTTCCAATTGACGAGGTGAAGAGAACATGCAACAGATCATGAGGAAGGCCAAAAGCAGAGGTTGCTACCTACCTATCACCTTTAATGCAGAGCCAAGCCCAGCAGAGAAATGTCATCAGTCAGCAGAGGCTCCATCAGTTCTCCCAACCCCAGATCATAGAGTTTTCATTTCTCTTCCCCTGTAGTCTTTTTAGAGTCTCTATGGCGCCTGTGATTTGTATTTCAGAGAGGAGGTTTTTTTACATGAGGATGCAAAAATGAGAGACTTTTAGGGGGATTAGAGTGTGCTTCATCCCTAACAAGCTCCTCTGTGTTGCAGTGTAAGACTTTGTTCTTTTCCTTCTTCTCCAGGTTTTGGAAGAGAGGAAAAATCTGATTCTATGAAAGAAAGAAAGAAAGAAGCAGAAGACAAATTAACTGATTTTAATGTTAATAAGATACAAAAATCTTTGAGTTCAAAGACTGTATGTATTCAGAACCCCCTGAAAGACAGAAACCAGCCTCTAACACCGGATGGGGCAAAAACGAGGTAACAGCTTACTAAGAAAATAATCTAGCTATGCACAGAAAAAGTCACTCTGAGAGCAAGAACCCCTGGGAGAATTCCTACAAGTTATAAAACATCTAATAGTCTAAGAGAGATATTTTTATTAGCAATTTATAGATAGATTGTGGTATTAAGGTGGACATTATTTTTAGCCATACCTTTTATTTTAAAACTAAAAATTTTTTTTTTATTAGTAACACATATTCAAGACACATCTGCTGTGTTTCATAAAATTAAAAAAAAAAAAGAACACGTGATCAGAGCAGTCAAGATAAAAGCCTTCAACTTACTATAATCCCCTCTTCCACGATCTCAGAGAAGTAAAGTGATTTTCTCTCTCCAGTTATTTGAAGAAAGATTGTATTACTTGTATCTAACATTCATACTTATAGATTTCTAAAGAGGTAGTGGATGCAGAAAGGGTTTGGAGGTCTTGGATTCAGTTTGAAAGTGCTACCAAGTCTATGTGGCTGATGTGACAAATGAACCTGGATCTATTCTCCAGTTTACAGTAAGAGGGAAATGGTAATGGTGTATTGATTCTGAGAAGAATAGATAGGACTACTCAGAAGAGCCTCTGTGTATTTCAATTCCGCCTTTGTTATTTACTTGGACTGTCTGTTTCAATCTCTACATCCGAATAAAGTTTGTGCTTGTCCATCTTTTAAAATGCATGAATAGTTTTCATTGAAAGGAGTGCACAAAATATTTAGGGTCCCATGTTTCCTCACCTGGTACATCTAGCACCATGGGGAGAATATTCTGGGATACAGTTTATTTTGTTTGTAACATTAAAATTGTCATTAGATCATAGTTCGTAGCTAATAGTGTCATTCTTGGCTCATTCATTAGTATTTATTCCAAAGAGAAGGAGTTTTTCTTAAATCCTGTGTTAGTCTCTTTTCATGTTTCTGTCAGGAAAGATGCTGCTAAATACAGCTCCCTGCCTAACAGATAGTTTTTTACTTTACCTAATGTCTCAGTACCAAAGCCAGTAATCTCCAATCTGGAACTGAATATCAGATGATTCTTGAAAATCAAAGTGTACAGTGATCAGAATCTGTTCCATTTTTACGGCAGCAGTTATCACTAAGAAAACCTCCCTGTACATTAGTTAAGCATGTCCTTCCACAGACAATAAACCAATCACAATTGGTAGGTAGGTGATGGCTTTCGAGGCATTCTTGTATCCAGACTTGTAAAATTGTCCCCAGTAAATTTTCATGTTCAGCTCAGCTTGCTTGGCTATAATGGAGTTGATGTGTTCTTTGTTTTTCTTTCCTTTTTGAGTAGGTGTTTTCTGTTTGCCACTTAAGAGTTCTCTAGGGTCTGTTCTGAAATTATCAAAGTTTATAGCACACATTTTCAAATTAACATTCTTAAATATGCCCACAAAATCTGTTCCTGCTCCCCAAATGCATATTTCTACATTAAACTGCACATTAACACATGTAAATACCCATTTGCATTCACAATGTACAAATAGATAATCAACAAATTTTGCAAAGATGTTGCATGAAAAGTTTGACAATTATTTAAGGAAAATGTTTTCTAATATAATAGTATATGTATTACCAAAGCAAACAGGATGTTGGTGTACTTTCTGAATTGTTATGATGCAGATGACTCTCAAAATTGCCTGCTCAGAGAGGACACTTTAAATTTAAATATCCCTCTAACTTCAAATCTGAGTGTGGATTTCAGCACGTCAGTGGCACTCTTTTTCTCCTCCTATTTTTAGAGTTCAAGATCTGTATATATACACGGTCTAAAACCACAGTAAGAGCAGCAGGAAGATTTCTCAAATCTTAAATTAATAGGTATAAAGGATCTTTTTAATTCATGCTTATATTCAAGTAGCTTGTGAGATCCCACACTGTATCCCAAAATCGTGACTGTGATTTTTCCATAGATTCTGGCTCTGTAGACTCCATGAAAACCTATCTTCTTTCTTCTATATTGGAAATTTTTACCAAAGATATTTATCACTTCTGATCTCTGTTGATAACTCCTTTGATGTGAAAAGCAGGAAAGATTGCAGTTTGCTAGTCTATACTTGTGATTTTTACATGGGACTATCTGTTATCAACCTAAGACTTTACTCTTAGCCTATTTGATTGAAAAACACCAAGAAAGAGACTTTGCATGTAAGTGTATCAATTTTTCATTGTCATTTTTCAACTGTTTTTCAAATTTGTGTTCTTTGACTTTCAGCATATTTTTCTTAACCAAAAATAGGCTGTAAGATGAAAGTGTATAACATCTCACACTACTAAATACCTAATACTAAATATCACTGATGATATTATGAAAGAGAAAGAAGTTGTTGGTCGATACATTCTTCAGATGTTCTTAAGATTTTTGCTATCTGACTATTCCAGAGTCATTGCTAGCAGCATAGGTTTCCCCTTGACGTAACAAACACTATTTCAAAGCTGAGAAAGTTGATCACTTTAATAACCTGACTTGAATTTTGAATCAGAGATAGGCCTTAATTCCACAATCTGAATGAGCTTCTGGAGTGCTAAATTTAACCATTTCATTTCAGCCCATTACATTGATCTAGCCATGGAGTTCAAATCCCAAACTCTGATCTGTATCTGAGCATCTGGAAAGTTCAGAGAAGACTTTGGACCTGACACTTCTGCTCCAGTCACACGTTGCATGAGCCCAAACCTTGAAATGAGACTCAATCAAGCAGACCAGATTGACTCAACATACCTTTGTGATGGCACAAAATTTATTTAAGCTGGCTTTTTGTTTCCCCTTCCTTTATTTTTTTCCCTTCCCTCTCTCCCTCAGGTTCTCAAAACTTAGCATGAACCTTCAGAAAAACACAGTCTGAGTTTCTGGTTTGTCACAAAGCTTTGGAACCAGGCAAATTTCCCAGGGTTTGTGGTTTCATTCCAAACATTTCATAGAGCTTTAAATCATATCCAGGAGCTCTCTTCTCTGTTTTACAGAGAACAAAAATCACAAATCTGGCTACTTATTGAAATTATAACTATTTCATTCACCTATTGAGTATGGTATATTCATCGTTTGCGGGCAGCAAACAAATACCTTAACAGATGGGGTTTTATATAGTTTCCATGGCTACAGTAATAAATACAATGCTGATCTGCCCAGAGTAGCTTTTGTTTTTCAAAAGGATCATTAAATTACTTGCATTTTCCAATGGATTTTAAACTTTTCTTTTATGATGATAATCTAGAAGCTTTTTTTTTTTTTCACAAGTTTACACTAGACACTACAGTCGTTGCAAGACAATGCAATTTCATATTTCTTTAAAGCATATAATTAGTGGGGTGAGTTAAAATAATGCTGCATTCTGTACTTCTTCTAACCATCACTGTCCTGAAACATAGAAAAATTTTAAAACCAGCAGTAGAGATATGGCAACAATCTTGAATTTCACCTATTTTATTCTTATTTATAAGAACTGCAGAAATTAATTAGTCCCAGGAACTGATTGAATACTGAGAATAGAACTGATGAAAAATAAGTAGGTTCATTTGGAGGGAAAAAAGAAGTTTATTTGTAGGCTCTTTGAGACAGTGACTGTGTTGTTGGATGCATTTGAACAGTACCTCAAATAATAGGCCATGTACTTTAATCCATGTAGAAATATTTTCTGAAGCAGTAAAGTCATGTTTATTCATAAATCCATTACTTCAAAATTGACAGAGAAAGATTGCTGAATAAATTGTACATCAACATTATCCATTCTTCAGACCATTCTAGTTGTCATCACTAAAATCTTTGTGATACATTTTGTTACCTAGTTGACCTAAAGGTAAACTTCTCCTGAATCTGCCTGTATTGTGATCAAACTCTTTGCAATAGTCATTTTAATGGAATTTATTTATTTCTGTATTTCTCTTACTAAAGACTGTCTCTTTCTGAAGCAAGCAGAATTTCTTCATGTGTATTTTTTCCGCTTGGTATCAAATGGAGATGCTGTTGACATACACTGCAACAGTCAATTTGTGTAGGAATTTGCTTCCTAAAGTAAATAAATACTGTATCCAGCTGAAATGTGAACAGACAGCATGGGAAGGGAGAATTTTATGAGCTACACTGAAATACAGTAGATTAGGAAAGGCACTAGTACTCCTGGGAACTGGTGCTTTTAATGACCGGAAGCAGCCGTGAGTACACTGAGCAAAGCTTGTACATCCCAGTCAGGGGGTTTTTGTATCAAACTGAATCCCAGGTTTGGTTTGTAAATTCTGTTTCTTAATCCTCTGTTTGGTTGTCTGTGAAAAACCATTTGGGCATCTTTTTATTGAAAACCTAGCTAGATTTGGAGGCTGGGGGAAGGAGGGGCAGAGACTGGGAGCTGATGCTACTAGACATTGATTTTACTGAGACAGCCTGGCCCAATGCATCACTTATGAAAGACTCAGTAATTATTCTATTGGGTTGCTTCCCCAGGCTCAGGATTCAAATTATGCAGGCTGAATATGTGGCAAAACAGGATTAAAAAAATTTAAGGCAAGATGTTGTCTGGACTGAATACAGACCCACAGCAACTTGCCAGGAAAAAAAAAAAAAAAGCCAGCCAGAGCAGAGTATTCAAGAGGGAGCCTGTCTGGATTTAAGGCTTTGGGCTCATATATCAGCTGAAGGGCCGCAGAGAGAAGCAGCACATCCCAGGGATCCTTTTTGTTTTGTGAAGATTAGTAACTCCCTAGTGTTCTCTTCAGTGTAAAGATAACTATGTTTAAGAAATTACTTGGCTACACTTGTTTTCCTAGCCTGTCTTCCACATTGATTTTGAGTAATCTTTTCAAACATGACATGAAATTCAGGGGGAATGTATTTTAAGCAGCCAGGTGCTTGAAGGAATAAAGTGTTCTCTGATGAACTGAGGCAGCAACAAGGCAGAGCAGATCTCCGGGAGAAAGCAGCAGGCGCTGCTGCGGCCACCCCTTGGCCTGTGACTGCCAAGAACTACATCCCAGCCCTGCCCAGGTTTGGCTGGATGTAGGAGCACTGGGATCCCAGTGCAGATATTTACTCAAGAGTGGTTGGTATCTCCTTGGAATAGGCTTGCACCAAGCTTTGTCACCTGCTGTGTGTGAATAATGCCCAGAAGTAAAATGGAAAACTCTTGGTAGTGGAGTGTGATCCTGTGAATCAACCACAAGTCACAATCAAATTACAGAACCAAAAATTGTCACAAAGAATTTGGTAATATTATGTATGAAAGCAGGAAAATTTCTTAGTTCTTTACACACATGAACATGGTCTATAAATTATATTTACACATATGAACACTGTCTATAAATTATATTGATACTAACGCCAATAACTAGTGTTGTTTTCAAGCAGAGATTGAAGGAGAATCAGAATTCTTGGATGTATGAGGCTCAAATGCTATGATGGAAAAGACAACTGCACTTGCCCTCCTGGCAAAACTTTACTAAGCCTTTACAACTTTGTGGTGGTTTAAGCCCTGCCGGGACCGGAGACCACGTTGCCATTGTCCCTCCCCCACTCTCGGACACAAGTAGGGCACAAACCCCGGGTTAAAATAAGAGGAAATTTAATACAACAGTGTAATAAACAATCTGAACAACAACAGTAGCAATGATAATAACAGTAAACAGTAATAACAGTGAACAAGACAAAAGATACACAGAGAAATACCGTAATGGATACAGACAGCCCCGTGCTCCCCGTGACAAAAGCCACAAAGGAAAGAGCTCCCGCGCCCGGACCTGACATCAGCATGGGATGAATAACCCGGCTGGAGATCCCTTCTCCCTCCTTGCTGGGGAAACTTAACCCTATCCTAGCTGAACCAGGACAAAATAAAGGCAGGTGATACAGAGAAATGACCACTTTCCTTGCAAATTATTTACTTATGGCAAAGTATGATGATTTCTGAACGTTGTTTAAGAATCCTGCTTGACCAGACTTGTTTTGTGAATTCACTGTGACTTACCAGATAGCTTGGGGATTGGCTATGATAAGGAAGTAGGAGGTAGCCTAGGGTTATGAATTAAAAGGACAACTCACCAATAGCAAAAGCAAAGCCTTGAATGGGCACTTAGGCAAACTTAAACTTGAACAAAAGGACTCAGAGATGCTATCTAGGGAGGGTGATCTTTCTGATTTAGGAAGGAGACATCTGGACTTTGCTTAACAGCAGGACACTGTGAAGAGGACCACATACTTCTCCCCTTGAATAATTATAATAATCACATCTATTCCCAAAACTAATTGTAATAACCCAGCCCTTCCTAATGAATATGTATGTTTTGTTATAATAAATATCTGGCTATTTGCCAGAGATGGTGTGCAAGCTTTGTGGAGAAATCCCCTTGCACCCCGGCCGGAATAAACATGCCTGCTTTATAACTCTTTCTGAGTTGTAGAGTTTGTTTCCACAGGCCACAAGGGCAAAGATTCTTATTGATCTTTCTAGAAGTCTGTTGTTTAACACAGTGTTATGATGCTCAGTTCCTCAGAACTGGGTGCATTTCTGAATCTTATTCTTTAGAATGCACCATTCCTCCTTGAGAGGCCATAATCTTCAAGGTAGCTTGCAGCATTCAACATGTCTCAGAGTCTGTTTTTGTAATTCATGAAGAAGTAACCAAATCTGAGTGACTCTACTTCCGGTAAACAGCTGTGTGCTTGCTTGGTTTTGTTTGGTTTTAACTCAGATATAATCAAAAAAAGAAGCTCCAAGGACTTCAGGAATCACTGAAGAAACCGAAATAGTCGCTTATTAGCTGTAGAATTAATGCTGTATAACAAGGTTTTTTACAAAGTCTATAACAAGATAATTACTCCTGAATGAATGTGTTCTTGATTAGTAGAATACCCCATAATCACAGGAAAGTTAGTGGGACACATGGTTTTAGCCATTCTCTTAGACTCCCTTTTTAAGCACCAGATACCACTCTCTAAAAGCATGCAAGATAAGAAACAAAAAGTTGGGAAGGCACAAATGTAAGACTTCCACTTTTACACATCTATATCTTATTTTCATGCTATTGAAAAGGCAATTACTTTTTTTTCCTATCTCTTTTAATTATCAGTTTTATTACTGTTTAGATGTATCCTATTTAAACTGTGTTTTACTTATGGTAAATTTGCAGTTAAGAATAAAAGGAGTTAGGAGAACTAGAAAACTGCTAAAACTGGGTTTGATGTAGCTTAAAGCAGGGCTCAAGGTTTGTAGTAGGCTCAGACCCCAGCCATCACAAGAGCTCAACAATCCATATTCCGTACTGTTAGTCTGTTTAGAGGATCTGAAGAGCAAAAATCAAGTCCTATGTGACTAGTCTTTTTACTGCGTACATATGGAAGGAAAAGCACTGAAAATGCATAAACATTAACCTAGCTTTACCATGTGATATGCTTATGCCCTTTTTTCCACTGAACACAGTCCAAACATAAGTTACATGGCTCTTGATACTTAAATCAAGGAAGGAAGGAAAAGAAAAAGAAAGAAAGAAAGAAAGAAAGAAAGAAAGAAAGAAAGAAAGAAAGAAAGAAAGAAAGAAAGAAAGAAAGAAAGAAAGAAAGAAAAAGAAAGACAACTTGGAAAACTCACTGGGAACTCAGGAAGTCATGCTTCAATGACAGGTTCTTCTACTTCCTCTTCTCCTGTGGATGTAGTGTGTTACTCTTACCTAGAAAACAGAGACTGTGTGTGACTGTGTCCCGGCTATCAGCTTCTCTGTGTGACCAGTAAGCTGCAGTTTCAAACTAGATGATGATTGATGCATCAGGCCAATGATCAACACAACAGTAATGATTGGCCACACTGCTGTTTCATCTCAGCTCAACTGGGTTGGAAAGGAAACCCCAAGAGTGAGAAGTAGCTGGGCCTATGGATAACTCTGCTCTTACCTTTTTTCCATTCTGCAGATTTGCTTTTACAGAAAATGTTTTGCTCTACTTAGTATTTTCTCCTCAACATACAAGACTTCTCTCAAAAGAAACATGACAATAGGGATGCAGAGGAGTTCAGTGCATGCACCGGACACAGAGATTAGATGTTGCCCACCAGGGATGGTGGAGTCAACACTTCCTAGACAGTCTTGTGCATTTTATATTTGCAAGAGAGAACAATTTATTCCCTTGAAATGGAAGAAGCTTTTTATTTTGAATAAAAGCAGTCCTTTGAGTATGGTCCTATCTATCTTTCTGTGAGCACAATGGGATGACCCATGGAAAGAGCCACATCTACTGTTCCTTAACATAAAACATTCCTCTTGTTACCTACATCACCATCTATGTGACCTCACTGATGAAATGAAGTAACAGAAGTCCCATGTCATGGCTCCTAAGATTTTTTCTCAGTGACAAAGGCAGCTTGAAGTTCACCTTCAAGCTTCACAAGAATGTGCTGTAAGGTTTTATCAGTCTCTACTGTCACCACTGATGTTACTCCCTTGACTAATTCATCAAGACAGCAAACCTGGGTAAGTTCTCACACACCTAATATTAAGAAAAACATAAGTATATAATTTTTCAGTATATCAGTGTTTTAATTTTGATGATCAAATAAATGTGATGGCTGCTGAAGCAGCACATAGAACCAATTCTCATTTAATTTAGATGGGGAGAGGATGGTAGGTACTCCAGTAAGCAATCTAAGCTTTCCATGCAGGAAGTACATCTTTTTGTTCAAACCCATGATGTTTAACTGTACACCTGTCAACTTTCCTTTAAAACACTCCAATTGTGCCAATTTGGTTGCAGTCCTAAAAGTGGGTGGTTGTGACTTTCCCTGTTCTCAGCAGAGCCCAGAGCAGTCATATCAGCATTAGGTAATGACACCCTAGAGCTGACAGGCTTCCAAAATCTTTTTTGTCTCACAACTGGTACAAATCTTCATAATTGATTTGGATTGTGGGGCTGGTAATACAGCACTGAGTAGCAATTAATGCTAACATTTTAGTTTCATTTCATTCTGTCAAATACACTTGACACTCTTTTTATGTGCAAGATTGTCAGGTATAAAGCCATGTGTCTCATTATATGCCTATTTGTCACCTCCCTTCAGATCACTGCCACAAGTGATGCACGTAAAGCTTCCCCTACTCTTAATTCTTTTAACTCACTGGTTTCGCTAGAAGAATTTTTTTTAAATGTGCCTAGAGATTCCTGTAAATTGGATCAATTAACACTACTGCCTCATGAGAAGTAAACACATGGGGAAAAAAAATCGTGTGTCCATTTAAAATACAATTAAAAAAAAAAAAAAAGCCTAAATGGCTTTTTCATTTGGAAACAGAAATATATTTAATTGTGAATTATGTATGCTTCTGATGTTTTAAAACTCAACAGAGTTACATCTGTGCAAATCAAGGCTGGCATTGGTACCTGGAATCCCAGCAATGTCCAGTGAGCCAAGCCTACACTACCAGCAGTGCCAACAGATGTGCCACAGTACAATTTACATTTTCCTCAATTGTTTTTAAGTTAGGCTGAGATTCTTTTGGCATCATATCAAACATATTTAAAGAGCATCAATTTACTAAAAAATTACCACAGAAATTTCTCATCTTTCAGCTGTTCCTTTATTGAGTGAATGTATATTCTGTTTAAAATTTGGTCTTGGTGGCCCAGGATGCACTATAAGGCTTCAGTTTTAGGTGGGCTGGATAGATACTGTAATTATTTGATCACTGTGAAATTATTGGTTGTTTATTTACTGTGAAACTGCTGATTATCTAGCAAGTGTTTCCAATTTGTGGAAAAATAATTTCATGACCTATTCAGTGTGTTAATACATGCGTTGTCTTTGCTCTTTTTGCCAGTGCTGGGAATTTTTATGCATATGGTAAAAGAATACCATTCTTGCTATATGCTCATCTTATACACATCGACTTGGGGCTATATCAGTGTCAAATAGGACATGACAGTTTCAAAGAGTACTTAAAAGGCAAACCTGTGACATGACAAGTAATGTAAGAATGCCTGATCCAAAAGGGATCACAAAAAGCCTCTAACAAGTGTACCAATACCTGCCATCCAGATTTCTGTCTCTGCATAATAAGAGTTTGCACACAAGCTGGAAAGCAACTAACAGGATAAATCCCATCTCTGTTGACAGCTTCATAGGTGTGGGTTCAAGAGAAAGCAGTGCTATTGCTTTAGTGAGGAACTCCTTCAACCTCAGAGGAGACTGGGGTACCGCTAGCAATGGCTATCCTCCTTTTTTGAAAACTCTAGGCCCCCTTCATTCAGGTTTCAAAGAGAAGGCGGGAAGGAAAGCTGCCTGGGGCTAGGCAGCCTTTCCTCACACCATGCTGCTTCCTTTAAGTCAATGCATGGATCGGCCAGCAGGATTCATAATACTGATGAGCTTGGTGTTCAGGTGACTTATTAAGCACGTAATCTAAGTAGAGATGCCTGAACAATGGAAAAAATAGCTGTCAAGATTTCCCAGGACATTTCTGTCTTAATTTTTAGAAGTTGAGCAAGCTTCAATAGTCTTCATCATTTATTCAACTGTGAAGTGCAGTCAGGATAGAGAGAAAGCTTTGGGATCACTTATTCCTATTTTTCTTTCTGTCCACCCATCCATTACTCCATTAAAAAAGAAGTGGTAAACTGAAAAAACACCATACAAAATGGGAAAAATTGAAAATCTGGAAAATCTGGAAAAACTACTGAAATTAAAGAAATAAAAGCCTTTTCTTTTTTTCCTGTTTTTTTTTTTTTTCTGCAGTTGTTGTTTAAAGCACAAAAGCAGTTCTTTGAAAAATATTATCTAGCACTATTGTCTTGTGTACTTTGAAAACTTCAAAGTGCAAAAACATTAGCTATACATTATGATTAAGAGTTAATCTTGACCCATTGGCTAGGCAGTTTCAGTCTTTCAGTAATTAATAATTATGTTTCCTCAGGATATGTAATTTCTCTCAGCTTTTGATCCTAGTCTGGTTTGTGCCTTGTTACTTTGCACTGTCTAAAACAAAAAAAAAAATTTCTTTCACTGTTACCAGATAACTGAATGTTAGTTGTGGTATTGCTAAACAGAGATCAGGAATACTAAGATCATTGCTTTAGAGCTTTTTGTATTCTGCATTTGCCAGGGTTGTCTGTGCAGTATCTTTGACAAGGTTGGTGTCGTGGCTTCATTACAACCTCTTAAAGTGTATCATGAAACATGAATGAGACTTTTCCAAATGTACAGAGGCTGAGGCTGGAGGGGGTGTGTGTGTGTGTGTGTGTGTGTGTGTGTGAATGAATTAATACATTGTTACATAATTTTAAAGTCTCTCATCTCTTTCTTTTTTATGCAAGTTTAGCAATTTTACAGAATACTATTTGAGATAAATCATGTTAGAAGGAGAGTAATAACAGTTTTGTTTCTTGGGATTAAATCATATTTCATTTAAAAAGCAAAAAGCACCACAAAAATTAAATAACCCTGTAATGCAAATGTTTGGAATTCACAATGCTCTTTCTCTGTACTGTGCAATTGATACCTGCTTGCAGAACTACTACAATACAAAACAAGTAATAGATGCTCATAACATCACCGTGTGTACATATCTATATGTGGATGTATCTATAGATGTATATACAATGATGTCATAAGCATGTATACTTGTTGTGGTATACTACTGTTATAGCATAATCCTTTTAAAAACAAAGTTCTTTTTTCAGGTTATCACCTGCTAGCGTTCATCAGTTTTATTCTTTTAATGATTGATACTTTTTTCTATGATGTGCTATTTGGTACATGGGACTTTATGATTTAACAGTTTTATTAATTTGAGAGGTTTTCTCTGCACAATAATATGGCTCAGTATGACAAAGGAAGTATCACAAATTAATTCATTTGTCACCTATCAGAACGTAATCCAGCAGTGATTTCATTATTGTGGTTATTCCCCTTCAATTATCTGCAAACTTAAAATGCTACATAACATCCCTGTAACAACTGACAGGAAAAAATGCAAATGTGACTGGGTTTCAGAAATAACCTTCTGATTATTAGTGCTTCATAGTACTTTTTATACCTTAAGGTACAATCTTCCTTGAGATAAACTAAATATTTATCTAAGTATTTTAAGTGAGCTTGGTCTCCCAGGAAAACAACAGATAAGATGCCAAAAAATTTCAATATTTGGACAAGTAACACTGTTATTATGGAGGGCTGCATGCATCCAACATGATATGGTTTCTCTGTAAGACAGACTTCCTCATACCTATCACTAGTGGGATCATAAAAGAATTGTATAAAATGCAAACTGTTCTTACTGCTGTGAGTATTTAGAAGGATATGGGATGAGTTTTTCAAGCATACATGTCTTGAGTTTTCAAAGGAGTAAGCCGCAGAAATGGCATAAAATTGAGATGCTAAATTCTCCCAGGTGACTTTGAAAGCCCCGACCTAAAACTCTATGGCTTTATTCACATATTTACCCCTGAAATAGTTGTAACTGTTTAAAAAGTTATTATCTTTTCACCTATTGTGAAAAGGTAATTTAAACATTCTTACCTTGTGCTGAGATAGACCTGGAACACTCATGTGATGTGTTACTACAACCCAGGTAAAGAGTGGTGATTTTCTGAATTGAGAATTTTTAAACTCTGAAATCAAGTGAGTATTGTGAAATACACTAAATTCTCTGGGTTCTGATTACCTGAGAGTCTAGTGGAAAGTATGAGAAATGTCATTGCTGGGGATGCTGCAGTTGAGCTTTTAAAATAAAAGTAGCTGATTATACCCTATTAAATGAAATTTCTACCCCTTTGCACTAAATGTTGTGCTTCACATACTATTAGTTAGTGGCACTCCTTAGGCACTCCTTAGGACTGGTGAAAAGTCCCAGGATAGATCATCAGGATCTCTCGCCTGGTTTGTATTGCAGTTGCACATGGAGGATGGGCACCTGCCCAACGATACACAGTTTGTGACTTCTTGTATGAATATTGGAATAGATGTTAGATAAACACAGTTTACAGAATTATAACAATTATATCAATTATATCAATTCATATCCAGAGGGACATCACAGTGCTACATTTTGAGTCCCTTTTATTAAATCTCACTTATTAGTGCATTAAGTTACATTTAACCTGGTAGAGATCTCTTATCAGACACCAAATATAGATTTATGGGCTTTGGATACTTGAAAATCTACCACATTCACAGGTAAATCAATCCAGTTATTAATTATCTTGTAAGTTTAAAAACTCTACTTTTTGTTAGTCAGAATTAGACAGATTTCTGTTTCTAAATGCTACGTCTCTGTATACCAGTAATGCGTACTTACATACTTCAGTCATTCTACTTATCTCTTTTCTGAATGGTTTCCAATGCCTTTCAGCATCCTTTCTGAAACGCAGATGCAAGACCATCATGTCCAGCAGGTTACCATACAGAGTACACCAATATTTCAATAAAAGATAAATGGAAGTAGATGGAGTTTACCCAATTCTAGTCTGAGTAGTAGAGGAGGGTTTATCCTGGCCACATCTAGACTTCTGCCTGTTTAAGGGTTTCTTTATTACAGAGAGTTTAGGAAGAATATTTTCTTCATTTTTCAGATTATTTATAGAATTAGTGTCAGGCTAAGTAAGATCATAAGATCATATCTCAGCAGAAGCCATGATTAAACAAACACAATTATGAGTTTTAAAACTGAATAGACAGAAACTGAACTAACTTCCTACCCCTGTGGTTCCAATCCAGAGACCTTGGTGCAAAGAGGATATTCCTAATGATATACAGAGCCTGAAATACTTCAGGTGACCAGGGGGAATGATGGAGAGTTGTGCTTGTTCTTTCTCCAGGGATGTAGCTTCTCTGCCTTTCATCAGCTCCCTTAAACCTAAGAGCAAAGGAGTGTCACAGAAGATAATAAAGAAAAAAAAAATACCCCAAATTATGGTAACAGTTTACTGATATCTCACATTTTAATCTTTAAATTACTGAAAATAACTAAAAGTAGATAAAATATCTCAAGTGAAATATGAGAAAGAAAGCACAAGAAATTCCTTGCTTTGATGTATTCTTTGTGGTGAAGAAACTGGATGAAACTATATAGGAGCACATAGCTACTAAAGCATTGCACTACAAATATAACATTTTATCAGACCAGTGGAATATACAGAATTGTTTAGGTTGGAAAAGACCTTTAAGATCATTGAGTCCAACCATTAACCTAACACTGCCAATTCCACCACTAAACCATGTCCCTAAGCTCCACATCTAGACATCTTTTAAACACCTCCAGGGAGGGTGTCTCAACCACTTCCATGGTTCAATGCATTGTTCCAATGATTGATAACCATTTCAGTAAATAAATTTTTCCTGATATCCAATCTAAACCTCCCCTGACACAACTTGAGGCCATTTCCTCTTGTTACCTGAGAGAAGAGACCAACACCCACCTCGCTACCACCTCCTTTCAGACAGTTGTAGAGAGCAATAAAGTATCCCCTAAGCCTCCTTTTCTCCAGGCTGAACAACCCCAGTTCCCTCAGCTGCTCCTCATAAGACTTGTGATCCAGAACCTTCACCAGCTTTGTTGCCCTGCTTTGGATGTGCCCCAGCACCTCAGTGTCCTTTTGTAGTGCAGAGCCCAAAACTGAACACACTGTTCAAGATGCAGCCTCACCAGGATCAAGTACAGAGGGACATTTGAAATTAGAAAGACAGGTATATTTGTGTTGTGTTACTCTTTCTTCCTGGGTTTTTCTTTCACAAACTGTATGTGGTTGCATCAATTATTCATGTGCGCTAATTCTAGGTTTCATGCATGGGTTTGCAATATGAAGAGATAGACTCAAACATGGGAAAAATTACTAAACCTGAAATAAATTCAAAAGTGAACAAGTATTCCTGCTTTCTACCTTGACTGTTTCATTACCATAATCACTAATAAAGGTTTACAGTATGTCTGGCATTAAATAGGCTAATTCGTGCAAAACATATCTTTCAGATTAATTCTATGGCAAGAAATGAGTGTCTCCATTAGGCTATGTTTGCATGGGGGGAGGTTACAAACATATCTGGAGCAGGCTAATATATTCTGAAAACTTACAACTAGCGAAAAAAAAATTGGGAAAATATGAAAGTGACTGGAATTTTTCTAGTAACCTCAAAATGAGTTCATAACCAAACATTCATAATTTTCAAAAACATTGATTATTATCTTCTGCTTAAATATTTTCATTTTTGTTATAAAGTAGACTTCTCTCCGGTCACTCATTTTGCTTCTAGTTAGGTAACATAATGGTATGGATACCCAATGGCACAAAAGATTAAGATATATGCTGCATCTAAGTAATCACAGCTGATCAGGTCAGAATCATGTAAGAACACACCCATTCTTTTTATCTTTTTTTCTTTTGTGTGTGGTTTGCATGTTTTTCTTTTATGTTATATAGCAAAGAACTTTATAGAGATGTTTTATGGAGAGAAAGAAAAATGGTATTTTATTTCTGTGATCTGGTATCAGTCAGTTTAATTCATTTTCAAAATAAGATCAAGCAACATGAAATTCATGAAAGCAAAATTGTGAAAAAAAAAAAATTGCATGAGTTAGATTTGTCAGCATCTCAGCTAGAACAATAACTTATTGTTCCCTTTCAACATAACTTTGGTATGCATATCTTTACAGAGAAACTATCTGAAAATATCAAAAAGAAGATCTGAAATGTAAAGTCCAAGCCAACATAAGTTTTCATTACAAAGAACAGTAGTAGCACACCAGTGTCTGATTTTTACAGGCAGTCAAAAAACCACAAACATGGAAAGAACAAACTTAATATTAATTCATCCTTTATTCACTCACAACAGCATCAAGATGAACTTCTGACCTCTGTAATCTCTCAATATAGACAAATTAACTTGGCAAAATTACACCAATTTTAAGACACATGGGATCAAAATCCCATCACCAGTGTTTGTAACAGTAAATTCTAAGCAAAATCATTTCAAAGTACCTCATCCTCATCAATATATTCTTTTCAGTTGTTTGAACAGTCATCTAACCTGATGTTTTTTCAGTTTTAAAAAGCAGTAAGGATTGGCTTATTTTTTCTGTTCATGTGACATATTATAGACCATAGAAACAGGTAAATGCAATAGAGAAGAGAATAATGAAGCAGAAAAATATCACTCCCTTTGAGATTACATAATCAGTTGTGACATTTGTTGGCATTCAAGATGTTCAGTTTCTGCCTATTGAATGCAAAAGCCGCTCTAAAGGAACTAAAGAAAACACTGACCAGCCCTTTGATACGAACTGCAAGTATCAAGAGAGCTGTGTGCCTATAAACATGTCATATTTCATTAGTATTTCTCCAGATCTTAAGGAAATCCTGGTTCATGTAATGGGAAGTATCCAAGGTACATTAGCAGCTCTCTACAAAAAAAGTATGGCCTGCAAAAAAACCTTTTCTAGGAAAAAAAATACCAAACAAACAAAAGAAAACAACCATGCAATCATTTAATATATTAGACTTACATTGTGTCAATGTGTAGGATTTTTTCATTTTCTTTCATTAAGTAGTGAGTAGTACACTAGAACATTAAAGTTCCAAACGTAGAAACAAAATCCTGTTCAGATTATTAAAAAGCCTTTGAGGGGTAAGAGTTTGCTCAACCTCCTATGGGAAAATTCTCCCCAAATACTCAAATCTAGTCTTTTTAAATTTCTGTATATGTTTTGTGTAAAAATAGTTTGATTTATATATCTCAAGAAACAAAATATGCTGCCATCTACCTTTCTTCTTAATAAGACATAGAAGTGAATCTTTTTTTTTTTCTTCTTCTTTATCATATTGTAATTGCTGAAACCATGATTTCAGGATAACTCATCTCATCTGGATAATTTATGTTGCACTTGCCAGAAGAATTTGGCTTTTTAAAAGTTCTGTGGATGAGCACCAAAAACCAGAGATGAAAGGGATGACAGTGGTGTTATTCTCTCCCTTATGATGAATAACTTACACCATGGGTTCCTGTCCCTGTTCTATCTAGTGCTAAAGAAATACCCAGAATATTTTACAATATGTGTGTTTGCATCTTTTCTTGGTAGCTTGGTAGAATTTTATTCAGATGTTTACTCTGCTTTATGTAGATGCTGGGGTTTTACGCACATCTCCCAAATCTCCAAGTCTTGACTACCAGATTATAAATGGAGTACTTGTCTTCCACTTCTTTTTTCATTAAACAAATATATAACAAATCTCCCTATAGTGTTAGACAGCTTGAAGAGAAAATGCTAACAGCAGTTAGAATATTTTACAGTACATTAGTTACAATAGTCTTTTGAAAAAGCACTTGTAAACTCAAGTCTTATTTAGAACTTCAACTAAACTGGGTTTCCAGCATCTCTGACTCATTTTCTACTTCTCCACACACTTGGGGTACTGAGTCTAGGAAGTATTAGAACCCTTCATTCCAACTCGGTCTTCTGATTGCAGCATAAAATTAAACGTTCATTTTAGTTTGTATTAATTATGTCAGGAATACCTTTAAGAATACAGCAAATTGGTTTTTTCACACAAAAATCTTTTGTGTCAAATGAAAGTGAAGAGATTTTTAATGAAAAGAAAAAAATTCCTTTTTATTCAAAAGTAAACTTGATAGTTTACTGGTCTATCAAATCAAACTGCAAACTGAGATGCTTGCACAGTGCCAGTCAGGGCCCACACTCAGCTGCACCCTGTGCAGTTCCCAGTGCAGGGGCTGGGCAACCATGTTGTGTCTGCAGGTGTGAGTGGGGATATGTAGGGAAGGCCAGAGGTCAGCCAGAGCCCTCATCACTGGGTGATAAATGTGCTTCTAAGCTACAAGGCAGACAGTATTTGTCTATGATCCTTGTCACAATCTCATAGTAAATTTACCACTGGTAGATTATAGTTTTTGGTGTGCTCCACTGTACAGTGAGCAAGTGTCAGTATTGGCTCTCCTGTGAGGCGAAGGAGATAAGTGTCCATGATTAATGATGTGGACACTATCTAGCAGCAGGAGCCCATCAACCTGTGACAACTTTCTATTCCATGGGCATTAAACTCCTAAATGCTGTCACAGACCGACAATAGATTCTAACAGACAGCAGGGAACAAAGAACAGAAAGGAGTTTCATAAACCTATTCTTTTACCTCAAGTAGATGAATTTTACTAGTAATTATTTTTGCCTCTGTTACTTTGTTAGACCCCAAAATTTCACTGTCTCCCAATCTACTTGGCAAATATCAATTCCCTTCTGGCTGTTCCTGCTGGAGTGTGATCATTACCATGCTTTCTGTTTGCTACTTTATTTGTTCACGAGCATGATCAACAAAGGCCAGCACTCTTCTGCGATCAGGGAATTTATTAACATAATTGCTGCAAGAACATACAGCTTTGGTCCTGGCTAGGTTTAATATAAACAGTGGCTAATTCTTTTCCTTCTAAAGTCTCAGAATTGGCAGGTATTTTAAAAGACAGATTTTTTTTCTCTCTGTCTGCAGATGATCTTTTTAAATCAAACAGTGCTGGCAAAAAAAAAGAAAAGCATGGAAACCACTTACAAAAAATCTTGAGATGTTTGTCTACTTTGAAAAAAATAATCAGAATTTGATCTGTAGTGATCACCCTCACAACTACACAGCATGAGGAAGACTTCTGAGCCTTGTTGGAAATCAGAACCTGGGAGGGGTCTGAGGCCTGGGGACCCCCTCCCCTCTCTGCCTGCCTGCTTACAGCAGAGCTGCTGCCACTCCAGGGCCACTCATGGGTGCCCAGCTGAGACAGGCCACGGGCAGGGGAAGGATTGGGTCCTGCCAGGCAAGCAAAAGCTTCTGTCTCTGATCATTGCTGGAGGAGCAAGACATGCTGGAGGGAGGGGAGAAAAGACAAGAGAGGGGAAATTTTAATATTTGGCAGAAGTGGCTGATGGTGAAAGGGCAAGTTTGCTCTGCTCTGGGAAAGAAGGCTGTGAGGGATGCGGGTCACAGGTCTTTGAGTTTCCCTAGAGGACTGCAGTGTCCTGAAGACACAAGCCTCAGTAAAGTGCCAGACACATGCAGCAAAATTTCCAACCCCTTCCTCCTGGTCTAAAAAACACCAAGACTGGGGGATGCAGCATGGCTCCCAGGAGCGCTCCCTGACCAGGGCACAGTTGTTTCTCTTCATGGTGCTTTCTTTCACACATGCAATCTTCCCCATTTCATTTTGAATCGCACAGATTATAGTCAGCAGTGCAGTGTTCCCTGAGAAAGAGGAAAGAGTTAATCTCCAAACAATAACTTCTCAAGAATGTGGTTAACAGATTCTTAGCTTTCCTAACTAAGAGTGCAGCAACCTGCAGTTAGAAAGCTGAATTTTCTTTGAAGTCATTGTTTCTTTTTTCCTCACACTCTACTTTTTTATTTATGTGGTACAGCTGTGGATGAGCACTGATACGGAGCATTATTTTCTGTCTCAGGTGTGAAAAAAACAGCTGCATGAGTTATGAACATGTCATCTTCACTTGAGTATATTGATACATCCCATGTATTATTGACTTATGAAATGAATACTGATTGCAAAGAAGAAACATAATGAATAAAATAATTCAGGAAGATCCTAGCTGTAAAGTTTGCAAATAAATTTATAATTTTTTTTCCCAAAAATCAGGGAACACAGTCCTACGTGTGATTTTGATATTTTAATTGTACGAGCCAGCTGCAAAATTCAAGTTCCCAATTCCTGAATTTCACAGGCTTATATTCAAGGTTTTTCTACTGATCTACACCAGAACATTCATTAAAATACATCGTAGCAGAGAGAGAGGAAAGAAGGCAAGAGATCACATTCCTGTAGCTTGTCATGATTTTTCATACCTTCAGTAAAGAACTTCAAAGCAGATTCAGAGATCCCAGCACTCCAAAACATCTTATTGTGTGGGAGAACAGTAAGACAGGCTGGGACTCTGTGAAGAAGTTAAGCACAGTATCTGACACATTGCCTACCACAGAGATATGTAGCACAGGGTCCCTTTGGGAGTTGCACCTGCCAGAAGCTGCCCCAGCCTCTAATCATTTCCTTGATGCCTGAAAAGAAGTGTAAAAAAGAAAACTTCTTCTGGTTTTTGTGGCATCTCTAACTGGAAGAAACTGTTAGAGATAGATTCTCTGAGGCACTGAATTATTGTTTTGTATCCTGAGGCACTAAAACCCCGAAGACCCTGAAATTGTTCAAGTACAATACAAATAAAAAGCACCTGCTTTTGCCACCAAAACAATCCAGTATTTATGCATATTAAAACTGAAAAAGGATCCTTAAATGCTGAGAATCCAAAGAGCTTTGTTAGTATATTGCTCGTTATTCAAGAAGTCTTTGACAAAACTAGCTTCCCTTGGAGGTCTGACCAGAGGGTTGAACTTGGTCCAAGGGAAATCTACTGTGACTGGAGTAATTCTCCTACTGCTTCTGGAAGCAGATATCATTGTTGGTTATTGCTATTTGGACGTATTAGCACAATAATAATATTGTACAAAAAGTAGACATCGTGAATTTTGAGTGTGCAGCACTGTGGATCTCTAACCCTATCTGGACCTGGTTAAACCCAGCAATAATATTGCCATAGTTTAGTAAGGAGGCATCCAGACTGGACTGTTGTTGGTAACAAGTCCAGAAGGCTGAAAACCTCGGCCTGCCACAGCAGCTACCTTCATCAGCAAGAAAAGGGCTTTTAGGAATTTACCATGGCTGTAATATGTTAATTGCACCAGCCACAGACTCTGGGTGACAGGTTTGTTTTTCAAGAGGGCACAGAGAGATGGAATGTGGAGACTGTTTCTCACAGCAAAGGCAGTCAGTGTAAGAGAAGCGCTAGAAATCTGCAGAGAGAGACTGTGTGAGGGTATTAAGACAAGAATTCCTTTGATTCTGTCAACAGTTCCCAAAACAATGGATTTAAATTTATAAAAATGCAGAAGTGACTTGGGTGCTTTTGGGGAGGTGAGGAAGCAAAGGCGAATTATATTCCTTCGCTTTCACAGCTGTAAATCTCCCGCAAAAAGCTCTGAAAGTCTTTTTGAGTGTTAAAAGCTTGGGTGGTCAAGGTCAGATGAGTTCCTTCCTCACTCTTTCCCCAGACAATGAATACTTTTAAGAGGCCTACCCTTCTACATAGTTAAGTTTAGTTATCTGCAATTTTTATATCCCTCTCCCTACAGGAAACAAAGAAGTACATACAGCCAGCTAAGGGATCTACTGGAGAACTGTATAAACGTTTAAAAGGGAAAAATCCTTCTTTTCTTTTCTTGCATATTCCCAGAAGACATGATAAACATCTAGTGAAACTCTGTAGACATAGATCCATTCATTCCTATACGTTTCAATGATATCTTCTGAGCCATACCCGAGAATATTATGTTACACAGAAAACAAGCACCAACAAACAGCTTCCAAAACAATAAAATGCTCTGATCTTAAAATACTGAAAATCTTTCCTGGGCCATATTCAGGTCCTGCTCCATTCACATGCAGAAAATACTGCATGTGACAATTCTACTTTTTACTCATACGTGTCCAGTTTTGAATACTTGCTTTGATTTGGGAAAGAATAGCACACACTGTTGCAGATAATAGGACACATTAGGCAATTTGGCAGACAGCAGCTTGAAAACACTGGCTTGTTCCAACAATGATTTTAAAGGTACAGGATGATGTTCTGAAAGGAAGTTGTACCTGCCTTTCCTGTCAGTTACCTTAAAAATCTCTCATATCCTTTGTAAAAATGCTGCAGGTAGCTGTGTTTCTCAAAGATTAAACTACAGTCTGCAGTATATACATCACATGAATTCATTTGATTTTTTTAAATTCTTGTTCCCTGTTATTGTCTTATATAGGCAAGATTTCTATACCTTTGAAAATAGAGGTCTGATTATTAGGACACTTCCAACTCAGGTCTTGAGATGCTAGTTTATATTATGAAATAGGACCAAGGTTTAATCACAATTACCTGCCATGCCCAATATGATTTGCTCTGATCTACACTGACAGGTCAGTTATGGTCGTTATCATGTCAAGCTCAAAACAACCAAATTTCACAATGAAGGCAAGTGCACAGATAGTGAGTTTTAAGAAACAAAGTGCACCATTTGTTAGACATGTAAGGAGAGGTATATCAAGGAACTGTGTGTCCTAGGCATGTAGCAGAAGACAGTAAAAGCTGTGAATGCCCAAACCATTCTGTACTTTAGAGCTAAATCCCCATTTAAAACAGAGGCTTTATTATCAGCAGACTGTTTTTAAGAGCTGCTATTCTTTCAGTGAAGTGTAAGAAGAAGGTGCATTTGTGACTGCTGTAGGTATCTTCAAAGGACAAACTTCCAGAAACTGCATGGCTTTTTGGACCTCTCAGAAAAGACATCACAGTTTTTTACAAGAGCAGGAATAGTGCCAGAACTACCTGTCTGCACCATTCTCAGTTCTACAGAGAGTCCTACCTTGTAAATCTAAACTGAATTAGGGACTGGATCCTGAATTCCTTCGGTTTCAGCAAGACTTTGGATCTAAATAACCCTATATATCAGGATTTTAGTGTTGGATAATCTAAGTTATTGAGGAATCTTGTCATTTATGGCATCATGCCAGTAACTGATCAAATCAAAATCTTCATCTTCTTACAATATATCTACAGAAGAGCCTTTTGTCCTCTTTTTTCTTCCTACAGGAAAGAATCCAGAATATTCACAATATTTACAACAAATAGTGTTGTTTTCCCCAGTTCTTTCTTTAACTTTTTAGAAATCAAAATAGTTTTACCTCGGCCTTGATTTTTTTTCTTTAAACCTATGAAGCCTTCTCTCTCAGTAATTACTAAGAGCTCAGTTTCTGTATGAAATGGGTTGTGGTAGTCAAGACAAACTTGACTTTCCTTTTTTAAAGAACATTGTAAGCCAGGTTTATCATTTTAGAAGGCTAAATCTGGATTTCTGAATATATATTGCTGGCATGCACGTATTCCTCCCAATCACAGAACTCCTCACTTACGGTTTGTATTCGAACTGGTCTGTGTAATGAAGTTAGAAGAACAGGGTCATCGTTTCCATAGTTAAATCCCCCGTTGTACAGATGCCTGTCAGAAGATGAATTTGAATAAAACACTTTCAGCACCTCCTGCAAATTAAATGCTTCCAGTGGAGAACAAAAAAAAAAAAAAAAAAGGAACAGCCAAATTGACATTTTGGGATGGAAGCAGGACGCTGAGTGAGACAAAAGCATGGCATATATAAATGAGTGGGCTAGAAAAACTTGCAATGTATTATCTATGTTTATGTTTGCTCTTGTCTAAATTTAGATCTTTCTTATAACCTGTCTGCACGAACACATCCAGCCAGGCACAGTTCCTGCTGTTCTGCTAGGTCTTATTACCTGCATTTATTAAAAACCATGTATATTATTGATTTAAATTTACTCTGGCTTTAAGTAGGACTGCTCATGGTAACTATTCTGTGTCCTAAACAGTATTTTAGTGGTATTTAGTCCTAAGCTTAAAGTCAAGCACATATTTCAGTACTTGAGTGACTCAGACAAAACCACTATCTTCCTAAATCAAGGTCAATACTACAGTATGATCTATTGGCATGATAACCACTCTGACTTGCCCAAAGCTTAGCCAGCCTCCTGGATTTGCTTGGTTTAACTTTGTGGTTGGTGGTACATGAAAAAGAAGTTATATAGCAAACATATGCCTCATTTACAGCATGGCTGACCATGGCTGAGCACAGTATCTGTCACACATGTAGAGCAGAGCCCAAGCTCCTACCTCTGAGCTGTCTGAGAGCCACCTTCCCCCCTTGCTTGCTCCACCTCACCCTGCAATCAATGCTCTGTGGATACTGTCAGCTCAGTGTGGTCACAGCATCCATCAGCTGAGTCCCCACAGCAAAAATTCCCATCCTCAGTTTCATTGGGAAATTGCCAACATCCTACTATATTGTGAGTTCAGTTCCCATTACTTTAGAGCATTTGCAAGGGAATAGAGGCAGGTATTTCTGCTCTGGGTGTACAAAAGTTATAGAAAGCTTAAACTGTACAATAAGAAGGGAAATCCAGGTGCTATCCTGATAGTAGGAGGTAATTCCAAATGTCAGCAAGGCTATTTGGGGTGGGATAAAAAAAATGGGGTTTGATTGAGATTCTCCCTTTGTTTCTTGTAATTATATTTTTATTTACTCCTTTGAACTACAGAGATGTTGAAGGCAAAACCTGAGTAATGTCCTTTTCTGTCATACCCAGCAAGACAGTAGGAAAAGACATCGTATTTTGGGGATAAAGAATAACCACAGCAGCTCTTAAAGGCTGGTGTCAGGCTAGCAAGTGAACCACATGTTAAAAGCTCTGCTGCACTGCCAAAGACAAAACTCATCCACTTTCTGGTATGTCTCTTACACACAAGTCAGAGTGCAAATGCACCACTCATTTATTGACAGCCGAAAAACAGGCTGTCATTTGCATAGGGTGAAGCAAGTATGGAAATTCTCAGTATGAACTCTCAGAACATGCTAAACCCAAAGGCCCACTTACAGTAAAAATGTAGATGGCCTAGGTGACCCTGGTGACCCTAGTGTTATTAAAACCATGTTTAAATATGGCATGGAATACTTTTACTAGTCCTTTTCCACACCACATTTCTGTCCCTAGTTTCAAGTGGGAAATGTCACCAGATCCTCCAAGTATAAAATCGCCTCCATGAAGTTTGTGTGTTGTTTGTTTCTCTTTCTGTGTGTTAGGTAGTGTCTAATAGTACACTGGAATCGTAACAAGGCTTTGGAAAAGGGTACATCTTTGCACAACTGTTAATGAGGAACTAATGTGCCAAGGACGGAAGGAATGGGTCCCTGACTCCTGGGAGAGACCTTGGACCAGAAACAGCTGGAGCCCACGTGGGCAGAGGCAGGAGTTACCTTCACTGTGCTCA
This sequence comes from Athene cunicularia, assembly GCF_003259725.1. Classification (NCBI taxonomy): domain Eukaryota; kingdom Metazoa; phylum Chordata; class Aves; order Strigiformes; family Strigidae; genus Athene; species Athene cunicularia. Next base: position 25,137,751 of record NW_020799110.1, read on the forward strand.
AACCTAACTGCTTCTTGAGCATGCTCCAAAGGAGCTCAGAGGCACTAGGGCATGTGCCTGGCTTTTCTGAACACAAGTTTAGGATTGATGACTGTGCTGATTTAAGCCTTGCCGAGACTAGAGACCACATTGCTGTTGTCCCTCCCCCACCTTCAGACTGAGTAGGGCACAAACCCTGGGATCGAAACGAGGAGAAATTTAATACAACAGTGTAATAAACAATCTGAACAACAACAATACCAATGATAGCAACAATAAACAGTAATAACAGTAAACAAAACAAAAGATATACAGAGAAATACCACAGTGAACACAGCCACCCCGCTGTGTGTGCTTCCCATGACAAAAGCCACAAAGGAAAAGCTTCCCGCGTTCCCGTGCCGGGATCTGACATCAGCATGATATGAATAACGCGGCTGGAGATCCCTTCCCCCTCTCTGCTGGGGAAACTTAACCCTATCCTAGCTGAACCAGGACATAATCCACTCCTTTATTCTATACCATCTGCGTCATGTCCAGCTGCCATTTAGCAGTTAACAATAACAAAACAACAATTTACAAAGGCACAGCATAATTCACGGTGTGTTCTCACCCAGGATCAAGTCCCCCTGTGGTACGCATCGGACTTCTCCATTGTCCTGCATCACCCACCAGATGCACCCAGGTCCTTGGGCAAAAGTAATCCCGTGGATGGGTTTACCTTTACCTTTGCCTGGCGCAGGACTAAACCAGAGCACCACAGGGACTTTATCCCTATCTACAGCATGTGGAGGTTTTGACTGAGCCAGGCCAGCTCGACTAGCAGATCCTCTTGTGTTGACTAGCCAGGTGGCCTTTGCTAGATGCATGTCCCAGTCTTTGAAAGTCCCACTTCCCAGTGCTTTCAATGTCGTTTGTAACAGTCCATTGTAGTGCTTGATCTTCCCAGAGGCTGGTGCGTGGTAGGGGATATGGTAGACCCACTCGATGCCGTGTTCTTCTGCCCAGGCATTTATGAGGTTGTTTTGGAAGTGGGTCCCGTTGTCTGACTCAATTCTCTCTGGGGTGCCGTGTCACCACAGGACTTGGGTTTCAAGGCCCAGGATGGTGTTCCGGGCAGTGGAGTGGAGTGCTGGGTGAGTTTCCAGCCACCCAGTGGTTACTTCCACCATTGCAAGTACGTGGCGCTTCCTCTGGCAGGTCTGCGGCAGTGTGATGTAGTTGATCTGCCAGGCCTTTCCTTATCTATACTTCAGCCATCGCTCTCCATTTCGCTGGGGCTTCACCCGCTTGGCATGTTTGATTGCAGCACACGTCTCACATCGGTGAATGATCTCTCCAATGGCGTCAATAGTGAGGTTGACCCCTCAATCTCAAGCCCACCTGTATGTTGCATCTCTACCTTGGTGGCCCGAGGTCTCGTGGGCCCACCCGGCTATGAACAGTTCACCTTTGCGCTGCCAGTCCAAGTCCACCTGAGCCACTCTAATCTTAGCAGCTTGGTCTGCCTGCTGGTTGTGTCAATGTTCATCAGTGGCCCGACTCTTGGGTACATGGGCATCCACATGGCGCACCTTCACAACGAGGTTTTCCACACGGGCTGCAATGTCCTGCCATACTTCAGCAGCCCAGACAGTTTTACCCTTACGCTGCCAGTTGCTCTGCTTCCATTGCTGCAACTATTTCCACAGGGTATTTGCCACCACCCACGAGTCAGTGTAGAGGTAGAGCCTTGGCCACTTTTCCCGCTCAGCAATATCCAAAGCAAGCTGGATGGCTTTCACCTCTGCAAACTGGCTCGATTCATCCTGTCCCTCAGCAGCTTCAGTGATCAGTCATGTGGGACTCCACACAGCAGCATTTCATCGTCAATGTTTTCCCACAATGCGACAAGACCCATCAGTGAACAGGGCATATCGCTTCTCCTCATCCGGCAGCTCGTTATATGGTGGGGCCTCCTTAGCACGTGTCACCTCCTGTTCTGGTGACATCCCAGAATCTTTGCTCTCTGGCCAGTTCATAATCACCTCTAGTATCCCTGGGTGGCTGGGGTTCCCTATTCGAGCCCATTGTGTTATCAGTGCAACCCATTTACTCCACGTGGCATCAATTGCATGATGCGTGGAGGAGGCCTTTCCTTTGAACATCCACCCCAGCACTGGCAGTCGGGGTGCCAGGAGGAGCTGTGTTTCAGTGCCGACCACTTCTGAGGCAGCCCGAACTCCTTCGTACGCTGCCAGTATCTCCTTCTTGGTGTGTAATTAGCTTCAGAGCCTTTGTATCCCCGGCTCCAAAAGCCTAGAGGTCGGCCTCGGGTCTCCCCAGGTGCTCTCTGACAGAGGCTCCAGGTAGGGCCGTTCTCCCCAGCTGCGGTGTAGAGCATGTTCTTAACCTCCTGCCCTTCCCAGAATGGCCCAAGGGCTAACTGCTTGGGATATCTCCCACTTAATTTGTTCAAAGGATTGTTGTTGCTCAGGGCCCCATTCAAAATCGTTCTTCTTACGGGTTATGTGGTAGAGAGGGCTCACAATCAGGCTGTAGTTTGGGATGTGCAGCATCCAGAACCCCACAGCACTCAGGAAGGACTGAGTCTCCTTTTTAGAGGTTGGTGGGGCCATGGCTGTTATCTTGTTTATCACCTCCATTGGGATGTGGCGACGCCCATCTTGCCATTTTATCCCTAGGAATTGAATTTCCCTTGCAGGTCCCTTTCTTTTGCTTAATGGCAAAGCCAGCCTTCAGGAGGATTTCAATTATCTTCTTTCCCTTTCTCAAAGACTTTCTTGGCTGTGTCCCCCCATACAATGATATCATCAATATACTGCAGGTGTTCTGGAGCCCCACCTTTCTCCAGTGCAGTATGGACCAGTCCATGGCAAATGGTGGAGCTGTGGTTCCACCCCTGGGGCAATCGATTCCAGGTGTACTGGATGCCTCTCCAAGTGAACGCAAACTGTGGCCTGCACTCTGGTGCTATCGGAATGGAGAAGAACGCGTTAGCAATGTCAATCCTGGCGTATCACTTGGCTGCCTTCGACTCCAGTTCATACTGGAGCTCTAGCATGTCCAGCACTGCAGCACTCATTGCTGGCGTAACTTCATTCAGGCCACGGTAGTCCACAGTTAGCCTCCATTCACCATTAGGCTTTCTAACTGGCCATATAGGGCTGTTGAAGTGTGAGTGAGTTTTGCTGATCACCTTCTGGCTTTCTAGTTGACGGATCAGCTGATGGATGGGGACCAGGGAATCTCGGTTGGTGCGGTACTGCTGCCGGTGCACCGTCCTGGTAGCAATCGGCACTCACTGCTCCTCATCCTTAAGCCGCCCCACCACTGAGGGAACCTCTGAGAGGCTGGGTAAGGTGGACAACTGTTCAACATCCTCCAGGGCAGCTACACCAAAAGCCCACCGGTACCCTTTTGGGTCTTTGAAGTTCCCTCTCCTGAGATAGTCTATGCCCAGGATTCACGGGGCATCTGGGCCAGTCACAATGGGGTGCTTATGCCAGTCCTTCCCAGTCAGGCTCACTTCAGCTTCCAGTAGGGTCAGCTGTTGGGATCCCCCTGTCACTCCGGAGATGCAGATGGATTCAACCCCACTGTAGCTCGATGGTATCAGGGTGCACTGTGCGCCAGTGTCCACCAAAGCCTTATATTCTTGTAGGTCTGATGTGCCAGGCCATCGGATCCACACTGTCCAGTAAATCCGATTATCCCTTTCCTCCACCTGGCTGGAGGCAGGGCCCCTCTAATCCTGCTCATCATCACTCACTTCTTGTAATAATGATTTACTGGTCCCCTCAAGAGGGTCAGACATAACGTTCACCAATTCTATTCTCTCTGGGGGATTTCTGACTGGACACTGGAGCTGCGCTTTTCTTGGAGGACTCCCCTTTTGTGATGGTCTTCCCTTTCAGCTGCTCTACTCGTGCAGATAGGGCGGCAGTGGGCTGTCCATCCCACCTCCTCATGTTTTCTCCATGGTCGCAGAGGAAAAACCACAGGGTGCCGCGTTTTGTGTACCTTCTGCTATTTTTCTCTTGGGTGGGGAAACGTTTACTTCTAATGGCTGAGACATCAGTCCCTGCAGGTGGAATGTAGGTCATGTCCTCTTCCATTTTCTGGACCCTCTGAGACAGTTCCTCCAAGCTGAGATCAGAGAATGTTGAGATGAGGGGAGATTTCCCTCATATTGCCTGAGCTTGCCAATCACTCCATCCACTGTTAGAGTGTGGGTGTCTGTCCACCAGGACACTATTGAGAATCATTTCGAGTGTGCTTCTCATGCACTTTTCAGGAACTTTTGCCACATCAGGTGTATGCAAGGGGCCTGATCTGGGTCCATAGGTGACTGCTCATCATTCGGATCACCACAGATCATATCAAACACAGCCAGTTCCCTGAGATTCTGGATGCCTTTCTCAATGCTGGTCCATTTGCTTAGCTGACATAGGATATCATCCTTGTAGGGGTGCCTCTCCCTTACACTGAGCAGGATTCACTTCCAAAGGCTGAGGGTATGAGCCTGCTTCCCTATCTCCCTATCAATGCCAGCATCCTTGGCCAAAGATCCCAGCTGCTTGGCCTCTCTCCCCTCCATTTCAAAAGCACTGGCTCCATTGTCCCAGCATCGGAGCAGCCAAGTGCAAATCTACTCGCCTCCCAAGTGGCCAAAATCTCTCCACACATCTTGCAACTCAGGGATAGAGATCGGATGATCACCACTGGCCCTTCCTCCTGTTCCCCTGATGGGCCTGGCTCATCCCCATCCTACACTTTTCGAGCTGACTTTCTGGTATATTTTTGTTTTCTGTATCGGGGCGACTGATACCAGCACTGGCTGTCTCTCTGGCTCAGCTGCTGTGCTGGTGGAGGCAACTGATGCCAGCTCTGCCTGTTCCCCTGGCCCAGCTGCTGTACCAGTAAATTCACTCTCAGATCCTGTAGCTCTTTCCCCCCCTTGAGGGCAGTGAGTGGTATAAAAGGACACGGTAGGCATGGGCAAGTCCCCAACACATCACAGTGAGTTATGTCTCCTGTTTTTTGCCAGCTTGGTAACACACCCTTTCTAAGCACTCCGCCAGTTTATCAGGGCTCTACATTTGTTCGGGAGTGAAATTCCAAAGCATTGGAGGCGATCAATGACCCAGGAATTTGCCCATCCTTTCCCACACCCCTTGCCACTCACTATTATCTGATCTCATGGCAGGTTTCTGCATACTGCTATTGTTAGAGAAGTGCCACATGGCCCAGAAAAGTATCTGGCAGACACACAGAAAGCATTGTGCTGCAAATACACTGGTCTGCAGGCTCTAAGGATAATTGAAACTCTCAAAAAACGAGAGGATCTCTTCCCCTGGCTCACCCATAGAGGGGGTGAGACCCCTAACAAAAGCCCAGCCAGCAAACAGGTACCGGCCCACCCCCACCAAGAGCGATACAAACACATTACAAGCAGTCAGTAGCCAGTATAACAAAACAATCCCCTTTATACATTTTCCACCGACAGCAAACACCAGCACTGGGAACACACATTGGATATAAGGAATAATCCATCCCCACCACGCAAGCAAATGGGCCAGCATTGCAAACATTTTCTTATCAAACAGTACAAATACAAACAGAAAAAACTGCACCCAACAGATTTCTCCAACATACTCTGGTCAGGGTCTGTCCCTTTTTGAGCCTTATTTCAACCCTCTCGTGACCCATGTTGACGCACCAAAGAGGCTGTGCTGGTTTAAGCCCTGCCAGGACCAGAGACCACGTTGTCGTTGTCCCTCCCCTACCCTCAGACTGAGTAGGGCACAAACCCCGGGGTCAAAACAAGGAGAAATTTAAGACAACAGGGTGTTAAACAATCTGAACAACAATAGCAATAATAACAACAATAAACAGCAATGACAGTAAACAAGACAAAAGATATACAGAGAAATATCGCACTGAACATACCCAGCCCACTGTACGTGCTTCCTGCAACAAAAGTGTCCTGGTTCAACTAGGATAGGGTCAAATTTTCCCCAGCAAAGAGAGAGGGGGAAGGGATCTCCAGCCGTGTTATTCATACCATGCTGACGTCAGGTCCAGGGATGGAGCCCTTTTACTTTTGCTTTTGGTTTTGGGGGTTGCAACACACACGGCGGGCTTGTTCCCTGACCATTTTGAGGTATTTCTCTGTATATCTTTTGTCTTGTTCACTGTTATTGCTGTTTATTGTTGTTATCATTGCCACTGCTGCTATTCAGATTGTTTTATCACACTGTTGTATTAAATTTCTTATTATTTTAGCTGGGGTCTGTGTTTAACTTCCAGCCCGACCAGCTGCGTGTGGGGGAAGGGCAACAGCAACGTGCTCTCAGGTCCCACCAGGGGTTAAACCTGCACAAAAAGCCACAAAGGAAAGCTTCCCACGCTGCTGTGCTGGAGGTGACTTCAGCATATTATGAATAACCCGGCTGGAGATCCCTTCCCCCTGCTGGGGAAACTTAACCCTATCCTAGCTGAGCCAGGACAATGACATTTTCTGTTTCACTCCATTCTGGTCCTAGAGGCTTTACTTTCTACTTCATTCTCTCATTTGAATCTCTATATTTAGTACAACTAAGAATTTCTGGATTGCCTTTCTCCTAACCATGTATATTATGTAATTATGCTTGCATATCTGTGACCTTTCTATGGCTTGTTACATTTTTATGTCTTTTAATCTCTCTCTCTCTTTGCTAGATTCCTAGGTTGACAAATCAATTGTCTTTTTCAGAGTTATGTTCAATGATATGTGCAAGATTTGATTGAAAAAAGTCTTCTATAGTTTTGCAGTAAGATTCAATGCCAGAAATAAGTGAATGCTACACTTTCCTTGTCCTTCAAAATGCAATTGGAAAATTGTATGAAACTCCTCCCTTACACTTGGAAGCTCACAAAGAGGTGGTTTCATTTTCATGTCGATGAACTTTAGGAATAATACTCTGACCAATCATTAAGTAACAGAGACACTCTGGGTTCAAGTTACTCAGTTGCCAAAATACTTTCTCCTTTCCATCACACACAACAGAAGAGATTAGATGAGGACAGATGCTGTTGTGGTTTAAATGGTCACCTTTGCAGACCTTATATTAAGGGTTTTACCATGCACATAAATTCTTTTATTACAGATAAATGCACCAAAATTTTATTTAAATATCTCTAATATTGCATACCCATTGCACAACTTGTATCTTATTTGAAGTTAAATTTAATCATGGCAAATGAATCTGGATAAAACACTTCTCACTAGCTTTGTAGCTTCACACAGTCTATGTAATATACTTTTCTGGAATTTCCTCGTGGACAAACCTGAAGAAGTAGGCTAAAAATCGTAGACTACCAAGCATGGTTTTCTGTTTTCTTTTTTTTAGTAGATTTTTATGGAGAAATTAAAGGAATTCAAGAAAACAAACAAACAAAAGGTTAAAACATGCATGAAGATCTTACTTCAGCAAGTGCCTGAAGAAAACACACAATATCCTAGCACAAAAAGCACATGTTAATTTTGCAGTCAAACCTCCTGAATAATAAAAGCCATAGAACTTGACCAAATAATTGTAGTGAGATATTATATAACTTATATAATGTAGTTTCTGCAAAGTCCTGAATATTGTGGAAGAAAGTAGCAGAAAACAGAGGACAACTCTGAACCCTTCCCATCTTGAAACAAACTCAGTTCCCACCTACTCTCCTCCTCATGTGATCTTTCCTCTGTGAGAGATGGAAGCCCTGTCAGATGAGAATCGAACCACAATTTAGTGAGTGAGGTAGCAAATAAGGAAAAAAGACTAAATCCCTGTCATTTTCTGTTGCTATGAACCTTCTCTTCAAGACTGCATCAGACGTGATGCAGAATACACCAGATAGGGCCCTTGTGAGAATAAAGGAATTGAATACTGCAAAGTGGTGCAATGGGAGCCATATATAAATACTAAGATAAATACAGATTTGATAAATTACTAGCAAAGGCACTGGAGGGAACAATACAAGATGATGCAGTCAGTCTTTTTCAGCTCTAACTCTCATGACCCTTAGAAAAGGCATGTCTTTCCAGAACTCTGCACCCGAGACAAGATGTTTTAGTCATTTTATAAATAATTACCCCTTGAGACCTCTCAGATTCTAGGATAATAAAATGTAGCTGCAGATCTTCAAGTGTACTGATGTCCATTTCTGAATACAAAAACATACAGTATGTCCACATTTTTTAGCTCTGATTGCCAGTGCTAATGTGTGTAAATGTAATGAGAAAGCATGCTATCTGTACAAACTCACCTTACAAACTTACCTCATGCCCAGCACTGCAAGGGTTTACTTCTAAGGCTTCCAGCATGATGGAAGGAGAGACATGCAAGCCTTTCAGATTTGTATCAAAGACAGCTCCTATAGCCCCGAGGATTTGTCGAGCTGCCTGTGCTGAGCAGCCATACTTTAGCTCTATGCATACTAGCACCTAAAATCTGAATTAAAATAAAAGATCTGAGGCAACTAGTGAATGGACAAGGGTAATTTTTGCTCCTGACATCCTTGTTTCTCAGAGCGGTTAAGCAAGGGGATAATTTGCTGCAGAGGAAGTATAGTAAAGAAAATATATTTTTACAAGAGTATGTTTATTAAGGAATACCTCTATAAGGATGCATAAATGCATGCACTCTCTGAGAAAATGCCATGTTATATGAGTTCTCACAATGGTTCGTATTCACTTCTTGTTACTTAGCGCCTTCTAAAAAGTCTTTTTTGTATCTTCTACAAGATGTTTTGTCTTGCATCACTTTGCCTGACAGAAATATTGCTTACACTAAAATCCTTAATGTGAGATGCCCTATAAAGAAGTTATTTCATTTAATAACATTCATTGTATTAGTTCCCCCTAAAGTAATCACTTTGATGAGAACACACTCTGTGTTCATTTATTTGATCTGGGAATAAAATTATCTTGTCTTTATTTCTGTATCTCCTTCTTATTTTTTCTAGAATAAATAAACATGAAGCTGTCACTACAGAGCAGGCACAGCCTCTCCCTGTTACAAACCTTTTCATTTCTGCATTGAGAGAATTTTTCTGCACAATGATCCTTTTAGGATACACTTGAAGCACTACATTTTCTTGCTTTCATATGTAGATACATGAGTAGTGACAGAGAGTTTCTGCTGTCCCAGTAGATTATATGTCCTATCAAGTTTTCTGTCCTTCTCATAGAACTGATCAGATTATTTATCATGAAGAAATTGTTTAATGTATCAGGCACTAAATTTAGTATAATGGTTATTACAGAAACCAAAGCCACCAGCTGTAAGATTTGAGCCCTCTTTTACCAGTAAAACATAGTGCAGCCCTCTGTTCCATAAAGTCTTAAAGAGCTTGACTTAGGCACTATTCACCTACACAGCCATCACTAGCTGCTAAACCCTTGCTATGTAGCCAGGCCCTCAGAGTCATCTCCTATACTTTGGTGAAGACACAACTCCAGCTCTTCTGTAAGTCTTTGTAAGATAGAGGCCTCCTTGCAAAATATTTCTGGTATGAGCTTTTTTTTTTTGAAGTGAGAAGCAATTGAGGTATATATTACTTTCATTAAGTAAAGGTTTGGGTAATTAAACTTTTCAAGCATTTGGGTTAATCAGGTGCTGGGGGATGTTAATGTTTATGATTGCACACTGTTTTTTCAGGCCAAAGAAACAGCCATTGTAGACAGCCTTAGGCCACACATAACTTCCACAAGTGCTTTCAGTGTAGAAGGAAGGTAGGCTGGAGAATAATGCTGACAACTTACATTACTATATATTTTTATTATTATTATTTGGAGGATCAAACCACAAAACTATTCATGCTAAATCTTGTTACCTCCTCCAGACAGTTATGCTACCGTCTATCACATTCACCAAGGGACTGCAACATCCACTGCGTAAATATTGGAGATTCTGTCCTAGAATGCAATGGCTTCTTGGCAGTACTAACCAAAAGGCCACAAGCCGAAAAGAAAAAAAAAATATCCAAAACTGTGGAAGAAATGTGTCTGTCATGGATAGATTATTGTTATCTATTCTAGAGCATAGTAATATCACTGTGAATCCCAGCTCAGTATTACATCCACTTGCCTCCATGTCTCTTTAAGTGTGGACTTTCAAAAAAGTTGTAAACATGGATTACTGCTTGTGTACTATATACAAGTTCTCTGTTAGAAAAATACACATTCCTGGGTTTATTTACTACACAAGAATCTATCAAATCACGAGATATAAATGTTGTATGCTTTTAATTCATCAGGAACATGAGTAAGAAACACCAATCTGCATGGCTTCTGAAAGGTTTCTTTCAGAAGGTTTTCTTCAAAGCACCACCAGGGTTTCTGGGAATGTATTTAAATGAAATATTATCTGCAGGTTTACTTCTAGCTTAGAAGACACCAAGATCCTTTTTGCAATGTGTTATGTTGGTGACTGGATAGTTCCAGGGGTTAATGAGAAGATATAAAATCACAGTGAACCCAGTGACCATCTCAACTCTAATTCAAGTAAGTATTGTTCATTGGATATTTAATCTGATATCTAACCAAAGTAGGTGTTGTTCATTTAGTCTTTAATCTGGTAATTGATAAATGCATCTGAGAAATTAGTTGACTGTGTCATTGCAATTTGCCAGACAGCTGTAAGAAATCATATTCCAAACTGATGTATTTATTTGGTAACACCTGTGAAGAAGGTAGCAACTCAACAGGAGCAGAAATATTGTCATTAGTCAAAGGACTGGCACACTCGAAGGAAGAGAATAAATACACTGGGGGGTTTTCTGGTTTCCTTGCTTAAAGAACAGCACTTCTTTGTTCAAATAACATCTGAGAGCTTAGTTAAGCAGTGGAAAGGAGGTGGCTTTACGGAGTAAAGAGAAATACAGATGCTAGACATATTCAGAGAAGATGGAAATGCATTTATCACCCATGTACAGAGCACCTGAGGCCAATTTCAAGATCTGGGAAAAATAAAATACCAGAGCCTCTAACACATCTGCCTCCCCCCAGCTGTCGAGGAATACAGAGCAACTGTGAGGTTAAAAATTAAGTGGGCCCTAAGATCAGGTTTTTCATTCATCGTAAGGAGAACATTTGATTTTATTTACTTCTGGCTGATTTTCATCATTGTTGAGATGATCACTGTCAGGAAACGGTCAAGCACTCTTCTCACCCCATGTTTATTTCAGCTTGAATCTTTTGTTACCATAATTCAGAGACCTGTATGTCTACCCCCTTGTTAAAACTGGAAAAAGGAGGGTTCACGACTCAACATGTTTCTTCAGTGCCTTAAGAGACTTTCAGGACCGTGTCCTGTGCACTGCCAGGAGGGGTAGACTCTCTGCCCTGAGATCTGCTGCCTGAGCCTCAGTCACTGTCTCTAGAGGCCACCGAAGCCAGCCCCCACAGCCCCATACCGCACTGCCCCAAAGGGTGGCTTTGCCCTGGCTGCAAACTTCCCAAGGACTGAAAGTACAGCTAAGTGTTAACAGCTCTCTTAAGCTTGTTATCCCCAAATCATCCAAGTTTCATGAGGGGAGGGCTTTCTTTTTTTTCCCTCAATTCCCTTTTAGTTAGACAAATTGTGAGTTAATATAAACAAAGAGCAAGTAGTCTGCATCCTATAAAAGCAAGCATTATAGATTATGAGCTGAGGGACAGGGCTCAATAGACAGCAATTGAACAGCCAGTCAGAATCATCAACTAAATTTTTCTTTACTTACTTTAGGGTTTTTAGTGCCCTCTGGAAGGACATCAACAAGATTTAGACACAAGCATATCACTACTGTAATGAACACTGACCAAAAAATTGAGAAACTGGAACTGGAAATGCATTTGCAATACTCCTTCTTTGGGAATTACTACCATAATTACACCAGTTTAGAAAGCAATACCTTTGTAAGTGTTTTTACCCCATAATATATCACACTAGGGATTATAGCATTTTAATGGTGTCTAAATTGTACAGTTTCTATAATAGTATGAAATCTATGAGAATTTTTGGCCCCAATGAGGCCACTGAAAATCTCCTACTGACTTTGTTGGAGCCAGAAAAATCCATCCTAATTTTCCAGGTTTGACCAGCTCCAGTCACAAAAGGGGCTTATATTTTCCTCATACTCTTAACATATGAGTGAACAGATACTTTTCATATATGTATACTACAAATGCCCTCCATTTTATTTCATAAAAAATGTTATGACATGGAATACACTGTTTCTTCATGAAACATTCACCTTTTAATACCAGTTACTTAAAGGGTGATATATACATCCCTATTTCTTCTGTCACCAAATAAAATGAAATTCATAGACCTGCTCTTAGCTAACATGATACATGGTTTATGGTTAAATAAGGTCTTGAAAATGAAAATCTTCTGCCCTTCTCATAAGATATATAGATCCAAATTAAACAAGCAAGTTACATTAAGGTACCTGCAAACCTTGAAAAGGGTGTATTGGCTTGTTCATTCTTCCTATTGGTAATAAAGTTACCCATCAAGCATCTTCTAGAGAGTAAGCCAAGGAAAGCAAATGTCGCCCTGCCTTAGCTTCCTTTATATGTTTTCAGTTTTCTGAAATTGGGCATATTTTCTGGAGATAGGACTATAAGAGACTGATAGATACCTTAGGATCAGTTTGCACATGAAAATATAATAATTGATCCCTGGTCACTCCATGAACCACCACTTAGTGTGTTGTACAATTTCAGAAGTAAATCAGAATAACTGTTGGAAAATAAAAGGAGGTAAAAAAGCTCACTTTCCTGCAGCTTTAGAAAATATATGTTGTGTTAGAAAAGGTGTTAACTGACAACATGTTTTAACTGACATGGCGATAAATATGATGAAGCACCAACGTTTTCTCCAGTGTGCAAACTGCCTTTGCAAGAGCCTGGAGAGATTCCTGCTGGTCTCTGCAGGATTTGGCTTGAGCTCTTCTGCAGGTATTAGTTTATGCCGGTGGAAGTAAACAGGCCCTTGGGGATGGTGCTGCTGCCACTGAGGTATTTATTTTTATAATAACTTGTTGGCTGGTGCAGAGATGGGAAGTCACAACCACAGCTCCTGCATACAAAACTCCACACCATTCATCCTTACCAGTTAGAGCCCTTTGCAAGGACAGAGATGGAAAGAGCCATAAACTTGGGGGCCTGGCTACCAAATACTACCTGCACCCTGATGGCCACTTGCCATGCTTCTGAGACCAGCTTCTCTCCCAGTGCTCTGCAGTGCCTGCTGGTGCCTCCCAACAGGCAAAGCTGAATCCTTGGACCATGGGGTAACATAGGTTGAGGGCATCAGGAGATCACAGCATTTTACTGACTCAAAACAGAGCCAATAAAATGCACTTCTTATGAAGGAGCCTACCCACGTACAATTTCCAGTGGTTGTTCGCACCATGTTATCATCAAACAATCCTTTCTCTAGCTTGGCTCCTAGGCACCTCCCGGCTAACAGAGCCCAGCACCATTTGAGGAGCTCTCCTTCTAGCCTCCAAAATTGTCACCAAATTTCTCTGTTCTTACTTTCAAATCAGGTAGAAAATAGGAGTAAATCACAAATCTGTATCCACCACTTGAAGGAAGATAGGGTAGATTGGTCAGTGACCACATTTCATTCGTCAAAGAAGAAATTAGGTTATTCTCCTTCCCTTGCCAGACTCTGGCACTTGAAGAAAACTAAAATTAAAGTAAGGCTGAAAGGGCCCTTGATAATGACACAGCATTTTCTCATTATATGCTCTCTTTTATCAGCACTTACAGACATCTGAGCATGGAGTGGAACCCTGTAGAATTGTCTGGTTTTCACATTTTTAAGAACTGTTTTCTCACTTATTTCCTGTTTTCTTACCAGCAGGCCCAACCACATCCAGAACCTAGATAATAGTTGTGTTGGTATCTCTGACAGCTTTGTTTAAACTCCCTTTTCTACTCTTCAAACAAGCTTGGAGCTCCACTTATTCCCCTTCTATTACGTAACTTAAGCAAAACTTGACTTGAGGCCAACAATATCGAAAAAAGGAGACAGAAAGCTTGGGCAGAATAGGAAACAGGTAATTCTGTTGCTGTTGAAAGTACTGGAACATAGACTTAGCAATTTCTAATAACTTTCCCCAGCTGCCAGTTACTTGTTCAAAATGAAACACATATACTGCAGGGGGAAGAAAACTGATATGTTTCTAAGTTAACAGAAATGTTGTCAAACATCTGTGTGCCACTTGGTAGCCTTAACCAAATTTTTTCCCTCCTCCCAGCTGTTGCTTGCCTTGCTATGCATCCATTGGTGGACAACTCCACTCCAACGGTGGTTGCATTTCAGTGGTTTTGCACCTATAGCATGATGCCAGAATCTGTAGGCTTCACTTCATTTTCACTGAGTCCAGACTCCCATTAGATTTCACCTGGGGAAGCAGTCAAAGTGACCAAGAGCCTCAAGACACGGTTCGGAGCATCAGAGTCCTCTGGGATCCAGCAGGAACCGACCCTCTCCTGCAGTATGTAGCCTCCATGGAAAATCACGCTCCCCCTGAATATCCACCCAGCCGAACAGGAAAACCTGTGTTAGTGTTGGAGAGCCGTAACACCTTCATGATTTGTGAACAGAGAACATCAAAGGCCACTGAATCTCAGAGTCCTAGCTCCCTCTCCTGGCAGAGCACCGCAGTGGTAATAGAAACGGGGGCTGTACAGGGTGCTCCCCCCGGCACAAGCAAGCCTGAACTCCAAGCTGCAGCTCCGCAAAGGGAGGTGGAGAGGAACCGTGCCCCCAGTGAGCAGTGGCTCCTCTCCGCAAGGAGCACAGTGGTAATAATGCAGACACAGCTCTACCCGCAGATTAATACAGGATTAGCAAAGGCAAAATCTATTCTAGTGAAGAACATCTACAACAAAGCTTTAGCTGCATAAAAAATATGTACTTGAGCACAGATAAAACTTCATTGCTGCACATTATTTGCAGTCGGGGTAGTGCAATTTATTCTCTAATACTTTGATGCCAGACTGACTGATGCAACTGTGCCATGATTCCTCTCCAACACCACAGCCTTCCTGTTTGCTGTTTTCTGTAAACACCGAGCCTACAGAGTCCTTCCCCAGACTGTAACTTACTCCTTGAGAAACACACATCTCTCTGACTAGATATGAACCTGTCACCGCATAGGGTAATGTATAACACAGGGGCTCTCACTAGTAGCTTCCAGCCCTTCAGAAACATATGTTGCTTTTCCCTATGTGAAGGCAAAGTTTATTGACCCTACATCCCAAGAAGCATCCACAGCATCTGTTTAGTGAAACACCTACTGGCACCAGGTCTTTGGGTGTGACATCTGTGGCAGCACCAGAGGTGGAAGCATGATACCTGCCACCTTGACCTAAAGCTGAGCCAGGGTCCTTCTCAGCCAGCAGCACAGGCCTCTACCTCTGAAGAAAATGAGCTGGCTCTTAAAGCAGCAAAAGGCATCAGGGGGTCACCAAGCAGACAAACGACAGAGAAGACCCAACCTGCAGGTGCTCTGCTGGCACAGCCCCACAGCACTGCAGCCCTTCCAGGCTCAGCACCAGCATGGTGCGGTGGGCGCCCAACTCATCACTGCTCCTGCTCATGCAGTTTGGCTGTCTCAGCCATTGGCCATTAGCAGCTTGGGTTGGGTACATCAACAGTTTAGTTTTGTAGCATTTTTTTTCAGTTATTCTGTATTTCCACACCAAGGATGGCTGAAGTCAAACAAAAGTATTCCTAGCAAGTGGGTGAGCTTGGACTGCTGGGGGTGGGGCCTGTTAGCATCAGACCTTCTCTATTCCTGCTCTTTCTGTGGAGAAAGTAGGAACGGGGTTTCCTGTACAAGTCAAACAACAGCTCTCTGAGCTGTTTACAGTGGTCTTTTTTAGAGGATTATTTAAGGGCTTCTTCAATTTTTGGCAATGAGTTTATAGATCTTGTTTATGAGGGGCAGGAGGCAGCTCACAGATGTGCATGCTGGTTTCCATTGTGGTTGTGTTTTCTCCTAGGTTTCACAACAGCACAATTTTCCCAAGGCAATGGTCTTCTGCAGGTCAGTGACTTGCTTCAGGAGTCCCCCTCACTCTCCAGCACCAGCTACAGCTCCTGCTTAAATGTTAAGGCCTTTAAGTATGTTCTTACAGGTCCATAAAGCAAAGCTAAAATTTCACAGAAGGCATTTAGTCAAGCCAAGGCTGTGGGTCATAAAACATCTCATTATAAGTTAACCATCGTGGTTGTAGGAGACTTTCTGTATATTAGTCAGAATTTAAATTATTGTTTCTTCCTCAGGGAGAGAAAATGAGATATTGAAGAAGAGAGTGAAAGGCAAAGGGGCAAGTATGCTTCTGAATATTGCAAAGATCTCTAAACTTCACTAATTTTACCAGCACATTCAACGATTTCATATTAGGTATCGTAAGCAACTTATCTTTGTATTATTATAATGCAAAATTTTCTTAAAGAAACAAAGGTCACTCTCTTCCAAATGCTCATGCATTTCCTTAGTCAGCCCTTATTCCTGCACTCATCATCAGGCTTTGGTTCTATGCTGTCCTTCCTGCAAAGTGTTAGGTTATCAGTTGCTCAAAACTGACTTCAGTTAAAGATACTGTAAGTAAACTTAAGACTCTTTGTGACCTGAAAACCAGTGGTTTCCTCTTCTTCCTTTACCTCTCTTCAGTATTTTGTCCCTATCAGTTATTATGTTCCTGTGATAAAAACAAAGCTCAAAATTAATGTACTATATTCTGGAATATGTTTCACAACCAGTCATTAAATGTTGGTGCTTACTCATAGCTTACATAGTATTATTAATATTAACTGATTATATCTAGTTATGTCTGTTTAGTCTGTTTTTCAGACTAAGGATATATTTTCAGACATCTAAATATGCTCATGATTTTTCTCATAACATTATCTTTTAATACTATATCTACTTTTCTCAGCTTTGTACATGTTTTCTTAATGTATAGAAAGAATATTTACATACTTCAAATTCTGCTTCCCCACAGTTCAGGATTTGGCCCCTTGTCTGATAGTCCACCTTGCAACATGGCTAGCATTGAAAGAAAGGGATGTTACACCTAATGCTCTTTTTCATTTATTTATTTTCATCTGCTCTTCAACCAGGGTAGGTAAGCAGCTTTAAATCTGAGAGATAGTTTGTGGTCTCAAAGACAGAGAAAGGGAAGATGAGTCAGTAAGAACAAAAGTTTCCAACACTGAAGAGCACTGCATGAAGTGGTGGTGTCAGACCTTCTGACCAGCAGCAATTCTAGCCCAAGTTCCTCCTCTGAACCTGAAAGTCTGCATTTCTTGAATCCAGAGGCCCAGTGCAGTTCTCACCACCATTACTCATGTAAGGAGCCCTCTTCACATTGCTGACTACACACGTGGTTTATGTCAATGCAAGGTGGCCAATACCTGTTTTGTAGCCATGAGAACAGCAAGTAGTCAGTTCAGTAAACTTTGTAACTGATCACAAAGGAATGTGGGAAAGTTCTCTGTCAGTCAGAGTCCTTAAATCAAAACCATCCATCTCTCAGAAAGGAACAGTCTGATTCAGCTAGAAGTGGTTGGGACTGATCCAGAAGTTATGGGGCAAAATAACTGAATGGCTGCTTTTATGCGGTAGAACAAATGAAATGCTGGTCTCTTAACCTCTTTTTTTTACCTGAGGAGGGTGGAATGTATGCCCATGGGCAGACATGGTAGACTGTAACTGGGTACTTTTTTTTTTTTTTCAGAGCTGTGCATTTGTGAGTAGAGCTATCATTCTGCCTCTCAAGTACCTGTTCAGCAAGGTACAGCAAACACCTGTTCAGCAAATCTTAAAATCCATTGTTTCATGTGAAAAACATTCAGTCCTTTGCTTCCAGCAGCAGCTGATGTAATAAGAGAGAATTGCCCACCCTTAGCTTATGGACCAGTTTGGCCACACAGCTTGCTGGGTAAGGACAGGCCAGCATGCTTACACTGGTGCCAGGAATATTGCTACTGATTGTGCTCACTGAACCATGTTATATCAGCTGCATCCATGTCAGAGGAGCATGTCCAAGACTAGTTACAGCTAACAAGGCTCTATTTGAGGGAAAAAAAAATGAGACCAGGGTGAGATTTATAGCACTTTCAAGTACAGAATAAGCAGTATGAATGGATGAGCCCCAAAGAATGGTAAGGTGCTCTTTACATACAAATATTTTCAATAGCAAAAAAAAATTTAAAAAAAAAAAAAAGTCAGAAAATAATAGAAGGAACTATAGCAAACACTTTTTGTAAGTAGATTAGTTCTGCATTTCCCATGGGATTCATTTGAATGGGGGAAGATAAAAAAAAAGCAAGATATGCTTGCAACATAGAATCCTGAAATCCTGAGTGCCAAGAACATGGTCCAGATTTCTTTAAAGATGCCTGGCTCTTATCTCAGGCCCAATTCATCACAGTTTACTCCCACAATTACTCAGAATTTTCAAGGACCTTGCTCCTATGGGGTTAATGGGTTACGTTCAGCATTGAAACCCACAACACAAATAGCTGCTTATTTATTCAGTCCAGACTGGGCTTAGTGGTTAATGGAAATAAAAATAGCAACAGTAACAATATTTGTGTTTCATAGGTGAAATTATTTTTTCTTTTAACTGCATAATCCAGGACTGTGCACAGGGAGGAGGGGGCCCATATAAAGGAGGAGTTGTTCTGCTTGTGACACAGAAGATTAGCATGCCCATGACTGAAGAGGAGGAAAAGAAAAACACTGCCATAAAAGTGACAGGAGAGGTGAAGAATTGCAGTGAATGTGTAATGCACCACTGAAAAGATGCAAAAGAAAACATACCAAACTGAAAGTCTTATCATATCTATCCTGATATTCCAAAGCAGGAATTAATTTGAAGGGAAGAAGCTGCTGTTCTCATTGGTTCACATCACTTGTTCTTAAACACAGGCAAGAAAAACGCTAAAGTGATATGATTACTGTAATTACTATCTTTGTTCAAAAAATGTGCTGGTGGTTTTCCACCCTGAGTTTTGTTCAAGCAGCCATTGTGGCTAGCACCAATCAGGAGCTAATGGCATGTACCTCAGCTACTCTAGGAGCAAACACAGTAAATCTTGCGTTTCAAATGCACCAGCAACATAAGATGTCAAACATATTACAAACACAGGAGCACCTAGAGGTATTAACCAGTGCTCCTCTTAGAAGGAATTTATGTGTAGCTGACCAAAGATACAGTGTCAAACCAATCCTGGCAAACATGCCACTTCAATAGTAGACAAAACCAATTTAGAACAATGGGTCTAAATGTAGTGTTTCTGCAAAGGGTCAGGCTTCATATTTAATTAATTAATCTCTGTTTTGAATGCATGTTGTGACAGTAGGGTGGAAATAAGTAGGCCAAAGAAAGAAACAGGATCATTTTAAGCCCAAATCATCACAAAACGCAACACTGCTGTGTAAAGAGGCTATCAAATTAAGGTAATTGTTGCCAAGACCCATGAGCTTCCTGTTCTGCTGTGGTTGCCCACAAGATGAGCTACAGTCAGGGCTCTCCTGGCCAGAGAAGGTTGCAAAGGCCTGGTTAAGCAGGTATCTGTTTGAGTTTGGACAAGGCTTAAAGCAAAGGAGGCAAAATGACTTGTTCAGTTGATGACACTTAACAGTCATGATCACTAGTCTCTTGCCTTCTCACTCTGATTTGCTGTGGTAACTGGTATGCTGCAGTAGAAGGCAGGGGTTAAGCCAAAATATTTTTTAACTTTTTATTTAGCTTTAAAAAAAAATTTCACCTGTAAAGTACATAAGCCACAGTTATTTAAAAGACTAAGTTTGGATTCAAGTTCTGAGTCACCTCCAGTTTTCTATTCCTTCTTCGTGTTCCCCCTCTCTTTTTTTTTTTTTTCATCATATCATTGAAAAAGAGGGGAGCAAAAGGGGGGTGGGGGAGAGTAATGGAAAAAATGCTATAATATCCATGTACTTCTTTTTGTCTCTTTCTTTAAACATTTTAAAAAGTTGGGGTTATTTCTTGAAGTTTTTAAAAACATAGAAAAAAATTTGGATTGTATACCTTGCTTTTTTCAGCACGGTATTTCATACTGCTCACTGGTCAGATGAAGGCTAATACTTGGATAAATTGGGAATCAAACAACAGTGCTGTGTTCTTTGTAGAATTAACATAAAGACTTCATTGCCAATCTTATACTGAAGGAAAGCTACAGTGTGATCATTGTGTTTGGCATAGAAAGTAAAAGGTTTCAGCCTATGTGCCGCTAGAAGTAAGGGATTGTTCTGCAAGTGACTGTGGAGGAAAGGGCGTTTTGTGCTTGTGTCACAGAAGGAAAAGGATTACTGTGCAAATGATGCTCAAGGAAAAGGATTGGACCCCTTATGACACAGAGAAAAGAGGTCATTGCACATACGTCACAGAAGGAGCAGCATATCACACAGGATGGAAAGGATTCTTTGAAAGTCAGAAAGAAAATTAAAAAGAGAAAGAAGGACTACAATTGTGCAAGTGTGGCTTGGAGACAAGGTTTCTCATGAGCAACAATAAGTAAAGAAAGAAATGGCTGTATTCCTAAGAAAATAAGTAAAGCTTATTCTACAACAAAGCCCTAAATTTTTCAGACAAAACAGAGCACTATGCTACTCATTAGTTTACCATTTTCACAAATACTTTGAGCTATAATTGAATAATGCTATCTCAGAGAGATACTTTGTCATCTTGACCTCAACTCACCTACAGACAAGGAGCTGGCTCCCTCTTAGATATTTTTTTTTCCTTATCCCTCTAATGAAAAGTAAGTGCCTCACAAATCACCATATCCTTTCCAAGAAATAAGAATATTGTTCCCAGAGTGAACCACAGGTGAGATTGGGTGCAGCATGCAAGCACTGCAGGTCTGCTTGGGCATCCAGACTTTTCTTTTTAGTTAGGAATCCCTGTCTCCCAGCTCTAAGATAGATGGTTCTTATATACGTATGAATAGAGAAGCAGTGCAAGCCTAGGCAGAAGATATTTTTGTTGCTGTTTCCTTCAAAACAAAATAAAATTTTAAAATATCTTGCTCCATAAGAAAAATATGTATGAAACAAAACGTTTTCACTTTCCTTGTGATACCAGGGAGAAGTGTTTCAGACATTCTCTCAAGTAGATTTACATTTGCACATCAGAGAGGCCACCAAACCCCCACTTTCGCTGTGCTTCTGTAAGATGTTATGGGTAATGGCACGTGTTCAGAGTTAGGGCTGTGGTGCACTACATTGCTTTTGCATCACAAGAAAGGAGAAGTAACATGGGAAAATAGGAATTATTTCTACCTTTATTATGCCAATTTCTCGTTCAAGACAACCCAGTTATTTGGAAATTTGTTTGTTTTCACACAATGATCCTGACATCTAGTTACTCCTAACATGTCACCCTCAAATGCAGTGCAACACTTTGTACCAGGAACTGCATTTTAGAGAAGGCGAAGCCAGGGTCAAACACATTCCTGCTAATTGTACTGATTGCAGGAGAGGTATTCCATGATTGAATTTGCTCTCTGATGTTAAAGGAGGTAGCTGCTAATTGCTTTTAAGGAGGACCCAGAAGAATGACTGAGGGCTAGACAGTAATAACTCCATGCTCAAGCTGTTCAGGCGCATGTGCACCTGCACACATGCAAGATAAGTGCTGCTAATCTTTTGGGGGAGTGTGGTATGTGAGGAGGATATACAGGTCAAACTATGCAAGGGCTTGGAGGGAGATACACGAATAACTGGCAATGGAAAATGGGTTTCTGGATGTCCATGCCATTCTGCATGACTCTGTAGAAAAATCTATATTGATCTGATTTCTTCAAAGCTGCCACCAGTGCAGCAGCATGACCACTGGCTCATTTCTGTGGTTCCTACAATGCTCTGATGGTCCTCAGGCATCGCAAAACCTACATCTACTATTACCATGATCCCACCAGGCAACATGTCGGTTTCCTTCCTGATCTGACTTTTTCTTATAATTTTCCTGTTTATCAAATCTGTAATCTCTCTTTGAGTTGAAAAAATCATGGTTAGGGCAAGGAGGGCCACATAAATTCTAGTCTGTACAGAATATCACAGAGCAATACTGGTCCATTAATGTGCAATGTCACAAGGACAGCCAATCTCTGCCTCTCCACTAGAACTTATGATTTGGTATATCAGAGTAAGCCTCAACTCATGATCCTGTTTTAATTATTTCCTTTTATTCACTTTCCCCAGAAATCCTTGCTCACCAAACCTTTCCTACTCCTTGAGCTCCAGCTGTCATTTTCCTCTGCCTGCTGTTTCTTACCACCGAGTGCATGCTCCCTTTTGAAGTTCTTGGCTTTTGACAGGGTGCAGCCCCTAATGCTCAGGTAGACTGCTGCAAGTACACTGCTTTCCATATGCCCTTGCCTGAATGAGACCATGAAGAAGGGAGGAAATTGCCCTCACAGTTAAAGTTTAGCAGGTCTGTCTCACTGCTCAGCAAAGTCTATAGGAAACTTTCTACTGGACTCAAAAGGAAAGGAACAGGGCACAAGGACCAACGCAAGCAGTGTAATTCTGTTATATGCGAAGGAAAAGATAGAGTAACACCAGCTAAGAATTGGATTCTAAATGTTACATGTCAAATTGAAACATATTTGTAACAAGTAGAAGTTACCTGAAAGTAATTTATTTAAGAATGTATTCTAAAACTTTTTCTTGTAAAGAGTTCTGCAAAATACCCGGAGCCATTTGCAGCCACCTCCTCACCGCAGTGAGGGGCCTGGGCTCAGGCTTTAGTATGCACTTTCTAGGAGGCAAGCAGTGACTGTGGAGAAAGTAAATTTTGCACTGGCATCGGGAGAAACTTTTCACCTCAAGTTAATCTGGTTTAGAATGAGTCAATTTTGACTTGAAACTGCTATCTATAAGCAAAATCAACATAATCTTCTCTGGTGAAAAATGTGATCACCAACTGCATGCAAACAGCATTAAATCCACGTTACAAGCAGAGTGACAAACGATCTGAGATCATGTTTCTAGTGCTACTGCACAGCACCCATAACTGGAGAAAAGTGGTTTTGGCACTAGTCCCATGGAAGCTGTGGTTTGATGGTGGGAAGCATTTAGCTTATGTTAGGTCCACCCTTTACCAGTGCTTCTTTCCCAGGTAAAAACAGCAAAGACAAGCTGCAGTATGGCTGCTTTTCTATTAGGTAAATGCCTAAAGAGGTGTGTTTGCTTGCAATGAGCAAGACCTAATTAAAGGTGACCTTGTGGCACAGAGTTCTTCCCTGATTTTGTTCTTCCCACAGACTGGTATTTTGCAACCCAAGGTTTCGGTTTAAACCCACTGTTCAGAAAAGACGTTTGAAAGCAAAGCAGAGGGAAATAATGTTCTCGTTAACTCACCTGTGAAGGATTCTGTTTTCTGTGTTAAAGATTATGAAATTGCTAACCCAAACAGCTCCCTGCCCTTCATTTAGGGATTAGTGGCTTCATTAACATGAGCAGAACAAACACAGAGTGCTGAACTCATATTTTGGCAAGTTCAAAGCCTCCATTTCAGATGAGAAAGCACAGAAACACAGCAGTGACAGTATTTGAGTCTTTTTAACAAATGAAGGGACCTACAAGCTAATGATAACGGCTTGGAAGCCAACTGGCCAAGCCCATCCCTGCTATAAACCTGGTATTCTTCCAATTCAAACAGTGGAAAAGGGGCAAACAAAAACAATCCTTGGTAGCAAATGTGATTAGATGAAGCAAACACTTCATCTAAAAGTAAAGACTCTCATAACTGCAGTTCATCACACAATTAGTTTCTTAACAGCTTCACCATTGAGATGACCTCTTACCTGGCACAGCACCATGCCAGCCAAATAAATCAGCTTTACATACACAACTGTCAATCAGAACTGCAGCTCCAGACTTCCAAAGCTAAGCTAGAAGCCTCCATTGAAAGGGAGACAGAAGAGAGGCCTGAATAGGTAGGATTGAAACAGGGCAACGAGGAAAGGAGGATGTAGCCAAATAGCATTGGACTATTGCTTGGAGGTATTCAAGAGCCCCTACCGAATAGAAAGCAGTTTGTAAGCAAAGGCCCTCATATCTCTGGCCCTGTCACTGAGATTGAATGGGATCGTTGGGAATAATGGTGAAGTGAAATGCATATTTAATTAGAGAAATCAATAAACCCAAATGATTGAGAGGGGGCAAATCATTAAGACCCAGCACTCATGCTGCCCCTATTCAGCAATATTTCAGACTGCTGGTATTGTAAGTGGGTCTGGTGCATAGTACATCTCTAGCAAAGCAGAGTGGACTTCTGTGGTTGCTGTTCTGCACATTGAAGTGCTGTGAAGGAAATAGGGAGTAGGCTGCTCTGCTCACATGAAAGTTGCCTTTTTCAGAAATGAGAGCAATTGCTAGGAAAGAAAACAATCACTCAGCACTGAGGCAAACCCAAAACTATCAGGCTCTAGGGTTAATCACAAATGGGCACAGTCACAACACACAGACCCATTGGGCTCTTAAATAAAGCAGGATAAAATAAAAATCATTATGGGTTTTTTTTCACCACAGTTGCTTTAGGAAGCTCACTGAAAATTATTTGGCAGAATCCTTTTTGCCTGTAAACTTTATTTTGTCAAAAAAAAATTTATCACTGCTTATGTCAATTACAGGGGGAAAAAATAACAAAGATTTTTTTGAAATGTTTCTGGGGTTATTTCAATATTGTCATCTCAGTGTTTAGTTTCTCTCATATGATTTTAGAAAGTGTATAGCAGAAAGTTGAAAGTAAAAATCAGCTTCTAGCTTCTGAGTCAAAGTAAACAATGCCAACATTTAATTACACCAGGCATTTTCACTTCCGTTTGGTTTTATTGTATACTGAAATTAAAAATTTATTCCTGGACAGCTATGTTACCTAGTGCTGAGGTAACTCTAGGAAAATGTCCCCTGACTTCATACAAGAATATTTAAAATGGGGGCCAGATTATTTTAAGTTCTTACAGACAGGGAAGCAGAGTAGTCATTTTCTGTAACATATGCAAGAACTAACTGGCAAAAACATGAAGTTTTGCATTAAGTAACAATGTAAGTCTGTTTGGTTTATGGTCATGGGGGAAATATGAAAATTAATCAATAAAATACTTCACAAAAATAGTGTGTTGATCTGAAACAAGAAAATAAATTATTTAAATTCTTTGGAAAAGCCTATGTAATATGCCTTATAGCTCCCCTAGAACACTGTGGAAAGGAAGGAATATTCTTGCAACATTTTGGGATTAACTGAGCTATTTTGCCCAATGCATGATTTAAGGAACTTTCTTATTTAACACAATCCATGTTATTGTTTGCATAAGAAATCCTACTCCACAACTATTTCTAGTGTAATACCACTGAAGTCAGTGAGTTTACACCAGGGATGAAATTGCCCTCATCCTGTTTTCTTCACTTTATTTATTTACCTTGGAAACCAGAATTATCCACAATTACTTATTTACCAGGTCTAAAACTTTGGCACCACTTTGAAAAAGCATTAAAAGCTGATTGCAAGAGTTCCTGCTTAGGTTGATACCTGTCAACCTAAAGCAGTGCAACATTAATGATCATTACAATTGATACTTCTAGATTAAATATCTGGCCTGCAAACAAGCTGAATACCTAGTTTCTCTACTTGATACCTAGTTTCTCTACTTGAATTCATGAAGTGTAACCACCATTGACTCATAATCTAGATCCTGAAGTACTTCTGGTAATACAAAGACTTTTTACCCCGCATCTGGCTTCTGTGGGAATGGCTTGTGGCCTTCTGAAGGCAAGAACAAAGGGGTATTATTTTTTAACAAGTGAAAGAGAAAATATATTGGTCTACAAATAAATCTAAAGACTTATAAAGACTTTTCAGTATTGCTAAAATGCTGTTAAACTCATCCGTCATCAACTCTAAAGATATTTTACAATATGTTTAATTTACTGGAACAAATGGACCTACCCTTTAAAATTGAGCCAGTGTTCTGTATAACACTGATCATTTTCAAACTATAACTGATAAAAATATAGTTGTAAATTAATTTTAAAATACTTGGCTGTATGTTCTTAATTATGAATTCCCACATTTTTTACATGTTCTGATCAGCAATGCTGAAACTGAATCCACAGGGACTTAGAACTCTTCACAACAGTTCCAACCCAGAACCCATCAAGCCTCATGTTTTTTGGGTTTTTTATTTATGTATGTATGTACCTAGAAGGCAAAGGTATTATTCACAAGAACCAACCACACAGACTGAGATTTCAATCTTCTTTACAACAGTATAAATCAAAGTAACTTCACTGAGTCCAAGTGAGTTACTCCAGATTTACACTCATCAGCATAACAAATATAAAACATGAATTAGTACCACTTACTACATTGATTATTTTTTTCACTGAAAACACGATGGAAGATTTTCATTTGTAATAAAAAAAATTCTACTCTTTTTCATGTATCTTCAGTGAAGTGTGTCTTAAACTTTGAACAGAAATCCCATTTTCTATGGAAACATGGAATTTAATATTTTTACAAAAAAATCCCTCTTCCTGAAAGCTATTTTCTTCAAGAAAACTGTTCTGATGGAAATTTTCTGACCTGCTCTAAGCCAGACTCATAATTCATACAAATAAGACGCTGCTCAGCAGATGTTCAGGAAAGAGCAAGTCAGTGAGCAAGCACACATGCATCCCCATGTGGTTATACTTGAGGCTCTTGGTGTAGAAAACAGGAAGGATGGGACAATAGCTAAGGTGGTATGAGAACTACAAGAATGATTGGGTTTTAATTTAGTAGTGCACCTAGTTTTTGTTTCCTGAAAAATAAAAGCATATCAAATTTCATTTCAGATGAAATAAAACAGTACTATTCAACTCTTAAGGAAACCTTCCTGAGCATCCATTAACCTAGCTGTTGTGAAGTCTAGCTCCTCTTTAAATAGAAAGCAAACATTTTTAATGTTAGAAAATGTTGAACTGCATAGCTATAACTATTTATGAAGTTTGAACTGAATTTTGTAGACCTGAAAACACCTTTCACAGTGAATAAGATGACTGCATGAGAAAAATCTGAATCTGAAGACGACTCAGAAACCTCAGCTGACAATCAGGCTCACTCTGTGACTGAGGATAAGTTACCTATGCCAGACTTTCACAGATATCTGGCTTTCA
This sequence comes from Athene cunicularia, assembly GCF_003259725.1. NCBI lineage: Eukaryota > Metazoa > Chordata > Aves > Strigiformes > Strigidae > Athene > Athene cunicularia. The sequence continues at coordinate 25,164,961 of NW_020799110.1, forward strand.
GAAAAGACATATTTTGAAAATTTCAGCCACAGTGTCTCTGTATTAATTCTATAATTATATCATTGGATAAAATTCAGACAGTCCTTCATATATTAAGGTGTCTAGACAAATCTACAGAGCAAGGCCCTAGCCTGATGCAGTGCTTTCTTCATTGGAAGCAGCACAGGAAACACCTGACAGTATTTCTATGTAGACAAACACCCCTCTTTCTTTCCCCAAAAACACAGGATTTCCTAGATGATATCAAAACCTGCAGAATATAAAATTCCTACAGAATATAAAAAATATTTTCCCATGTTGCATCTAATTCCTCTTGTATTTTCTAGATGCAAGGACTGACCCCATGCAGGGTTGGTTCCTCCTCTGCTTCGTGGCCTTGCTTTGTGTGCTGCTGAAGCCAGAGGCCGGGAGTTGCTCCCGATGAAAGGTCTGTCAACCAAGATGGATGGGCTCCGCTCCCGCTCTGCCCAGCCACCTCTGACTGCTCCCACCTCCCAGGAAATGGCCAGAGCTGCTGAATTTCAGCCATTGCTCCCCTACCCTCCCTCCTTCCCTCTCTTTCTCCCCCTTTCTTCCCTGCGTTTCCCGAGGGTTCACTTGGCTGGCTGAAGGGGCTGCCCTGCTGTAGGCATGCTTTGATCCCCGCTCCCTGGGCTGGGGGGAGATGGGGGCACCGGCTGGTTTGGGTTTACAGCATGGGCTTTCTGCAAATGAAACTCGTTAAAATAATAAATAAATAAATAAATAAATAAATAAATAAATAAATAAATAAATAAATGAAATCAAGCGGCTGTAGTTGCTGTCAGAGCCATCCCATGGTAGCTGAGTGCATCTGCTTTTTCTCACCTCCAAAGGGAATCAGTATGGCTTTAAATGATTTCCCTGATGCCTGATTTCTTACCTTGCACTGCTGTTAGCCCAGCAACACAATCGCCTGTTCATTCCTACCTGCCTTTTCAGTTTCTCTTCTCTGGCTTCTTCTCATTGCCTTCTCTTAAAAAATACATACAAAATACTCACTGGAGCAGCTCGGTTTTGCTCATGTATCATTTTCACACACACGCTTGCCATCACTTGCAGCCACACACACTCACCACAGTGCCTTAATGCACATGCTGCCTGGCTGTATCTCCATCCTTCTCCCCCGTATGCACACACGCTGCCTAGCTGATCACTGCCTAAGCAACATCTGCTTGTCAGGAGTTTTTCTTCTGATGTGGTGGTCAGTGAGGAAGTGCTTATGTTTACTTGCAACTCTGTTCGTCAAAGATATTCACGCTTAAAAAAAAAATACATAAAAATTAAATAATCTCCTGAATTCTGGATTTTTTTTCTCTCCCATACACCTCCACCTGCCCTTGGGACAGGCATATTTCAATGTAAACCTATCACTAGTGCTAAATATAAAATACCTCCACACAGATAAACCCATGCTTTGGGGACTGCCCCATTTTTCTAGATCCTGCCTAATCTTGGATTTGGGTTATTCAGAATGTGAGGTATCTCTTACAGTATAAAAAGCCCTCAGAAATGCTTATGCGTCATCTGAGTATATTGACGTACAAATGATATGCTCAGAGAAACCCGCAGTCCATCAGTTAGGCCGACTGATGCCGGAGCCCCTCGAATCCCCTTATCACTTGAGTGGTGCACACAAACACATTAGCTGCTTATTCCAGTCAGAACTCTCATTTTACAAATCCGAACTGCTTTTGCCAGCATCATTGCCCTTTTAAAATTTATTTATTTTTACTGTGTATTGCTCTCACTAATTTTGCATTTTGAGGTGCTTTTATATGCCTAGTCACCCGGTTCAAGTATCTAGGAGATCATTACTTGCTTCTGATTAGCACAGTGCATTTCAATGGCGTGCTGGAGGCAAAAATTTAAAATGTATCAAAATGCAAATATGCCCCCATTGACCTCCGGAAAAATGTGTTACATTACAAAGTACTTTCAAAGCCTGAAAGGAAGAGGATAGAGAGTATGAGTTTGCAGAGGTCTGTGATATTAAAAAAAAAATTAATCGCAAATGTTCACTTAGAAGTTTGCATTCTGTGTAACGCAGAAAGATATTTTTTTTTCTGTGAAGAGGGAATGGAGGGACCAGATCATGATACTTTACCCACTTTGTGTCTCACTCCACTTGTTTTGCTAGAAGAACCACTGAAGTGAATGGTATTGCTTGTGGCACATATTTTTTTCAATCTGTCAGGATTCAAATGTGTAGTCTAATATATGGCAATGGCCCAGAATGAGAGACACAGAAATTATTCATGATCCTTCTTTCAGTGTTAAAGACTCCTTCTATAACCCCATCTTAATGACTCTACATTTAAGGAGTAAATTATTTTCACCAAGAAAAGTGAGAAGCAGCCAAATTTGCCTGGAGAAGATAAGGGTGGTATTAAGATAAGTGACATCCGTGCAGTGAGGTATGTCTGAGAATGGGGAAAAAGATGCAATGTTACCAAAGTTATTTGAGCTGGTTGCTCTTTTACCCTCACCAGTAATTGTGAATATACTTTCAGTAGAGAAGACTGCAGCTAGATACTGGGTTACACTAGCAAAAAAAAATAGTTCCTCACCCCAAAAAGGAAGGTTATAGCCTGGCCTTATCCTTAGTCTCCACAACGCTTTTCTGCAAATACTTGTTTGCTTGGAGGCATTGCCTCTAATCTCCTGACACAGAGCCAAGAACGGCAGTGTCCTCTCGAAGCAAGTACAATGCTTTAAAGTAACCTACCCTATCCAAGAAAGTTTGTATGAAAGTTTAGTATTAGCTCAGTGTTTAAATTAGCGCTGCTGCTGTAAAGAGGGAAGCCATTACGCCATCCTTTGGCTGGTCCTATAACTGCATTATGCATTATTTATTGCTGCTGTTCAGTGTCTGGGGATGGAAGGAAAACCGCATAGAGAAGCACAGCTGCTTCTGACTGCATTCAGTAGCACATATTTTTATCCTTCAGGCCTTATGAGTAACTGATGTGATAAACCGAACAGACCAGCAAAAGGAAACGAAACAGCTATAGTTGCAAAGATTGCATATAAAATCATGAGGAAGCAGCAGCAGCATATGACCACTCCCAGTCTCCCAGCGGTTGTTGTGCTTAGCTACTTTCTCTGTCTCTGGCTATTGCTTCATTGCACTTTGTCATAAATGAAAGCTATCTAATGCTAATGTCCATGGTGCCCACCCTAATCATGCATTTGAAATATTAATAAAAATAATTTATGTCATGTGACTGCTTTTTAACTAGCTGCTTTCAGGACTTTAGATCAGGATTATAAAAGACTTGCATTTATAAATTATTAGTCTTGAGCACATAAGCACTGCATACTATGGGGAGTGCTTTTGTAGCACTTTAAATTAATTTATTGTTATTCATTCCAGCTGTCTGTGATGTAAACCTTTGGCTATAAATTTGTACCATCATCCAACACACCATTAAACTAAAGTGGTGCCCGTGCTGGAGCATATAATAAAACATATGAAATAGATTTCTGTGGGGACAAAACTCTCTTCTCTGTTAATGACACAAGAAAAGTGAGATAACATAGTGACCCTGTAACTATGCATTCATTAAAATATGTCTGGTGGGGGGAGACTTTTAAATTTGCACTACTATTGAATTCTGACTCAATGTTTTTCTTTACCAGATTGTTTCAACTCATATCCTATTTCAAGCAGAAGGCTTTGTCTGAAGCCATCATGAAGTCACTAGATAAGACTGCTGGAGGATTTTTGCTGGACCTGAACTTTTCAGTAGTGGAAATAGCTCCTGACCACTTAATCACAGCAGTACAAGAGCAAGTAGTTTTACTGTCTTATCTCCTCTGCAGGCAAACATTCTTTCTCCTACAGATCACCATAAGGGTAACAAAGCCTTATCTGCATGACTAACACCATAATGTCTTAACCCACTTAATAGTATAGATGTATTTAGTAGCAGCCCATTGGAATACAATTTCCTAAACTTTGAGGAAAGTTGTGATCATGCAGGGCTCTAGCAAGAGGAGTTAGAACCACTCATTGCTTTGCTCTTGCCATATAGGTCTCATCTTGCTTATGTACTTGTTAATACTTTTTGTCACTTTTGTGACAGATTACTTCTATCAAGCCTGTTCGAAGGCAGCCCTGCCCATCTCAGTCTTCCACTGATATCAGTAAGAGTTTGGCTGCTAATTTCTCAGATTTAGGCTCCTGCTATTGAATACAGCTACATGAAAAAAAGCGACAAAAATCTGAATGTCAGATCCTCAGATGACATAATATAGCACAACTCCTTTCATTTGTGCCAGCTGCTCCTGTACCCCATGTTTTTCAGATCTAAGGTGGAGTTATTCACCGAGTAGCAGGGCTTTTGGAAAATTGACCGAGAGCAGAAAATGGTACTCAAATAATAAGGTTTTTTATTATAACTAATCTCATTAATATAGATACTACCTTGATGGAATAAAATTTTCTTTTCCCTTTATTTTTAAAGGGATCCAAAATTTCAAAGTTTGGGAAACTGAGTCTGATTTGGGATCATCTCTAAACAGTTGACAGGCAGGATGTCTGAACTACTTGGAAATATGTGTACACCAGTAACTGCCCTTCATATGCAAAAATTAACATTTGAAGATAACAAGATTATATAGCAAAATACTACTTTGCCATGGAATTTTATTTTGATACAAATATCTAGTTCAATTGTCCAAAATTATTGAAACTTCAAAAAGGAGCCTCTAGCACACCCCTGAATTGAATTCTGCTCCAGATCACTGAACCACACTGGTACTCTTACAAAAAGATCAGTACTGCTTGGATGACACGTACCAAAGTGTAAATAGCATAGGGACAATCTTTTTGAGTCTGGGTTGCATGCCACAGCAAGACCCCCACATGGAGATCTGCACAAGAGGGAAAGATGGTGGTGGGGTGTGGAGTATACAAAAATAACCTGAGCTTTATTTATGCTTTTGGGAAAAGTAGGCGAGAGTTCAGATTTACCTATTCATGTTATCCCTGAACAAAACATAAAACACTACCAACTTGAACTTTTATATCACTTCCAATGAAAATAAAACACAATTACGGCAATCTTCTGCCTGGTTACAAAATGTCTTTCAGCTTCTGCCTACATATAGGGTCTTCACCTGATAACTAACAAACAAGTAGTTAATAATAGTTTAATCTTCCCTGGCACAGGAGATTAAAACAAGATATATAAACCAGGTGTCTGAGATGCAAAAGGATGCTGATTTCTGAGTTAGAGGGTGGGTTTTAGCTGTTCTCTTAGCTGTGAGTCTGAAGACCTGGATGGTTACAGCAGTCAGTATTATTTTGGGCTCTTCCTTCCTGCAAACATTCTCTACTCATACTGAGTTTCCTTTGAATGAAGATGTGCACTGATACTTCCAGGTATAGGGTGAGTCTTCACCAGCAGTTTTTACATTCTGTCTGAGGTTATATGCAGACCAGCTCCTGTTTTCCTACAGATGTACTGATTTGGAACCATATTGCTAAGATAAAATGTTATTTACTTTTAACTTACTTGGTACAAAAGCAGAGAAGCTGGTGGTCTGAAAAAAAGAGGTATATAGAGCTTTCCTTTCTATTAATTGATTTATCTCTGTCACTTGATGTGTTTTAAATTATTTAAGGAGAGCTTCATTTCTCGTAACACATAGCTTATAATTACTCTGTAACTTAGATGGTCTCAAAAGAAGGGATTGTGTTGTGTTTAAGTTGCAGCAGTTAACATGATTGTGTTAATCTCCCAGCTGCTAATTAATCTGCTCAATTATCTATGCCTTGCTTTCCTTACTGATTACATAGAAAGAAGGTGCCTTTTTTTCCTTTAATTTACCGTATCCTTGTAGGAGTTGGGTGCATTGACTTCATCCTACCAAAGTTTGCTCAAGTCTGATAAAGGTGCCTCATGGAAGAGAGGAGGCACTTCCCTTCAGTTTCTGTGTTCCCACTGACACCGGAGATACCTGCTGTACGTGCTTTTCCATCTCCCCTTGTTTGGTGCGACCAAGCTCCTTAGTCCATGACAGTGCCTAGCAGCTCCAACCAGGCATGAGGACCTCTGTGTGTGCCAAGCAGCCAAGAAGCCCCCTTTGCCTAAAGAGGGCAACTCAGATATGATGAAAGATTAATGAGTAGATGCCAAGAACTCAAGGCAACAGAAAGATATAGTGACTGTACTGCCACACTTTGATGAAAGTAGTTCCCAAAGTAGCTGGTACATGAATGGTACACTCAATCTTTCATCCACACAGCTGCCCTCAGACAGCTGTGGAAAGATCCTCTGAGGAGGGCTGGTAACCTGTTCATCCCCCAGCTGAGCTTATGGGCATGGGGCCTTGTATACCCAGGAGGGCATCTGCTTCTATCTGAGTTGTTAAAGTGATTGCCATGCCTACCACATCACCACTCACAGACATATGCTAGCATTTCTGGTACTGTCAAAATATGCTTTAAAGCCCATTTCAGCAGCAAACTTGCTTAGATTCCTTGCCAGGAAATGTTAATTACTGTGGTGCAGTCTTCTGTTTCCTATGGCACAATAACAATTAATTTACACCATTTGGAAAAACACTTACACTATTTTATTAAAAACCAATAAAAGAAAATCAATACAGTGTAAAGTATACAATACCAAAATGAAAAGCTCTTGTTTTTATTCTTGAGCATCCCTAATAAAATTTCATTGTTGATTCAAGCAGCTTGTCTATTCTAATCTAATGAGAAGCCGTCAAGTTTCTTTTTAGTGTTTTGGAAATGACAGAAAATGGCTGCTTCCATACAGGGCAAAAATGCAATAATTAATCCCCAAGTTGTAAATCAGTATGACGATGCAAATACTGCTGCATTCATCTCTCTGCACTGCATCATCTATGCACCTGACAGTCCATGGAATCCATTTTGAATCAGGATGGAGGTTAACTCTTACTTATAGCTGTAATTAGAAAGACACTAGCACTAGTGGAGACTGCTTCATTACTAGAATATGTCACCACAAAGCAAATTCCACTGCAGTTTTTGCATTTTAACACATTAAAGAGTTAAAAAAAAATGCTTCTTCCCAGGGCAACTTTTTTATTCTTTAGAATCCAATGATTTACTGGAATATTGATTTCAAAGCTTTTTAAAGAAAAATCCCATGGTTATTTCTTCTGCCACTGCTTCAACTAAGCCAGGTGCTGCAGAGTCAGGGAAGGCAGTTCATGCCACTAATCTCCTAGGCTCCCCTGCTGCAAGGGCCAGGCAAAACCAAGGTTTTCAGGTGGCTTAAATTCCAGCTCTTGCCCCCTACCATTGAGGGGACAGAAGCTCTGGGTCTTGTCCAGTGGTGATCTAACCCATCAGCTTCACCAGGTAAGTGCTCCCTCAGCCCACAGTGGGATGTCTCCAGGTGCTGAAGTGAGGAACATTGCCCTTTACAGCATAAACTCCTGTTTCCATCACCATGACCTGCACATTTCTGAGTGCATCCACAATGATTATAGCTGATTTTTAGCAGATAACCAGAACAGAAATAAGTGAGGTAACTTTAATCCTGTGGATAGGCAAATCACTATGGTTTTGAATTTGATGTGGGGTTTTTTTAACAGTGAATTGATAGATGGTCCTTTTAAGTGTGTGAAATGATCCAAGTATGACAGTAGGTTTTTCAAAGCCATTAGACAACTCAGGTAGCTCATGGTAGTGGGCTGGGAGGATGAGTGTCACCGAGATAAAAATATATTAACTAGATGTCACAGATGAGAAAATTGACGTGGTAATGATTTAGTAAGAAATCTAGATTAATAACTAACAGCAATTTATCAATAGAAAATAATTCAGAAAGAAAAGCAACTTCACAGATTGTAAAATTACAAGATTCACTCTAACTTACTTAATGGCACCTTAATTTATACATATATACATGTGCATACACAAACCAGACATATATATACAGAAACAAAGGTGTTTGGATTTAGTAGAATGAACACAAAACTGACAAACACACACAGAAACAAGAACAATGACAAGGGTATGTACCCACACACACCCCCCAATAAATAAAGAACAGGTGAAAGAAAAGCTAGCTCAAAGAAAATTTCCCTCTCAAGTTTAGAGCAAATACCCATAATGCCTTGGCATTCTTCAATGAGCAATAACTGAGACTCAGGCTGGTAGACCACCCTGGCTTTCTGTCTGGAACAGGTGACACTTTAAGGGTTTTGATACCTGAGCAGCATGCCAGCTCAGGGGAGATGCTGATCACAGGCCCACTGTAATCCAGAAGAACTCAAAGGATCTTCCTGGTGGTCACAATTTGTAGGGTCCAAGATAACTGACTTTTGTCAAATACCTTCTGGTGCCTTCCAGCTGTTGCAACCTGCAACTCATTATTGTTCACAGCTGTGCCAGACCATCAGGAGATGATGGGTCATTATAACCGTTTCTGAGCAATAGGGAGGGGTAGGAGCCAGGCTCATTAAGAGGACAGCTTAACAGTAGCAGTCCTTATCTCTACAGATTGGTGTATAGTTCAGGGAAGATGTGGGTGGAATAACATCTGGAATCAAGCAGCCCAACAAGGAGAGGCAGGGACGGGTAAGAATTGCACCACCACACTAGACTAATTTAAAAGGGATGGAGAACTCACGCAAACCCACCAGAAACTCTTGCTTTGCTACAGTGGTACTTAGAATCTTGACATAAGTAAACAAAACAAAAAAAACCAACCCAAACCCAACTTTGAAATAAAATCAAAGTTTTGCAAATTAGGATATTTGGTTTGAATTGTCTTCAGAAATTCCAAAGTGTGGCAATATATTACCAAGATACAGCAAAAGTGTTGTAATCTGTTGTCTGTATGTGGCATCTGTGTATGCATAGTGTTCCCCTCTGCAGCAGGAGCTGTGATGTAACCACCATTTTGTTACCATGATGAATGAGTCTAAAGTTTCTCTCTACTACAAAAAATTACATCAGTCCATCCTGCTTTTTGTGTGTGGTGTTATATGGTTTTTCAAGTTCTCGTCTCTGTGGGGTAAAACATAACTGTTCCTGACTGACTTTCTGATACCTGCTCCAACTAAGCTAAGACAAGCCTACAAGGTAGGACAATCGTCTCATGATTCTATAAGTGTTTCAGACCCTCAAAATATGGGTCTGAGTATATTAATTTCAGGTATATTAGTAAGTCCCACTGAGGTAAAAATCCTGTGTTCTAGGGCACTGATGACTATCAGCTAAGAAAAAAGCTGAGAGACTGGTTTAATTCAAAAGGGTAATTGATTACCTGTGGAATAACTTCTCAGAAACTATCACTTGATCTGTATTTGAAGTGTATAAGAGTGAGCTTATGTTAGTAATCTCCCCCTACTGCAGAACTGATGTGTTTCAATAACACTGTAGTATTTTCAAATAAAACCAGATGTTCTGTTGGACATCCTACAACAGCAAATCAATAGTAGGTGAGCCGTAAGTAGAGCTTTCCTCTGAGAGGGCTCCACTGTGATAGCTGCACAGGAATGAACTCAGCATTGGGCTGGACTAGCAGAGTGACGTTAAGACTAAAATGTTTGATAAGCAGGCTTATCCAACTCCCACTATTTGGGAATCAGGTAAATTAGATGCTTTGTATGATGCTCTTTACCCTCCAGAGGAATGGTGTTCTGTTTTCCATCTGAAACTGAAGAAGGCTGCCTTTCAGTTGTTAGCATGTATTTGTACTGCATTTTTCCATGAATAAACCAGGTAGAAATGTAGAGGGAGAAGCTCTGAAAATGCACAACTTAAGATGGTACCTATTGCAAAAAGCTCACTCTATCTCAGTCTGTCAAAGGATAGTTAGGGTAAAAGGTAGGGATGAAGCAGTATTTTTGCTTTCATTCATAACTTTATGAGGAGTAGAAATTGTGTTTTCCAAATATCATAACACATTCCAGGAATCTGCTATTCCTTTGGATTCCTTTACTCTTGATGCTTTAAATATTTCACTGGTCCTCTCATTCAACTAATCATGCAAATGTGTAAGAGGGATTTTCTGATGATACTCCTTTCTTTCTTTTAATGGATGTCATAACAGAGAGAGAAATATTAGATGCAAGTAAGCCCTATGGTTTTGATTGTGGTTAGTCTGACAGTTCAGGCTTGCTTTAAGTAAAAGCTGATGAACAATGTTTTAAAAGGAGAAAAGGAAAACGGCCCCAGCACTGAGGTCAGCCAGCCACTTCCTACACCCAGCTGTTTCAATTTATTTTTTTAATTAAGTTTGGCTTAAATTAATGATGACAGTTTAAAGAGAACTCTTTCACCTATTTAGCTTACTTTACATCTGAAACCAAGTCCCTTCTGTCCAACTGCTTTTTGTTACAAGATTTGCAGTTACGTTCCTAAAAGTCCCTGGTTTCTCCCCACTTTATTTTGTTATCTCTCTGCTCTACTATTGCCCTCTACCCTTTTGTGCCCCTTCAAGGGAGGGCTAAAGCTATTGCCACTGCGGTATGGAAACAAAGTGCCTCCTAATTGATCGTTAATACTGCTGGAGTGTGAGGATGTCGGGAATTGCTAGATCAAGCCCATTTACTCCAGCTTCTGGGTCAGCTCTTCAGATGGTATAAATCAGAATCAGCGATCATCCTGCCTACCTTTCTCACATCTCAGTATAGGTTTGCACTGTGGACAAGCTGGTTCATTGGCTCATCTGCAGCTCTGCGCAAGCACCAGATCCTACAGGGCTTCTGTCTATCAAGCCAAAGTATACTCTCTGCTTCAGAATAGTGGTATCTTATTTCCAGAAGCCTGAGAATTAGCAGCTCTAGAAGTAACTGCTATAATTCTTTGTAATTTAGGTGATGGGGGAGAGAAACAGAAGTCTTAATTTTTCAGCTTAAAACAAGAAGTTTTCTGATCCCTTGAGATATCACAGTCACAGATATGTGTGTGGTCCCAACGGCCTTTCTAAGCCAGTAGAGTCCCTGCTTTTTTCAACAAACTTCACACTTGCTGTAGCGAAGGAAAATACAATCTTCTCTAGGAGTTTTGGCTTCATGAACATGTGGATTATTTAAACCCCTTGTAACTATCAATTTAAGCCTTCTCTTCAGGCTTGACTACTTTTCTTTCCCAATTACAGCAAATTTTTTCTTCTATGGGGAGACCTTGCCTTAGTATTTAAGGCAAGAGCTGATGACTCATAACCAAAATAAGAAATGAAGTGCCACTCCTTGTACCTCTCCTCATTTGCTAGGAAAGCAATAAGAATTGCATCATCACTCATTGCAGATATAAACGTGATTGCTATGGGTGCAGTCCTCTGTAAACAGTAAAACATTAAAGATTTCCTGAATTAAAATTAATCCCATGGTCTGAGTGGTATTGTTTGGCAAGTCATGCAGGACTATCCAGGAACCCACCTAAGGAACAATTCTTAACTTCAGGCTTGAGAAAGCTGTCAAAAACAGACTTGTGGTGGTTTGGTCATTCATGAGTTAGAACTAGATTGTCTCATCCACTTCACTCTTCCCTGTAAAATTAGCAGAGGTAAGGTTGCCCTTGGTAATAAGATAATGACAAATCAGTCCCCCACCTGATCTGAATCCCTGACAAAAATTGGTGTGAACTAGGAAGAATGAAGGAGGATGCTCTCCTGGGTGAGTCTTTGTGATATGGTTCTTAAGTTACAGCTCACTAGTGGTTACAAGCATTTTAAGATGCCTAATGATAAGAACATTGTAAATTTTTGCCATCCCATATTCTTACTGAAATGACTACATGGCAGGTATGAGATCAAATGCAGTCTGCAGATAACAGGTGAAATCTCCTGTAGAAGCTTCTGGACCAAATTCAGCTAAGATAATAAATAGCTGTGTATGTATCATAAAACTGTCAAAAATTGAGACAAATGGCAAAGGGGCATAACTTGCAGCAACTTGGTACTTTGTATGTGTACAAGTCAGGGTCTAAAAACAAAAGCAGTTGAAAAAATATCCCTATCTCTGTCTGTTCCCCTTCAAAATTACCTAAAACATCTAGTTTATTTTGGGTGTCTTTTCCTTTCTTCATTCTGAAGATATTTGAGTTTTAAACAAAAATAGAAACATTTGAAAAACTGTAATCATATGTTGTTTTCTTCCAAGCAAATCTGCAGAATCTACTTCACTGAACTTTGACAAACTCACAATTAACTTCAACTCACATTGAACTGTGCTTTTTAAAATGTTCTTCTGTGATGAAAAGTATCTTCTCCACTTGAAAAAATTCTTCAGCTGTAGTTCTGGTCTTTGTCTAAGGTGTTAACAACCAGATGCTAGCACCTTGTTTTCAATTTTGCCCCTGTTGGAGACACTACTTTAATTTAGGCTTTTCTTTTACTGGCAGTAGCTACAATGGTCTAGGCTTTAATCACCAGCAGCTGTAGAAATGAGAATAGGATTGCAAAAGCAAACATCCCCTTGAAGATCAGTTGAATCCACATCTTCATGTGCACTTTTTTCCTAGTATTATGCTCCAATTTAGAAAGGTTTTGTATGCCTTGGGAACTCATTCTTGGCTCTTTTCACACCTCTGAGTTAAAATCATGCGTAAAATAGCTGTTGTGCAGGGAATGGTGCTGTGAGCTGGGAAGAGTATCTTTTGCCTGGTTTATTTCAAAGTAAAATTATACAGAATTTAGCTTATTGTTTTGTAGAGCCATAACCCTCCACAAAACTCCTCCTGAGATCAACCAGACTAGTTGTGCTAGCCAGGCCTAGTGGATGCTGAAGTATAACAAAAATCCAACTCAGTCTGATATTTAATATCCACCTTTTCACACTGTAGCTAGATGGTAAGACACAGAAGGGGATTTGCAGGCTCTGGACCACTGAAAAAGCTGTTACTTCCTGATGGCCATCCCACCCCTCTGGCAGAAGTTACTGCAGCAGGGTAGGCAGAAGAGGTAGTTTCTCTGCTCATGGGCGATCACAGCTCATAGCACGGTGTATTAACTCCAACAGCCATTGATTTAAATTCATGTTAATATGCTGGGCTGTGAGCTGCTGCAGGAGGGGTCTCTGGTTCAGGACTCCTCTCAGGTTCAGAAGAGCTGAGGTTATCACCTCGGCAGTAACATCTTTAGCCACTAAAGTTGAATCCAATTCAATCATGAATCAGTGCCCTTAATTAATTCTCCTTTATAAAAGCCCAAAGCAATCATACCGATGTCAATGAAAAAAGTCCCAGATGAGAGTTTGATTGTTTCCTCAATATAAATTTAAAAAAAAAAAAAAAAAAAAAAAAAAAAGTTAAAAAGCTAAAACCCAAATGGCTCCTTGGGGGAACAGATTGGTTCATTAATATATCACATGCATATTTAAAAAAACGTGTATGTTAACAATTTAACCCTCACAGCTACTCAGGACAAAAATAATTACTCTGAAAGAATGACTTACCTTTTCAGTATTCCTTTGAACAAAATTACAGTAGTTGAAATGTAAGAATACATTTTCAGTGAGAAAAATTATTCCTAATACAATTTCACCTACATTGCCATATTTAAATGCATTGAGGTTTTCCTTCTTTTAAATAAAACAACAAAACACCTCACAAGTTGGCCATAAATAGTTCATAAACATCACGGCTACCTACTAACTCTTCACAATTTACATCTATACAAAAAAACCCAGTCTGAATCATTTTCTGTAGATCTATGTATAGAATAATCTTTCTTAATGTCTGGCTAGACTTCTCTATTCTTGACATAGTCTTATTTATGCTCAATCCTGCATATTTCAGAACTGTGAAGAGATATGCAAGCTATAAAGGACTGTATAAAGTTTTGGTCAAGACTAAATTCTGAAGACTACTGTGGTTAGGTCAATATTGTTTTACTGTTCAATGCAAACATCTCAAAAGAGGTTGGAAAGAAGTGCTGGTCCAGAAAAAATCTTTTTACTTTGGTTCTTGGATGTCCTTACATCCTCCTGATCTCATTAGAATATGTCTGGAAACACTATTTCAATGTGCAGGGGCTAAGTGCAGGAAAGGGCTTATGGAGATCTAGGTTGGAAGAATCAATCACACTAAGCAGGCAAATGCTCTCACCCCCAATCCCAGGTGACCACACCAGAGAGGGAAGCCAGGCCCACAAGTCAACTGAATTGTGCTGAATAGAACCCACAATGCTCTGGGCTTCAGCCCTTTGGAGTGGATTAGCCAGGTCAAAATACATACTTGTGAGCCTCACTGGGCCATCTGATGATAACATCAGTGGCTTCAGCACACATATATAAAAGAGATGTTTCATTTCAAAGTGCCCACAATGATGAGAAACCACACTGACAGCCACCAGCATGGTACAAGTACAGCTTGCTTTCATGGAAGTGTGTTGTGTGGCATAACGAAATGTGGAGGCATTTGAGGGCACAAAACCACTTGAGGTACTGTTTGCCCAGATTCAGGTTGGGGGACAAACTTTAACATAACGCAAGTTCTTTTGTCGCTAGTGTGGTGCCTGGGAGTGAAGCATACTGTCCACTCGGTATGGGCTTCACCTCCACACAGGAGTGCAGCAGCAAATGGCATGTGACGTGGTGGGGACAACTGGAGAAACGGGGTCTAGGAACAAAACAGAAAGCCTAGCAAAGCCATGGTATAGGTGAACACTCATTCAGCTGGAGCAGCTTCACTGTGGTGGGTTGCCTCCCATAAATGTCTACAGGATCCCTGGCATTTAGCAACCAAGTGATGTTTAAGCAAGTTACCTGCTGTTTGAAATCTCTGATTCATAGCTGCTTTTTTTTTCCCCCCTTTCTTTTTTTGATAACTGAGCTTCACCATAGCACTGGGGAATATTTGTTCTGGTAATGATTAGAGAATAAAACCTCTGGCAGTAGGATTCTGCAGGAGGGAGGTGGGGCAATCTGGTTTTCATCCAACAGCCTCACAAGCCTGGGTTTCATACAGCATAGGTGGATGTTTGAGTGAAAGCAAAATAAATTTTCAAATTCAGATTAGGCTTATTTAATCTTCTTTGCAAGTAACAACAAAAAAATAAGATGGTGTGTTTTTAGAGAGAAATCTAATAGAAGTAGATGAGCACAGGCCGGCCAGCCCTGCTTGAACCTCAACCATGGCTGTGCCCCATGAATGTGTTTTGTCCTGGGAGAGCTGCTGGGAGCACAGCTGTGCATGTTCCTTGTGAGCAGAGCTCCTGCCGAGCCATAACCAACAGGTTGCAGCAAACAAAGCTAATATAAAAAAAGGTATAAGTGTTTAAACTGGGAAGGAAAAAATCTGTAAAACAATCTCAGCCAGGTCCATCCCTAATACAAGCGTGAATTCATCAGCAGGCGTGTCTCACGGAGGCAAGGCCCTGTGCCACCACCATTCCACACTAAATTTCTCCTGTTTATAGAACTAAAGAAAACTGAAACATTTTTGGCTATCATCTTTGCATGAGCCTGAGACCTGCTAGGGATAGGGCTACCCTGGGCCTTGAGCATACCCTGCCCAGCTCTGGGCTCAGTGGGAGCAATGGTCTGGGGGCACTCACCTTGCAGGGTGCAGCACCGTGGCTGCTTACTGCTGCACTTGAGCACAGGAGAACCCCTAGAGAGGATCAACAGGGCTGGTGGTTAGCAAAAGAAAAATCATGTTTTGGTTTTTTTCCCCTTAGTAAATACAAGCTATTAGAATCTGACAGGTTTTTTACAGAACGCAGTTACAAGCACTTAAGCCTTAAGCATCTTAAGCCTTCACTTTTGTTGCAGTAAGCCATACCTGAAAACTTGAGTTCAGAACCAGTACAGAAGGAGCTGCGCCTTGGCCCAGCCGTGGGGAGCAGCTGCTCCCTGGAGAGGGGAGATGGCTGCTGTCACCGATCAGCTGTTAACATCCCTCTGCAGGGCCCCTCCAGCGTCCCCATCCGAGGTGGCAGGAGGGCGGGGAGCAGCCCCGGCTTTGGCCTGCCTCAGCTGAGATGCGGAGCTCTGAGCCACCGGTGTCGAGGTCTGTGGCACCTGGACCAAACTGAGAAGTCTGAAGGCAGGGCAGTGTCCTAGCCATCATAGAGCCACGGACAGCCACGGGCTGCGCCGGGGTCCCACCGCTCTGGAGATGAGGAGACGAGGCTGTGTGCTGCTTCCAGGGGGAGAACAGCCCCTAGCTCCTGCTGCCTCCCCGGTGTCTGTGTGTGCAAGTCCTGGGGGGGCATGGACACCCTCACCTCTGAGTGCCACTAGCCCCGTGAGCACAGGTGACAGCAGAGAGCATTTATAAAGCAGAGAGGTGCAGGCTGCGTAAGGCCTGTGTGAACTGTTTCCCCAGATAAACTCCTTTCTCAAGGGAAGTGTAGAGGAAGCTATTTGCAAACTGAGATCTGCTAAGCTCCATCTAAGAGAAAAATAATTTGAGCTGGGCAATAAGACCCAGACAGGATGCCGATTTTTTTTTTTTTTTAATGGGTTAAAATGGAGCCAGTTGCTGCAAACAACGCTGTAGATTTATTTAGCTGTAGAAGAACTAGCACACAGCAGGTGCCTTGGAGGGACAGAAGGAAGGAGCAGGGGAAAAAATAAAATAAGACCAAGCAGCCGGGGAGAAACCTCTGGAAGGTACAGGCATGCAGGCGGCTGCACTCATGCTTTATGTCACTGCAGAACATTAAATGAGCACTTAAAAAGGTAATTAGCACCTTTTCATTGGACCAGAAATCAAAGGTGTAATTTACCAGAAGTCAGTGAACAATGTAAGAGATCTAATTTAATCACATTGTGTAGTTTAGCCAGGGTGAGAAATCAGAAGCCTGTCTTGACTGAACAGCAGCACTTACATCAAAGCCGTTTTTGTTTCCCTGACAGGACAGTGCCACTGTCACCAGAGCCATGCTTGGTGCAGGCGGTGAAGCGATACATGCTATTTGTTCTATTTGAATTCTACTGCATCATTTTCATTATTTCACAGTAAAAGCAGAGGGTCTGCGATATATAGAATAAAATGCTCTTGTCTAGAAGAGGCGGCAATTTGTAGCCAACGTTTGTCACTGGAGTTCAGATGTTCTCTTTCACAGCCTCTACACAGGGTGACAAGATCAGATCGCTGTAAAGCTCAGGAAGATGGGGATGAAATGGAGGTTTTGTTTCTGCCCATGTAGTTGAAAGGTGATCTTTCAATATGCAGATTTCAGTTTAGACTTCGGACTGTCCAGTCGTGCCTTAAGGATTTGGAATGGGTGATTCAGCTTGCTTCTAGGTATCAAATGAAGCGTTCAAAAGATCAGTAAAAGCAAAAGCACTATTAAAGTTTATGTGCCGTATAAAGAAACTAAGCTTTAACTCAGTTATTTTTCAAGCCAGAGCCACAGCACAAGGCATATTACCTTTATTGGGATTTCCTAAATAAAAATGTGAACTGTATGTGAGCACAATTGTAAAATCAAGCTGTTACCTAACAAAGCTGCAGTACAGCAAATCATGTCCAACGTTACACCATCTAATGAGATTAAACTTTATCCCCTGAACACTACTGCCTTTCCAAGATTTCTGTCTTTTTAATTTTTTTTTTCACTGCTAAATCTTCATATGTGTTTCTGTGGCAGCTTGGAAAACCTGGAGCACAGGCAGATCCCCTGCCATCATCCCTCCAAAGGGCTTCTTCACAGTTGCATCTGAGAAAGGAGGCAGCAGGACCTGAACTGCAGAGCAGGACTGTTTGTATCCATATGCGGTTCCTCTGTTAGTGACCACAGTGTGGCCTGCAGAAGATAACAGACTTGGAGGTGATGTGGCCTCTACTAAACATGGCAAGCGAACAATTTCTGTTGTCTTCTACATGATAGCCCTGGCACAAAGATCTGACCTCACTTTCTTAGAGATTAACCTCAAAAAAAAAAACCCAACACATGTGTAATAACCGTAATGTAACGGGACTACACAAACCAAAATTTCAAACTCTCAACTTCAACAGTATGTCTAGTTTATCTAAGGATTAGCTCCTACAGAAGTGTAGGCAACTGAGATTTGGATAGAGTGGAGAATAGTCCAGGCAAACATTAATCATTCCAATTCAAGAAAACTGAAGGACACCTCTAACAAAGATCCAGTTTGCTTAAGAAAAAATCAACAAGCAAGAATTGTGTCTCTACTGCAAGACACTCACTCAAATAATATATTACCATGCTCCTAATTATTATATCTAATTATAGATAGTCCTAAGCACATTGGCAAGGGAAATATGTTGTAAAATGTATGTTGAAATATTACTGTGCTATTGTTGAATCAGCTCCTGTGACATGAGGCGTTAAATATTTGAATCTCTGGCTGATTTCAGTGGTTTTATGTTGCTTAACCACACTGTTAAGCTGTATTGTTGAAAACTTCTCCTTGCTGGTTAAATATGGCTTCTCTGTTCTCTGGGTGCAATCTGATACCTCCTA
This sequence comes from Athene cunicularia, assembly GCF_003259725.1. Lineage (NCBI taxonomy): Eukaryota > Metazoa > Chordata > Aves > Strigiformes > Strigidae > Athene > Athene cunicularia. The sequence continues at coordinate 25,183,365 of NW_020799110.1, forward strand.
AAGAACTGTCTTTCCCATTCTCAAACTTTTTTTCCAACAGATGTTTGTTTCCCCAACTGGCCTTATTACTTTTATCTTTTTTTAAAAATCTATACTACTAACATTGATCATTTCAAGTTTCACTGTAAAACCATGTCATGTGTTGCTTCTTGTTTTGTATTGCAGCCTGGTATCACTCTATTGCAAACCCTACTATTGTGTATGCTTTGTACTCTGCCAGTGGATGTGATACACTGTCACTTGCATTCTATATTTGTCACTAAATAATGTCCTACAAACCACTCGAAAGATTTGGACCTTGAGGATGAGTCCATATTAAGTGAATTAGGATATTAAGCCACAGGAAAAAGATATTTGACTGTACAGCATGGAAAAGAGAGCCCAAGAATGGAAGAATTATTTTCACTGTGTCTGTCCATGAGTGGGTAACAGGAGACAGTCTGACATAGGCACTGTGTTTCAGCACCCACATAGAATATATAATGGCCTTTCTTTAAAAAAAAAAAAAAAAAAGAAAAAACAGGAAAAAAAAATAGCAGTGATTAAATGTTAAAATGAATTAATCCAGGTTTTTGTTAATCAAGTGGGGAAAAAGGCCCCTAAATCATTGCATTTATTAATTTCTAACCACTAATCTTTTAAAGCAATCTCCTTAACACACCTCTGAAATGCTTCAAAAATCTCAAAAAAAAGTTTCAAAAAATTACACTACAAATGACTTCAAATAACTATTGTATAGTCATGTGGTAATTTGAGATACAACTCCTGCTTCTTTGTCTCTTAGTTATGATTGTGTACTGCCCTTGATGACTGTATTAAAATGTACAGCAGGCTGCTGCCAAAACAGTCTTATACTGTGAACGGTGGGATAAAGATGAACGAGGAAGCTAAAGATGTGACTGACTTGACTGACATACTTTGGTATAAGCCTTTTCTGGTAATTAACAAAGACTGAATTTTTATCAAACATCACAAATACTGTTGCATATGGAAAGATAACATAGATGGGACAAGAAAATTACAGTACTATTGGTGTGCCCACTCTTGGGATACATGCAGAATAGAGGTTAAAACTATTATTAGAAGTGTAAGAAAGCAGAATAGAGACTAAAGCTATTATTAGAAGTGTAAGAAAGCACCTTGATTTTGCTTTTTACCCAAACCACACAGATCTGGCATGGCATGACTGATGGTTTTAGTGAAAATGAGAATGAAAAGAGAAAGAAAAATCTCTATTAACTTCAGGTTGTTTAGTCTGAATCCTGTGCAGAAGACTGAGGGAGTGCTGTTCTGTCCTTGGAAAGCCTGCATTTATCTCTTTCTAAAGGACCCTGATGGTGTTTTCTCCTGCCTCAGCTTCATACTAAAATGTCTTGAGGTTCAAATATTCAATGATGGACTTTAATTGATTTCCAGTCCAGACTTTCTAAATCATGTTTCTGAAAAATCTACTTATTATTGTCAGGCTATTTCCCCCATTTTGACTAGTCTGTGATTCTTTAGTTTTACAGCACAGGGAGCAAAATACATTTACATGCAGAAGTTACCTGAGACAAAAAAAAACAGAGGACAAAACCAGTGCATCGGACCCAGCATGATATGGCTGTCCTCTATGAAGTGCTGCAGCCAGAGACAGGCACCTGCCTCTAGACACAGATACTAAAATGTTAAAAGTTCAATACACAGAAAACAAAGTGAGGAAAATTGTAAGTTTCAAACAGCCCCTTTCTCTTTTTCCCGTGTACATGCTGCAGCCACAGCAGTCTGACCACAGGTCGATTTGATATTTATAAAGTTCAGTCACACACCACAGCAACACCGAAGACAAAAACCCCACGCACAAAACCTGTTATAATGGTCTGCTACGTGGTACCTAAGGCTGATGAATATTGCATGTAATGACAGCTTTGGGTCTTCTCCCCTGGGCCTGGGTCAGACCTCTTCTTGTATTCAACAAGAACATTTTACCAAGTCCATAGTCTGTGAATTGGACCCTTAGATGTTAGTACAGGTAAAAGTTTCAAAGTGAAAGGACTCTGGGGAGAAGAGCATTTATTAAACCTCTTCAGTTCTTCATTCTGATAAAGAAAAAATCTTCAATGTAATAAAAAATAGTTCAATCTTTTGAAAAGATTTACTGACACAATCTCACTTACTTAGAAGTTCAACATATTAGGTGTTAAAATGGATTCCAGCAGCCCTCAGTATTTCTGTGTAAAATTTCCAAAACTCACCTGCCCAAGTGCAAAGTTAGGACTCATACGGAGGAAATGTAAATATGCTGTTATATTTTTCTAAGCTGCCAGCAAAAGTTTGTAAACCTAGTTTCCAGAGAACACCACTGAACAGAGAAAACTGTGTCCTGTTCAGAGAAAACCACACATTGCCTTCTCTTTAACAGAGAAAACTTGGAAAGGGACGTGACTTACAGCATTTTTTTCATCTTTTTGACCACAGTTCCTTTAATTTTCAGGAGTACTCCAAGGTTATAGCACACCTCCAGCACCCCGTGACAGCCAGGACATTAGCAGTTAGGAAAGCCCCCATCCTGGCTCTCGCAGGCAGTGTGGTCTGAGTGTGTGCTGCTGTGTTGGGGCCAGGTTAGCACCGGGCAGTTGGAGGGGATTGCTTTGGGCCCCACAGGATAATGCTGAGATGTGGCCTTTTAACATGTCCGTTTGCATGGTTTCTGGAAAGGCAGAAAACTAGCAGGGATCTGGGGCAGAGCAAACTGCTATACTGCAGCTGTGGAGGCAGTAGGAGGAAAAGAACTGCCAGAACTGATCATCAAGCAGAATTAGCAGAATTAGCCTGTGGAAGTGGATGGTGGTATCAGAGAGTGTAGCAACCTCAGTAACAGATTTGTGTGGGACAATTCATTTCTGTGTGGCTCTCCCTTGCAACCAAGTAAAGCTTTGTGCATTCAAATACTTTGCAAGTGTTTGATGTTAGCTTAATTCTAGCTCTGACATGAGGAGTAAAACTTAAATTGATTTCCAATTGATTTCATTACTATTTTACCAGAACGTGGCCAAGCATTACCTCACAGCCTTACATGCTCATTATACCCCTACTCCTTGGGAGACTTATTTTTTAAAAGCACAACCCTGCAGAGCAGAGACTACCACTGCTGTCTGAACAGAGGGCATGGTACATAGGATGAGTGCTCCAGAACACATTTAGTAAAGTTCAGGGAGGCACTGCTTTATGGCATAGACATGGAGGAGACCTCATGCATGACTGGATGCTGAAGAATACATTCAGGAATGCAAACTATGACAGTATGAACCAAGTGTTCTTCTGCAATAGCCTTAGAGGGCATTATAAGCTTAAACTGCACTCAACTTGATTAGATGAAAACTTTGGATCCTGTCATGGATACAGATAAAACAGAAAGGCATCTCCAGCAGCAGGTAACGCATATGTTATATTCTCATGATTGTAACACACTATGGGAGTCTTAGATGTGCTAGTCCAAAATAAACAGAAAATAAAGAAAATGAGAACAGGACCATCTATGTTGAAGAGAAGGTAGAGCCTTTTCCTGAGCAGGAAATTATGTCCTTACGTGAGTGCTAGTCAGAATGAAACTGCAGAATGAAAGCCTTATTTTGGAGATTTTATTTTTTTCTGTACCATCCCAAGTACACCAGATCTCCAAGAAAGCAACCTAAAATTTTCAAAACATTCTTCCTCACTACCATTTCTCAACATTTTGGCTAATCACAAAAACAACAGTGCTTCTGTGAAAGCTGTATCATATGATTTTTTCTTCTCTGATGAAATATTTTTCAGCAAAATAAAGTGAAATTCAATAGTAAAATGCACATATTTGGATATTAAGTATTTTTTTAATTTGAGAATCCTAATTTCTTCTAAAAATCAGAATTATTTTATTAGATTTTAAAAATCAAGTAATCTGTTTCCCAAACTATATTTGTTTCCTAGAAATGCAGACAAATGCTGTGCAAAAACTCCTTCACACTGACATGAAGGCTGTCAGAGGAGACAAACTATCTTGAAATCACAAAATAACTTTTCTTATCAGACACCACCACACAGAGCTTGTTTGAATTTTATACCGCTGTATCACTGACAGTTTCCACAACTGTAGATATTCTGAGTGACAAGTGCAGAGTTAGGCCAAAATTACAAAGGTAGTGGGATACAAACCTTGATGCCTGGTAGCATTTAAAGAAACAAATGTTTTTGGTGTCTAACTCCCAGTGAGTTGATTACCTATTTAAAGTAGTCTGCATCTCCTGAAGAGGGAGATACTAGAAGTTAGCAATCTGCTAAGCCTTCTCTGATGACAGAACTGAGTTGAGTAAACTCACTGAAAAAATCACTGGGCTATTGTTATTGTTCTGTTTACATGTATTTTTAATGGTTTAGAAAAGGAAACTAGAACATGCTGATAAAAGCATCACAGGTGAGATAAAGGCTCTTGCATGGTAGAGCATCACGAATAACAGGGAAATGGAGGTCCAGGTTTCTTTGTTGTATTGGGAAAGTACCAGGTCACAGAGAACATTAAGGTTTTGCTAATTTTTCTGCTTTTATCCTGGAGGCTTTTTTATGCAGCCTCTATTTCACGTAGTTACCAGTCTTGGTGTGAAGACAATCTGAAGGTACACCTTAAAAGAATTTTAAAGGTTCATCCCAGCACTACAGCTCTTTCAGATATGATCGACTTCTACATGCACGAATGGTCATGTATCTTGACATGCTAAAAGAGGGTGACCCTACTCAAAGACATTTAAATTAAATCATTAGTATAACGGACTTACATAGAGCATAGCAGACAAATTATTTGATTTCATAGTTCGTATATATATGCAGATTATGTATTATTTGAGGTTAAATTGTAGTCAGTAGGTCAGATCCATACATATTTGTTTTATTCCTGAATTTGGCCCAATTACTTTTAAATACTAAAAATTAAGGATTCTGATAGTAAATATTTTCAGAAAACCTAAAATTGTAGCTGTGGGAAGAAGAGTGAGAGAGGAAGAAAAAATTCTGAACAGTACCAGCGACTTGATTCACTCTGCAGCTGAAAGGCAAAGTAATGGCATTATAAAAATCTAGGACAACAACTAGAAAGGAGAAAATTATCCAGACAACCAAGATTATGCAAGTTTTTTCCTGGTGTACATTTCCTTCACTCCATTTGGTCAAGACTGGAGGAAAATTGGGAAGTCAATGTGGTATAGTGCCTGGGGACAGTATATATCAGAATGGTTCTGCATATAGTGTAACATGCAGAGGATAACCAGAAATGCTATTTATTTATTTGCTTGTTTGTTTGTTTATTTATTTATTTACACGAAAGAGGCTCCAGTACCAGTTGACTAGCTGAAAATGGTTGAACTTCAAGACATTCAAAGGAATTCAATAGCCACAAAGCTTTAAAATAAAAGATAGAAAATTAACCTATCCATTAGTCATTGCAGTGTCTGTGACTGTACAGCTAAAAGAGCATGCTAAATGACTATTTGCCTACCTACAAGTGCACGCAGCATAATTTTAACTCTGGTAAGATGCTTGAAGAGTGTACACATCTTGCTTTTTTATTGGAAAAGAGCTCTTACATTGGTTGCACTTTCCTACTTTGTACGTAACAGTGGCTCCAAAGGCTTGTAGGAGATGTACCTGAAAGGTACTCAGAGAGAACCTGAAGTTGCAGCTAACTTCAGAACAGAAAAAATTGCCCTCCTTCCTGCCCATAAGTGAGCAGGAGCTTTTCTCTGCACTAACACTCCTCCATCCTGAAAGATGGGAGAATGACCCTTGTCCTTCCAGACAGACCATGCTGTCACTGACATGGGGAGCTGGTGGTTGCTGCTTCCTAACAGGCTTTTGATCATTACAGGGGAAGGGAAAAAAATCACTGAGCTATTTGATGTTATTGTTCTGTTTATGTGTATTTTTAATGGTTTAGAAAGGGAAACTAGAACATGCTGATTTTTATCTATATATCTGTTGTGAAAGGCAGAAGCTGTCATAAGAAGTGATAGGAGCCATGATACTATGGATGAGAGAGAGTATCATAAATGGAGACTCTAAAATTTCTTTTTTTTTTTAATATGAGCTATATAACTCTTCAATGCCTAACAAGGGCATTGTTTGGGGTGTGGGAGGATTGGTAAATGAAGACTGAGAACTGATACCTTACTCAAAGCACTCTACAAAACTATTTTTTTCCTCCAGCTTTATAAAGAGAGGATTAGAACTGATTAGAAAATGATAATTCTGGAAAAAAAACACAACTTTTTAGATTCATTTTCTACAGTAATTTTATCCTTCTGCTCCTAAAATCATTAAGAGTTTTAAAGGGCATTGATATCTTTCTATATTTTTAATACCCATATTCATCAAAATATTATAACTAACTGCTCTAAGGCAGGGTTGGCTAAAAATTACCTGTAAGGTGGCTACTGCCTCTGTTCCTCCCTTCAGTTGTTCAAGTCCGCTCTGCCTTTTCCTTGGCAAAAGGGTTATTCTTGTTTTCCTCACAGTCTGCCCATGGCACAGCAAATGTTCCGCCAAGAACAAATAACCATGTGCAGTGATGGCTGTTGCTGATGCACAGGGCAAGTTTGATACAAAATCATTTTTGTTACAGTTTATGATTTGCCATGCTAGCGTAAACCTTCATGTGGAGAACTTTATGCTTAGTGTGATCATGGTAAAGCAGACTTAAGTAAATTAACTGGCACAAGACAAATGACAGTGAAGTTAGTTTAAGAAATTTAAGTTAATCCGAAATGAAACTTGCTCCCTTTGGACTTGCCTGCTGTAGGATATTTGTGTAGCAGACTTGCATCTTAATTTTAAAACCAAACTTAAATGTTACCTCCTATTTGATTTTCCCTTTGTTTTGCCATGGACTTTGGCAGGTGGCAGAGAAACCCCAAGTGGCCATGACCATGCCTCGACCAGGCAGCCGAAGTTTGTGCGTGCAGGGCTTTTCCCAGAACACTGTCACTTCCACTGAATTGCCCCTTACTCTCCCTTGCACATATGGTGTTTTAACTGCAGGAAACAGGGGAACCTGGTCACTCTCAGTGTGGTCAACATTGATTATAACAAAAGATATAAATTAGATGAACTTTGTTTGACTTGCAAGGAAAGGGTTACAGTTTTTCTATAGAAGTTTATTCAGGCTGAGGCATTCTCAAAGATTACTCTGCCATAAGGGGTTTTTCTTTATTTATGGATCTATACCATGAGGCTAGAAATAAAGGCTAAACTGTGGATTTGGTCCAAGGCCTCAATATGAGTACTCGGCTGCAATACAGTAGAAGTAAAACAGAGCACCTTTGGAAGCTCAGAGGAGAAGGATATGGAAGAAGTAATTTTCTATAAACTCATACCTGTAAGCAAAGTCAGATGTCTTGTTTTCTTAATCATCTCAGCTACTCTGACCATGAAATTTGGGAACTACAATGACATTTCAAATTCTTCCCTCTAGCCAATCCACCTGCCAAGGTCTTACTTCATTTCCTGCTTCTCATAGACTTACGTTCTAACAAACACTGGAACATGCATCTGCACGTCAGCTGCCCATGCACAGAATCTGATGCCACAAAACATCAGAGATGGTCCATGGAGCAATTACTGCAGTGGAGTCACAGGAAGGGGCAGTTCTGCACAAGGCAGCATGTTCCAGCTCCCATGTTTGCTCACTATATCCTGTATATTTCTGCTAGAATAAAGTTCCTCTTATTCCAGGCAGCAGTATGAAATGCCTAGTGGTCAATAAAATCCTTCACAACCTGCAGGATGGCTACCACTGTTACAAGGTGCCTGAGGGACTGACCTGTCATGGTTTCAGTCGAAAAGGAAAAGAACATACCCTTCATGTAATGGTGCTATAAAGGATCCCCCTTTCATGAATTTGCTTTGGTGAATGATTTCTCCTCAGAGTTATGCTGTTTAATGAATGTTTTCCTGTTTATCAATAGCAGATTAGGTTAAATGTGCTATTACCTGCCTTTACAGGCTCAGAAGTAAAATAATGACATAAAACCTGATGCAAGACACCACAGATTTTCTCCTATCCCAGTACACGAACTACTGAACTATTAAAGACATGATGGGATTTATTGTACGTGTTCCCTTATTAAATGTGATGTGCTGAAATAGGGCTGACCTTAAGGTCTCTGCCAGTTCGAGATCTGGTTTCTTCTGGTTGTCTTCTGCCAGATAGATTATTAAAGTTGTTAGTGGTGCCTCAGAAGGTAGGTCTGATCCTTTCTTTCAGAAAGGACACTTGTTTATGACAGCTGCCTTCTTACTCCGTAAAAAAGTAGTAAGTGAGAGGGTCTCAAAGCCTCCAGAAGCCTTGGCTATGCACAGGCGACTTCTGGGCAATGGGAACAGGAGTGCTCTCTGTGCTGGCTGGAATTTCCTTTTTCAGGAGTTGCAGCTGGCACTCTGGGCTGCCTAAAGATGACTGCACTGAAGTCCTTTTTTTCCAGACTAAATAATCACACTAATGTAAGCAACTCTCTCGGAGGTTTGAATATTTTTAACAAGATTCTTTTGATTCAAATCAAGCAGGTCTCTTACCTCTCGCTCTTCCAGAAGCACAAAAAGGCTTGCAGGACTTCCAGGAAAGCAGTAAGAGGAGAGACTGCTATTTCTCTCTCTCCCCTGATCTCATTCACGAACGTCTGAATAAAAGACTCACCTGACTCCATATGTGAAAGAGACTATATTATGGACTTGAGCGAGACCTGGATCAAGCCTCATGCATTTTAAGTGGCCAGTTCTTTACCAATGAGCTTCACAAGCTGTATTTAAAGTTTTTCTCAGTCTCTCAAGACTTCCTTGCAAAACATGGGCAAGCGCAGGAGCCTCTTGAGGAACTTCAGTTCTACTAAAGAAAAGAGACTTGTGATAAACTACATTAGTGGATGTTAGGTTTTACTTTTATCCTGAATAACACCATTTCAGGATCTTCCTCAGTAGCCATTTAATTTAAAAGTGCTCCTCTAGGTGGTAAGGTCTCAAAGATGCCCCTTCTAATATATTTCTTCTAGGATCATCTGTGGATGCAGCTCTCAGACTTCAGCAGAGGGACCTTTCTGACTCAGCCTGTGCACTATGTGAAGTAAGAGACATAGTGCAGCTAGAAGTGCACCTGCCCTTCTCCAGGTGAGCTGTGAAGGAAAGCCACTGGCTACTGTGGACACTAATTAATCTCTCACTAGTGAAGTATTTTAAAAGTCCTTTAAGTCTGGCAGCTGCTGTAGTGCCCAGCATCCTAATGGGATTTGAGTATGAACTGGTAGGCTGGATACAAAAGATGTGTGTAACTATCTTGGTGGCTGATAACTTAAGTATTGCACAGAAACAGTCATAGAACTAAAGCTTTTATTCTCATACATTAGAAGTATAAACTGGGTTCTAACCTTCTCAAATTCCTTAAGCATTGTCAAGCACTGATGCTTTTTCACATCTCTATTGATAATGTGGTTATGTATCTGCTGCACTTAAGTAAAAGGTAAAGCAATTATCATATATTGTTTATCCTTCTGTTTTGGAGTACTACAAAGTTCAATTGAAGGGTAATCTAAATGCATGAAAGACACTACTGACACACAAAATCTTGCTATTACTTTCAGGACAGAAGAAGGACAAAAGAGTAGATAGTACATAATTTGTTAAAACACTCTGGCTTCCATGAAACCTCAAAAGCTTATTTTCCTTAAATGCATGCTGTTTAGCAGTTTTGCTTGCATCCCTATACGTTTGGTTCTGTAGTATCCAAAAGAGGCCAGCCTGCGCTAACTACAGAAATTTTATCTTATGCCTTACCATCAGAATCCAAAAAAATTGACAAAGAGCCCTTTCAATTCCCTATCCCCATTAGATGTTAAGCAGCATTTCTATTTACTTTGAGTGATGTTAGTGCTGATACTTAGTTTCAGAAGATTAAAGCTCACCCACAGACAGGATTCAATTAACATTCTTTTAAGATTGCATCCGTATTATTCTTAAAGAACATACTCCTTGTTGAGAGTGAATATTTACCTCGTGGCATTAAATCCACAGTTTTCTACCATAGTCATTAATGATCACATAGCAAATGATCACCCCAACACCCTGGCTACATTCCAGTTCAAGTAATTATATTCTACCTCTCTTAATTTCCTTTGGAGAGTAATTGGACCTGATAACAGTCTTCACTTGTTATCCTAAACTGCTCTACAACCTGACCACATCTCAAGGCTTCAAGGACTTAATCACAGCTCCCAATAGGTGAAATATTGATAGATGATCTCTCTGCTCACCCCAACTTTTTATCACATACTCCATTAATTATTGTAACACCAAATTACGGCATCTACCAAATTCAGCTCTGTAGGTACTGTAGACTATGTATATACATCTGTATATTGCTAGCTGACTAGAGACTTGTCAGGAGCTGAAATGATCTCGTAAACTTATGAACGCATTGATTTTAGGAAGCTGATGACATGAAACTGCTGTACCTTTTATGTGCTTCTTACTTTGTCTACATTAGCAAGCCAATTAGTCACAGTAAAAGCAGATCAGTAGGACAGTGCAACTGGCTGTGAGGGCTTTACGTCTACAGTGCATATGATTTGGCATTTTACTCCCAATTATATTTAATTTGATTTACTGGACTGGACATCCCAAATGGATGTGGTTTGAATGTATCCTATGGATCTCTTCTATCCCTGCTAGGAGTTGAAGCATCACTGGTGTGCACCTGAAGCAGAGTTCCTGGTTTAGTTTCCTCCAAAAGGAATATGATTCGTATACACCAAAACAGCAAATCAAACCAGCACAGCATAAATGTGGATGATGGAGATTTGCTGCAAAGCTGGTCTACTGTTCTGAACATTAACATGGCTGGGGATCCACTGTACATTGAAATGGATTGTTATCTATTCAAAGACTGTTAAGGGACAACAGACCTTAACAGGGGACTATTTTCTGACCAACAATGAGACCAGACAATAATAAGGAAACATATAACTAATTCATAATGTTCAAAAGGAAGTTTTTGGGGAAGAGAGGAAGAGACATGCAGGCTTCAGTAGCCTGGTGGGGTGTGGTCTTCAGTAAAAAGACTCTTGGGCCCTAAGGAAACTGCTCCAGATGGCAAAGAATCTAAGACAGACAAAACGTGTAGGGTTCATGTGATATGTGCTGGTTTATTTTTGAGTTATTCCAGAGAGTCCAAGCAAAGAAGCAGTGGTTTTGCCCATTTATACTGCAAAGCAGTTATAACATGGTAGAGTTCTCAGTATGGCAGGAACTGCCACAGCTGTGACAGCGGATGGCGACTCCAGTGTCACTCTATGGGGTACCTCACAAACCCAAAATATTGCATCACAGTAATATGAAAAATCTTTAGCATTAGAGGGAAGCAATGAGAAAAGGTTTCTTTCATTTCTGATTTAGTCAAATTCCAGATCTACTTTTAAGTTATTTAAGCTTAAAATAATTCTGAAAATGTTTAATTTTCACAAGACTCTACCAGAAAGGAAAAGCAGAGAGTGTTACCACTTTTTTTTTTTTTCTCTCTGTGACGTTATTTTTGTGGGAAAAAAACCCTAACAAAATAATCTATAGCACTTTCCCCCCCACTTTCC